>NW_027228750.1:3636363-3939393 GCF_037783145.1 Equus przewalskii
TGCAGTGATTGTTCCAAAATATTAACCCAATTGCTTAACATATAATAAATCTTCAATAAATGTCATGTGATTGAGTTAGAAACTAGGATAGGTGAGATGTTCCAGTTATTGCTTACAAAATCTTTGGTGAGACATGAAAGAAATATTTGCTGAATTTCCTCCACTCAGCAAGTCTTTATTCTCTCTGGATAACCTCTAGTGCTTCTAGAAGTTCAGAGTCTGAGAAAACCCGTGAAGTTTGGAAATGCATGGAGGATGTTCACACAGAAGGAATCTCAGATCCAGTGTACGTGCTTAGCCTGCGGAGAGAGCAGCTGCGGCTCATGGTCCCGCAGGGGGCTGGCAGTGGAGCAGGCATCAGGTCCCATCCTACTTGAATCCCTCTCACGCACATGTTTTCACTGTTGGTTTACACCTCACCTCACTTGAGTTCCCGGGCCACACTATCGAAACCACTCAGGCTGTCGGTGCCAAAGCCACAGTAACCTTGGTACTTTAGAGGTCAGGACCTGAAACAGATAGCAGGGAGCTGGGGTAGGATGGAAAGCCACTCAAGAAAGGGGAGAGGCAAGTCTGCAGGCCTTTGCCAACTCACACTCCCCATCCCCTCCCCCCACTCTCTCCTACAGTGCTGCTTCTAAGCACAGATGGCTGAGGACCTCAGAATCCTGACTTGTCTAATCCACGTGCCATTGCCTTTCCCTTCATGGGAGAATGAAGACCCTGAGATGGCACGAAATCACCTTCAGGGCAGCCATGCAACTTCCATTGACTATTATTTTTGCACCTTTGGCCTTAAAACATTTCACTCTATCCTTTCAGGTGGCCATCTTCCCTGGAAATTCATTTGTACCTACGGATTCTCTGCAGCAGCATTTAGTTCTCCTGGCACCTTCTAACCCTCTAACTTGGCACCAGCTACCCCCGGGCATTCCCACTGGGTGGGGTTTTATCACCAGGTTGAGCAAGGTCTTGACTTGGAGACCTGGAAGCTTTTGGCTCTATAATGGGCAGTAATTTTTTTCTCTCTATTTCCACCTCAATTTAGTTTCTTTCCTCAACTCCCTCTTTCCAAATGAGACTAGGTCCTTAAGGGCAAGGACATAGCCTTGGTCCCTTTTGGGACCCCTGTTGGCTCAGTGCCTGGCACACAGCAGGGGTAGTACCTCAGTGAGTAAAGGATGAACTCTCTCTCTCCTAAGGCTTCGCCGCCTCGCTAGGCTGCCCTGGATGGGGCTGTGGACTGACCCAGCACAGCCTGAGAGGAGCAAGGGAGACTCAGGAAGAGGCTGCTCATGTGGGGCTGAGTTGTTTCGTGCTGGAATCAATTATTACTGACAAGTCGCTAGCGGAGAAGCGGCTCTCTTTAGTCAAGTATCCAGCTTTGCAAGTAGTACTATTTCTTTTTATGTAAGAATTCTAGTGTCACTTGTCAAAGGGTTTAAGAGTGTCTTCATAATTTTCCAGACAAGACATTTTTTCCCCCAATATCCAGCTATGCAACATTTATTGAGAGCCCTTCATGGAAGAAGCACTGTGCTGAGAGCTGAGGCCACAGAGATGAGTGAAATGCAGTCCTGCCCTAGGGATCTCTTACAACTGCCCCCTCCCAGACAAGTACAGTAATCCCAGGCAGTGGAGCAGCACAGGGACCGAAGCATGTACAGGTACCATGGGGACCCTACAGTGGGCACCAACCAAGTCTGGGGGTGAGGTATGGTGTAAGGCCTTAAAGAACAGGGAGAGTGGAGGGAGGAGAACATGGGAAGCATAGGGGCCAGACAGCAGGAGCAAAGGCCTGCAGAGAGTCCGTGGCAGGTATGTAGGGAACTGCCTGCCGGGGGCATTGGCGGAGCAGAAAGCAAGAGCAGGAGGCGGCTGGGGAGGAGGCTGAGAGGCAGACAGGGCAAATCCTGGAGAGCCTGGGCAGCTACCTCAAGACGAAGTGCACACTTGTTTATTCATATTCTAAAATATTATCATTTAAAATACTTATATTTAAAAATATTTATTTGAACAATTTAAAATACTTATTTTTAAATTTTATTTTAAAATAAAATCAATATATGCATATAGCAAAAGAGAGAAAAATATTTCAAAATTTCAAACATAAAATGATCCTAGAATTCTCTCTCCTTGCCTACCTACCTGTCCCTCATCCTTCTCCATAAAGGAATTATAAACGACTTCCAATGCATCTTTCCAAGACAAAAAAAAATACATATACTAAAATATTTGAATATTTATATATGCATATTCCTCCATTTTGTATGTGGGATGCCTCCACAGCATGGGTGATGAGTGGAGTAGGTCTGTGCCCAGGATCAAACCTGAAAACCCAGGCCACCCAAGTGGAGTGTGCACAACTTTAACCACTTGGCCACGGGCCTGGCCCCATAGGTGTTTTTCTTTCACCTTACATATTAGAAATCTTCTTGAAACAGAATACGCAGATGTAAGACATTGGTTTTAACAACCACAAAATTCTCTAATCATTTATTTAAATTCTCCCCTGTTGCTGGACACTTAGGTTGTTTTCAGTTTTTGTCTATTACAAACACTGCTATAATGAACATTTTGGTTTATGTGTTCATTCATCAAATATTTATTGAACATGTCTGTATGCCGGGCTTGGTTCTAGAAACCTAGAATATAGTTGTGACATGTATTGTCTCTTTGTGAGGATATCGAGAGTAAACAGGAGAACTGCCACACTAAAGGAAATGTGCATTTTTAGTTTTGAGAAATATTCCCAGAATGCCTGCTGAAATGGCTGCAGAAATCTCTACTCGCTCCAAGAGGATATGCAAATGATTAGTTTCCCCATCCTTGCCAAGAGTGAATATTATCAAACTTAAAAACTTTTCCCAATCTGATAGGCAAAAAATTCCCCTCATTGCTGCTTTGACTTGCATAATTAGGAGTGAAATTGAGCCTCTTTTCTTGCTTATTGACCACTTGTATTTCTTCTTCTGTGAGATGCATGTTTTTGTCCGTTGGGCGTTTTTCTACTGAACTGTTGTCCCCCTACAGATTTGTACTTGTTCCTTGTAAATCAAGGAAATTAGCCTCTTGTTGTGTGTGTTGCAAATATCTTTTCCCGGCAATCTTTTGTCTTTTGTTTTTCTGGTACTTTTGCAGTGCTTACTGGTGGAGATAGTGTTCAAGTTGAGTCTTGAAGGGTGAGTAATAGTAATCATTAACTCCCGTCTAGTGCCTCTTAAGTGCTGAAATCGCTTCAGCGTGCTTAATGTATATTAACTCGTTTCATTTTTATGACAATCCTAGGAGGTAATGCTGTTATTATCCCCCCTTTAAGATGAGGCAACTGAGGCAGAGAGTAGTTAAATAACGTGTCCACTGCCTCATGGCTGCTGAGGGTCACCAACAGGATTCAAAACCATGAAGAGCTGTTTGCCAGGTAGCCTAGGAGAGTTAGCAAAGGCACGGAGGGGTGAAACAACACAAAATATCAGGGGAATTCCAATAAGACACGTTTGCCATAAAGCTAGGCTGCTTCTGAGCGAGAGAAGGGACATGAAGCTGGAGGGGCATGGGGGCAGACTGTGCACGCCTTGCTAAAGGGTGTGTTAGTCTTATCTCTCTAACTGGGGTGTACTTCCCTCGAACTCAGGGTCCCTCTCTAGACCGCCTGTTATTTAGCCCTATGCAGAACATGTCCAGGCAGATGGGAGAAATGGAAATAACCTATCATTGTGCTCATGCAAGTCCTGCATGTTGCAAGGCATTTTACAGGCCTTAGCTCATGACTCAGTAAGCCTTTGCGGTTCACCGATTTAACTCCTGGGAGTCCCAGCTGTGGTGACCGGGCCCTCTCTACACGGTTCATGCTCTGTTTTGTGAGGATGGGCTCTCCACTTTGTGGTCAGTGGCAGCAGATGCTTCTCCAGCCCCATAGCCCGTACGTAGCACACTTCAGGAATGTTTTTCTGCTCTCGATGGCCTTGGAGGATAACAGAACCCCAAGTAAGTCTGTGCCAAAAGGTCATGTAATCCTTCTAAAAATAGATATAAATGACTTTTGGATTATCTGTCCTCCTGTCATTAACATATTTGTGCTCTTCCTAGGTGGAGGTGATACTAAGCCCTGTGTGGTGGACGAAAGATTCTACAATAACCAGAATTTAATTCCTTTCTAATAGCACTCTGTTCACCTCCAACTTGGCAGCACTTGGTAACCTTCCCATAAGGGTTCTCATTGTTGGGACAGGAACTGTAGGAATTCTGGCTTCAGATGCAGTATTTTGAGGGAGAACAAGGCCTGGATAAGGAGCCTAATATTGCAATATCATCTGGTCCCAGGGATGGCAGAACCATACCACTCCCTGCTGCTGTGTCTATGGCAGACATTACTAATGAATCACGTACTCTTGCCTACTAAACCTAGATGTAGCTTCAGATTCCTTCTCAAAATGGTAGCCCCA
Organism: Equus przewalskii; assembly: GCF_037783145.1. Taxonomy (NCBI): domain Eukaryota; kingdom Metazoa; phylum Chordata; class Mammalia; order Perissodactyla; family Equidae; genus Equus; species Equus przewalskii. The sequence goes on from NW_027228750.1 coordinate 3,640,809, forward strand.
GGTAGCATTCCCAGTTAACTGCACTTAGCTCTTGAAATGAAACGTGTTTGTCATCCTCAACCTAATGGTTTAAAGCAGCAGTTCTGGAATCACACAAACCTGAGTTTAAATTCTGGCTGTGTGATCCTGAGCCATTTACTCAGCCTCTCTAAGCCTCCATTTTCACCATCATAACGTTCCTCAGAGAGTGTGTGGAAAGTCAAATGGGGATAGTGTGCCTTGAAAGCTCCTTGAAAAATGCAAGGTCCAGTTCTAGTGTCAAGTCTAAGAAGTCACTTAGAATCTCTGGACTGCTCCCAATTTCCTTGCATGAAAAGTTAGAGGAAAAGATTGGGCCATCTCTGAAGTCCCTTCCAGCTCATCCAACGGGACTGGGTTATTTCCCTCCCAGTCATGCACTGATTCATTCAATGACTGTTTCCTAGGTGCTACTTCGGGTCGAGTAGGCACTATTCTAGGCTCTGGGGCCAAGGCTCTGTCTTCTAGAAGCTTACATTCTAGAGAGATAGACGATAAGCAAATCATGTAATGTCAGAAGGTGGAAGTACCTGGAGAAAAATAAAAGTGGATGACTGGAGAGGTAATTCCTGGGCTGAGAAAGGAACTGAGTGCCCTGTGGAGAGAAAGTTAAGGCTGGGGGCCAGTCCTCTGTCCCATCAAACCCCTTGGGAGTTATAGGAAGGCTGCATGACTGCCAGCTCTCCTCCCACCCAATCTGTCAGGGAGCCGGGGCTCCTCCTTCTGAAAGAGCCTTGGGTGGCCCTGTTAATTCAGATTCAGACCACAGCCACAGCACAGACATATGTCCAGAATGCCTTCCCCTTGTAGACTCTTCTTTGCGGTGAGTGGAGTGGTCTACTTGGCCTCCCCCTATGCAGCTAGGGGCTTCTGCTCACTCTCTGCTGCTTGGCAGGTGAAGAGAGAATGGCTCCTGGGCTGGGAAGGGGCACGAACTCTTTGGGCTTGTTCCATAGTCCCTCCCCTAGCTGGTGGATCATCACACTGAGCCCAGATTCTCCAAGTGCTATCTTCTTCAGGTACTGTCCTCTGGGTCAGCAAGATGGCTTTCTTCCCCCTCCCCATCCCATATCAGTACCTTCATGCGCTGTTCTAAGCTAGCAACATATCCAGCTAGTAAGAATTAAGAGCCCACAAGAGGAGGTGGGATGGAGGACAGGAGGACCCAGCTACATGGAGAGTTGGGCCATGCTGCTGTGTTGCACAATACAAGGGGGCTACCATTTATAACACATTCTATATAAATGGTTTCCCCTGGAATTGGGTATCTTGGTGGCCCTGGGGTGGCCTTGAAAATGTGGAGGAGTGAGAAGATAGAGGAGAGGAGGAAACTTCTTCTTTTAATAATATAATTATCCAAATTTTTATGGCTAGAAAAAGATGTGTGTGTGTGTCTGTGTGTGTGTATTGGGAAGTAGGGAGTTTGGGATGGGGGAATGTTCAAACCTTAAATGCATCTATAAGAAAAAACTTTGCAGGAGAAGAGGTGGGAAAGAACCTACTCAGTCCTACTATCAAGGCTTACGGAAAAGGAGAGAGAGGAGGAGACACGGTTTCCCACTCAAGGAGTCTCCACATGAGGCACTCGCCTCGGGGTGCTGCTGACAACAGGTAGGTGAATAAAAGATGATTGCAAACGCTCCCTGGCTGCAGGCAGCTGTCACAAAGCCTTCAGAGGGGGCCACTGCAAGCTTCTGGCACGTGGGATGATAGGAAGGTCTAGAGAATGCTACCAAGGTGTTGGCCCTGTGGCGTAGCAGTTTAGTTCGCATGCTCCACTTTGGTGTCCTGGGGTTCACCATTTTAGATTCCAGGCATGGCCCTACGCACTGCTTATCGAGCCATGCTGTGGCAGGAGTCCCACATATAAAGTAGGGGAAGATGGGCACAGATGTTAGCTCAGGGCCAGTCTTCCTCAAAAAAAAGAAAAAGAAAAAAAGAATGCCACCAAAATGATAAAACCACAAATGACCACAGCAAGGGAGAAAAAGAAAAGGCACCAGATCCTCATCTGAACTGGCGAGGATCCCAAGGGAGCCACGAAGAGCTGGAGGTGAGGGTACTTGCAAGTAGGCCGTAGGCAAGAGCAGCCAAGGCAGGATGAGCTGCAGCCGTGGAAGGGGGTTTGAGCCAGGAACCCAGAGGGAAGGAAGCCAGTGCGGACGACTTCCTCCGTATTTTACATTTATCAAGCATGTGTCATGTGCCAGCAACCATTCTAGGTAAATTGTTTGTTACCGCATTTAATTTCTACATCAGCTCTGTGCGGTTATTCTCCCCATCTTACAGATTAGACAGTCAAGGCACAGGTGAGTTAAGCAACTTGCCCAGGGCCTCGTGGCTAATAAATAGTGAGCTAGTTAGTGCTCAGTGAATATTAGGTGACTGAATGGATAGATGAATAAGAAACTAAACTCTTTCCCTCTTAAAATATTTTAATAGAGTGCTCTATCCTTGGACACAGTTTATCAGTAGTCCTCACAGAATTTGACAAAGTCTCTGGTAAACCCTTGTAGCAGAGGTGGAGCTCTGAGGGCAGAGCGATGGCATTGTTGATGGGGTTTGTTAACAGATCCTAAGTCGGTAAGAAGGCCTCCCGGGGCAATTTCTGTTCTTGCCTCTATTCTGTCAAATGTTTCTTTTATTTCTGACTTGGACAGATGTATGCTTGTGGACTTTGAAGGTGACCCAAGCTGGGAGAGATAAGTGAGGTGTAGAATGACAGAGTGAGAATTCCAGTAAGGGCTGGGACAATAAACTAAACGAACAAGGTGAAATTTAACAAGGATAAAAGCAAAGCCCCGCCCCTGAAGCTGGAAAGTTAGCCGCCCTGTTGTAAGTGGGGGTGGACTCGGTAGAAGCTCAGATGAAGAAGACTTAGGGTGGAAGCGGACCCCAAGCTCAATCCGCGTTGTCAGCGGAATGTGGCTCCTCAAGACCTGCAACAGTCTGAGGCTGTGCTGACAGATGTGCAGTAGCCAGAGCACGGAGCTCCTGCCACATCTCACACTGCTTAGACCCATTTGGAGCAGGTTGGGGTTTAAACACATTTTTAAGAGGGACACTGAGCATGCCCAGAGAAGAGCGTTTAGTGAAATCTCTCCAACCATTCCACATCTTCCATTAGAGAATGTAACAAGGTGCTGGGGCGCTCACCCGAGACGACTGAAGCCATAGGAGATATGGAATAGCCGTCTACGGTTACTTGAAGAACTTATTCAAATAACTCCAAAAGGCCAAAGTAAGATCAACAGGTAAAAATCGTAGGGTAACAAGCCTTCGTAGTCTAGAGGTTTATCGTGAAGATTTGATCCTTGAAATATCTGAGTTACTTAATGTCTTTTAGTCCTGATTTCCTCCTCTGAAAAGTGAGACTAATGATAGTAACTCTTTCACAGGAATATCATGAAAAGTTGAAATATGCATGCAAAGTGCATAGCCCTGTGCCTGACACATGGAAACCACTTAAAGTGTTAGTATATTTCTTTTACTTTATAATAGCTTACGCTTGGGCTGCCTAAGAGTGAAATAGATTGCTTTCCAAGGGAGACAGCGTGCTTCCTCCTGTAGGTAATTTCTAAGTGTCTACAGAGGTGGTGTGGAAGGGATTCCATCGCTGGGTTGGGGATCGGAGCTGATGGTCTCCAAGGTCTCCACCATCGAATGATTCCGTCATTCTACATATCCACTTACCGTTGTCAACAGTGAAAAGTCTCGGTGTTCTCTAGTTCAGGGATTCAAAAGCCAGTGGGACCACAGTCTCATTCAAAGTGTGACTTCTCCTGGAGTACTGTCACACCAATTCAATTTAAGAGATTTGTAGGTAGACACTTTTTGTCTTTGCCTGCAGTCTCCCTTCTTCCACTTTCATTTTAAGGAACCACCTCACCTTATGCTCCATCTCAGTTCATATGGTTTGAGTGGGTCTGATCCAAGACCTAGAGGCTGGCACAAGGCCCAGGGTTGGCCAGTGTGTTCGCCTCCCTGGTCATGGTGATTTGTTCAGGAACATGGATGTGACCCAAATCAGTCCAAAAACAGCTTCAAGATAATGCTGAAGCTACTGTGAGAGAGATGGTTGCCTTCCCTGAGGTTGCTAATCTTAACCTAGAGCTCTTGGTGGCATTGTTTGAGAAAGAAGTCGAGAGAGAGAAAAGCGAATTTGAGCGATGGAGAGAAACAAAGTCCTTATAACATTCTTTTAACAACTAGACCTAGCTATTCTTGCAATACCCATGGACATTTAAGTTACCTGAATCAATAATTTCCTCATTCCCTCCAAATCCGTTCAAGTTGGGGATCTGTCTTGTGACCCAAAGACTAATGGCCAAGCCTCCATCCTCCTTTCTTTAGGAGAATAGTAATCTACAGGAAGCTGGAAAAAATTATGAATTCCTTTGGGCAATTCCAGTCAAAACAATAGCCCACATATGACTGTCTCAACACGGGAGACCCCAAGCAGCAACCACCCAGCTGAGCCCAGTTGACCCATGGCACCATGAGAGACAGCAAGAAGTTGTTACAGACCGCTGCGGTCAGTAACTGAAACACGCATCCAACGATGGAGCCTCTGAGAAGATCCTAGCAAATACCGTAAAACCCTCCAGCCCAGGGTGAACTCCCACTTCGTTTCTGAGGTCCTCAGAGGCCCTAGCTGAGGTACCGTGCCTCTGTAGATGCAGGCTTTACATCCCTTTGTCCACCTTTGTCCATTAGTGGTTAGGATGACAGCCCTTCTTAAATTCCAAAGAATTTCCTTTCTTCTTCTCCCTCATCCAGTTCACCTCCCGCCTCTTCACCCAATCTGTATGCACACACATTCAGTTCTGCTTGTCATTATAAGGGGATCCTGTTCCAATGTCAGGTCAATCCTTTTCACCTTCTTCAGGGAGGAGTTAAACCAGAGAGACTCTTTTGTTCCTTGGAGAAGCTGCTCTTTATAATGAAGTTACTGATTAGACAGTATCTATAAAATGGCAATGTATGCACCCAAGGATTTAGGAATCCCACTGATAAGCATTTACTCTGTGGACACTCACAAAGTTTGCTGAGATATCTGCACGAGGATATTAATTGGAACATTTTTGTCATTGGGGGAAAAAAGGAAACAAATTGTCCATCCATAGGGACTGGTTGAGGAAATTATGGTACATCCAAACATCTATGAAATCAGATTTTTAAAAATGTGATAGATCTACGTGCTGATGCGGAAAGAGCTCAGGATGTATTACAAAGTGGAAACAACGCTCCCACCACATTGCAAAACCCTGGGCACGGTTTACATCGTGTGCTGCAGGAATGCTGCCTCAGCTTGGGGCGCCATAAAGGGCAGTGGGGTTGGTCTCAGAGTTGTGCAATCCTGAGGCTATTTTGGTGTGTTAAAAATATTTAAGCATGGACGGATATGTAGGTATTACATAAACTTTTTTTCCCCCGGGAAAGACGCAAAGGAAACTTTTAAAGTGGTGTCTTCGGGAGAGGGATAAGCAAGGGGGTAGGAACTTCCACTTTTCATTTTGTTCTTTTTCATACATACATATTATCTAACCAAGTACTTTTATTTGTTAGCTGTCTACAGGTATTACCTGGGCATGGGGGTAGAGAGATTATTGTTTTATTCTTTATACTGCTCTGTGCTTATTTTTCAAACCCTAATGTGCAGCTTTTGAAGAAGAAGCAGCTAAACTTTACCATACACCAAGCATAATTTTTGAAGATTATTCAAATCAAGCTATTCATTTTTCACATACAAAGCATACATTTCTCGAGTTGCAACATTCCCTCTGTGATATGCGTGTTTCTACCTGTGAAAGAAGCCCTGAAATCCTTGGGTAAGCACCTATTTTTGTCCCCTGTGCAGTTAGTGGAATGCGGGACTCAGGTGGCAGGTGGATGATAGCTCCTGCAGAGAGCCGCTGCTCCCCACGTCCTCCCTCCTTGGTGAGTCTCTGCCAGGTGGCCCGTGCCATCAGCCATCAGACTCCTCAGTGCTGCTTTCTGCATGCCAGCTCCCAGGGCTTGTTTAGAAGAAGAGGGAGATGAGTCAGCAGATTTGCCTGATGAGAGGCTGGTCTGGCGCCAGCATGATGCCCTGCCTAGCTTCAACTGCCCAACTCCAGCAGTAACTGGCAAGAGGGGGTCAGAGCCACCTCTCAGGTTCCGGAAATGAGCTCATCTCCTTTGGCTGCCCTGGGGAGACAGACGCCAGACCAAGGGGAACTAGCCTGGAGGAGGGGCCACCTCTTCACCAGCACTTGGGGAGCTGGCGGGCACTGGGTAAAGTCTGAGGAGCCGCCACCATCCCATCTGACACCATCTTCCAGACGAGGGCAGCCCCTGATACAGCCCTTCTGCAACCTGGTGGACAAGGCCTTCTTCCTGCATATTTCTCAGCAACACCCTCTGTTCCATTCTCTGTGGCTCTTCTTGGCTAGGGTCCACAACTCTCAAAAGCTAAATGATTGGAAGAATTAAACAATAAATTCAGGTAAATCAGGGAAGTGAGAGCCTTCGTCTCTGCCAGCTCTGAATCACTGTCTCTTTCCAGCATCTTTTCCAAATGGTCAGTCAGGCTGGAGGACCTCACCTCTCAAACCTTGCACACCTAGTCACTCCCCTATCACCTCTTCTAACAAATTGACTCTGTGTTCCATGCTCTTCGTGAATCAACCGAAGAACCGACTGGAATGCACACTTTATCCTGGGTGTCCCATAAGCTCTGTTTGGCTTGGTGGTCCTGCTGATTGAGGAAAATGCTGTTTTATCCCAATTTCCATGGATTCCTCTCAGAGTAGCCAGAGGGTTCCCATGACATTTTGTTATTTCCTTGGTTTCACTTGCCTTGAATTTGAGCTGCAGTTTTTCAGAGGCAGAGAAGTGTCTTATCGTCCTTCAAGGTGGAAGCCTCGAAGATTTCAAGTATCTGGAGTCCCTCGGTGTGAAGAACAATAAAGAGCAGTGTTAATTCAACAGATGGTTTTTGCCAACAGCAGCTCCTGCCTGGGGATCCCCGCTTCAGAAGGGATGAGTGGCCCCTGTCAAGAGACCTCAAATGCTGGGACCGTCGGATACGTGAGGGGGAAGGCAATTTTGTTGGCTGATGTCTGTCAGGCACTCTGCTAGACACTGAGAATTTTGATCTTATATCTTCCTCCCAGCAATTCTGAGTGGAAACATTTTTGTCCCCTTTTTTTGTTTTTAAAGATTTTATTTTTTTTTCCTTTTTCTCCCCAAAGCCCCCCAGTACATAGTTGTATATTATTCGTTGTGGGTCCTTCTATTTGTGGCATGTGGGACGCCGCCTCAGCATGGTTTGATGAGCAATACCATGTCCGCGCCCAGGATTTGAACCAATGAAACACTGGGCCGCCTGCAGCAGAGCGGGCGAACTTAACCACTCGGCCACAGGGCCAGCCCCCCATTTTGCCCCTTTTTTCATAGAAGAGGCAACTGAAGCTCAGGGGCATTGGGTGCTTTGCTAGGGTCCCATAGCTCAAATAGAGCCCCAGTCTGTGCCCTGCAAACCCCCGAGTGCCTCTTTCTGGGTGAATGAGGCAACCCCACAGAACACAGAAGTAAACTCCTCAGGTATTGAATTCACAGATTGAACGTTCAGATAGACCCAGCTTGCCACCCCCGCAGATGCAGAAGGAGTGTGACCCAGTCTCTGGTTCACTCACAATGGGGGCTCTCTGCCAAGACAGCAAAGAGATGGCAAGTCTCTACCTGCGGCAAATACCATCCCTGCCCTGATCTTCATTCCCATGGAAGACTAGCAAATAGGATTGAAAGGAAAACTGAAGCTGCAAAGCCTCTTCCTGAGGCTCCAAAATTCAGGAACTTTAAGACAAAAGTTCACTTGTCCCTACCTGTGTTGGCAGACCTGACTGGTGGAAGACCACTGTCTTTGGGGCTATGTGGTCCCAAAGCCTGGTCCTAGAGCCTTTCCCTACTCATAATAATACAGCTGAAGGACTGCACAGGGGCCATCGTCCCCCTGAAACACCTTCCTTTGGGTAATGATAGCAGCAGCTGTTGCCATTTAGAAAAGCACCACACAGGCCTGGCTTTTGGTTCCCTGGTTACTAGGACAAAGCTAGAATGAAGCCTCCTGGGCCCCAGCTCTGGCCAAACCAGTATCAAAGTCAACTTTCAAATAGCGTCAACTCTCAATTATTCAAGACTAATGGTCAATCTGTATATCTCCTTCCCCCTCCCTCTCTCTCTGCTCTTTGCCAGTGCCTTTTGGCTCTCCTCGTTAACACAACCCCCAGAGCAGGAACAGGCGGAGGACTTAAGATCGTCGATGTTAGGACCTGTTAGCGATCGCAGTAAAGGATTTGTTTAAGAAGCAGTTTGGGCGGAATGTGGATTTCCAGTATTCTTGCTAATCTCATTCCCACTTATTGTGGACAATAGACAACTGCCTTGAGTTCTTTGAGCCCCTCTACTAAGGCTTGCCAGGAGAAGAAATAGGACTGAAATCCACACACCCAGAGCCAGGTCCCAGGCTGAGACCAGCTGGGTTGAGAAGGCAGGTGTGCCCCACGCTGCCCTCTCTTGCAGGCCTAGAGTGCATGTGTGTATTTACCCAGAATCTTCCAAGGACTGTCTCCTGTGTTGGATGGGAGAAAATGGATTTTGAGATAAATGAAACACTAAGAGTTTTCCTTTGTTGAGTAGTTGGAGTTTATATTTCTAAATCAAGTAAATTAGCAAATAAAACATGAAAACTAATTTTAAAAAATCCAATTCACATACTGTAGTGGTTGTCACCTTTTTCCTAGCAAACCAGAAGACTTTCAAGGCGTAGGATGGCTTCCATTCCCAACAAACATACTGTAACTTCTCCTTATGTTATTAATAATAATAAATGCTGGCACATTGATACATAAGTGCCTGCTGCTATGTTAATTGATATATATGAAAATATCTTATATAATCTTTCTAACTCCATGAGGTAGAAACTACTATTATTCCTGTCTGCAGAGAACGAGACTTAGAGAAGTTGTCGCTTGCTCCAGGCTGCTCAGGAAGGAAGGGACAGAGTAGGTGGACTCACCCAGTGAACAGACCCCACAGCTCTTGATCACCCGGCTGGTCCACCTGGTCTACAGTGTGGCCCATGCTACGCGTTTTAACCCCTTCTCTTGACCAAAACTATGACAACCACAACCACCAAAACCCCAGTAATGTAACTGGGGATGCCCAGATTCCTTCCCGTCCTCTTCACATGGCCTCCTGATCCCCAAATGTCTAGACTGAGGACTCCTCTGCTCTGCTAGACTCTCCGGCCCCTTCAGCAGTGAATTGTGCACATCACGCAGTTCTTGTATTTGTTCTTTCAGTATTACTAGGTCTTAAGTTGTTATTTAACTCTTTCTGTGGATATGTTATCTCCATATAGTAAGAGTCTCATGGGAAGGGAGGGTGTCATGCTTCATGGATAGTATAATTCATTAATGTTCCTAGCATGATCCTGGGTGCAGAGCAAGCCCATAATGTCTATTTCCTGGTTAGTTAGTTGACTGATTTGGGGGTAGAACCATGTGGAAGATACCTCTACTCTATCTCTCATGGTGCTTAACACAGAACTAGGCATATAGTAGATGCTCAATGAAATTTTTGTTGACTGAGTGTCAGACTACCTAGAAGAAAGAAAGAATGAGTCCAACAGTTACTGAGCATCTACTATGTGGTTTATGCATATTATCTAATTTACAGTTCACGATAATTATGTGAAGTAAATGTCGTTCCTACTTTTCATAAGGTCCCAAATCTACAGCAGGTGAATGGTGAAACTAGGGTTCATACGCAGAGCCCTGGCAGTGGGGTGAGGAGACCACGGGCACCTGACGGCGTTGGCCTGGGACAATCAAGGATTGCTCTTGGGGACATCCCAGAGGCAGTCACGTGGTGGACAAAAAGGTTTTGGAACAAGACAGGCCAGTTCCTAGAATAACTGAGAGTTAGGACTGGGTGTCTCCGTCAGCAGTCCCCAGGAATAGCCTGTGGGCAGTTTCTGTCCCCAACCTTGGACCTAGTTCTGACACTAGGCTCCACCCATCTTAAACCTTTGTCTTTGGGCAAAGGACGGCAATCACTCCAACCCATTACTTTCCAGTTGTTCCTGGACTTGAGCTGGTTCCAGTTGGATAAATCTGCAACAGAACAGAGAGGACTCCCTAGGAATCTGTGGGAATGTGGGGGAGTGGGCAAGATAAGAGACAGCAGGATTAAAAGATTTAACAAAGAAAGCATTCCTTTACGTGGGACAATGCCCAGAGGCTGGCGTGGAAGCATTTGTGGGGTGGGATTTGGATAGCCTGGGAACAAGAGAGTTTATATTTACCTAAACTGCTACAAGCTGCTCAAGCTGCTAGTCTGCCTGTCTTTGCAGAGACTGGGGCTGCTCTAGGGTTCCCAGACCCTCCTGCCAGGTCTCTGCTTGCAGACTGTGCCTGCTCCCATTTCAAGTCATGAAATGTCCATTTCAAGTCTTAATGGGAAGGCAAGACAGATTTCCACGGGAGGGAGGAAGGGCCAAAGACCGTGCCTTATCCCACCCATCCTAACGCGTACGGCCTTGCACACGAGCAGCTTCCTTCTGCCAAGAAGAGAAAGGTGCTGTCTTTGCATGAGCCGCAAGAGAGGGGCCACCAGACTGGATTCTGCAGGGCCTTTTCTTGTCCCATTTTCAGGAGTCTGGGCTCTGCACTTGGGACCTCATCTCCCCTTGTTCACCAGTGCCTGCACATAGCAGGTGCTCAATAAATAGTTGCGGAATAAATGATTTAACAACATTTCAGGTATGTCTATTAACCTGTGCCTCTCTGCTGCCCTGTAGCTGCTCTGGCGATTGTATAAACCTAGCAGGCAAGGTGGAGGATGAGGGGGCAGTGTGGGGAGGGACTCCCCAGACAGGTTTGATGCCCCTCAGTTCTCAGAGTGAGCATAGGGGTTGGCTCTCCCAGCCTTCCTTCCTTATGGACGAGGAAATGAGGCCCAGGGAAGTGAGGGTCTTCACGCTTAGATCTAGCCTCCACATGCCTACCCGCTCCTCTTCTTCAGCCCCTTTAATTACTCCCCATGGCACCCAAGGCCCTCCAGACCCTCTCTCACCTAACTCTCCAATCTCAATTCTCCCCATGCTGCACGCCTTCTACTCCTGTCCACCACATTGGGTACTTCCAGTACTTGGTGGTTCCTCCACCTCCAGACCCCTTTCTCTCCTTCTCCTCTTCATTTGAGAAACTTCTCTCTTTGGATGCCACAGTCATCACCTCCTCTGAGAAGTCTTCCCGAGATGCCTCTAGGCAGGCTTAGAGGTGACCCATCCTGGAGTCTCATAGTGCCCTGTGCTTTCCTCTGTGGTGCACTTAGCACATGCAGTTATGCTCTGTTTGGGTTACCTGGCTTTCTCCCTCAGCTTCCTGGGAGATCTTTGAGAGGAAGGATCTTGTGTTTCACCCCTACCATGCTGCCCACCCGCCAGAGAGCAGAAGCTCGAGAAATGTTGCTGAATGAAAACAGCTACTATTTACTCAAGCCAAGCACTTTCACAAAGCTCTTTACATGTATAAACTCATTTAATCCTTCCAACAACAACCCAATGGAGTAGACTATTGTGATGTTTATTATTTGTAAGGTATTTATTATTATAATCGTCATCACCATCCGGTTTTATGGGAGAGGAAATGAAAGCACAAGCTAGCGAGGGGCAGAGCCCAGAGCGGGATGAGCAAAACAGACAACCACCGGGCTGTTCTCCTCCTGCTGGCCGGAACCCCTTCCCTCATCCGTGCTCCTGCCAGGGGCATTCTTCCCTTCTCAGGAATGTTCCCCCTCTCCACAGCCTTTTAAAATTGGAACTGCCTCTCCAGACCCAGTCACATTTGCCCTGACACTTTCTCTGCCCTCTGGCCCAAACAGTTCACTCCTGACCTCCCACAGCATTAAAATTGGCATGTAACACATTCTTTGATTTCTCTCTAATTTGTGTCCTAACACGGCATTCTTTCCAGCGTGAAGGATGCTGTGTGCTCCTCCAGGCAAGGGTCTGCATCACCTTCGTTTCGTCTTCCCTCCCTTGTACCTAGCAGACTGTTAGGGACATGAGAGGTGCTCAGTAAAGACTTATTGATACCTCGATGACAAAACCCCTAGATGTTCCATCTCATCTTTGCAGGGGATTGCTGCTATTTGCCGTCGTCATGATGGTGACAGTGGTTGTCCCTCCACTGCTCGATGTGTGTGGTTCTGATCTCGGGGTGCACAGACAGCAGACTGGGTCTGGACGTACTGGAGTGTGACGTGAAGATCTTTGTCCCCTTGTCTGCAGATCAGACTTGATTTGTGGGTCTCTGAGGAACTGGACTCTCGTTTTTCCCACTCTTCCTTTGGTTTCCTCTCCTGACCCCTGGAGAGAGGAGAGGAGTCAGTTCAATATGAAACACTTAAAGAGGTTGAGCTGAACAAGAGAGAGAGTAATAAAATAGGAAGGAGTGCCCAGGACAGCGGCTGCGGATTGGGTGGGAATGCGATTGTATGTGCCACCTCTGCCTTTCTAGGAACACCTGTATGGCGACCTGGAAACTCCACTGAACCCTTGCACCACCCTGTTTGAATGAGCATATTGGAAGACCACAGAATGAGAGCTGAGAGACCACTTACTAGTTACTTGACTTGAACAAACCAATCTCTCTCTAGGTTTCAGTTTTCTGACCTGAAAAAGTGAAATAATAATGTCTCGCCTACCTACCTCATGCGGGGTTGTTGTGTGGATTAAATGAGAAAAGTAAGTGAGAGTATTCTGTTGACATTCTGTTGTCATTACAGTCAGCCTTCCCTAGCTGCCAATGTGGAACCCTCAGATAAGGGGGGCGATTAAGGGACTGGAACATCCGTGGATTTTGGTATCCACAGGGGTCCTGGAACCCATCCCCTGTGGATACCGAGGGCCGACTGTATATTCATTCGTTCAGTAAATATGTATTGAGTACTCACGATGCACCAGACACTGACTTTAGTCAATGGAGATACAAAGGAGGGCATTGCACTAGAAAATTGAGTCCCTGCTCTCATGAAGTCTCCAGTCCAGTGGGGAAAACGGCTTGAATCAGGTAATTACACTGTTGGATAACTACTCACTGAGATGTTGGGAAAGGAACATTGTTCCCTGAGACAGTGTGGCAGAGGAACAATCACATGACTAGGTAGTGGGTCTCAAATTTTGAATTGCAAGAGTCACCTGGGAAGCTGGTGTAGCATGCAGATTGCTGGGCCACATCCCTAGAGAGTCTGCTTTAGTAGGTCTAGAATCCCTTCCAGAAATTTACGTTTTTAACATACTCCTCCACCTCACTCCTCTACGTGATTCTCATGCAAATGGCCTGTGGCCAAATTTTCAGAAAGAGTGACCTAAGGTTAGTGAGGATCCTTCATTGCAGACTGATGCTTAATGAGGTCTCTGATGACAGTGTGTGTGTTTCTAAGCAGATTCCACCCCAGGCTGTTCCTGCAGCTTGTTTGGGGAGATTTTCCTCTTGGCTTAAGCTAGCTTGAGTTGGGCTTCTGTCACTTAAAAACACCACCTCCTGACTAATTTAGGTCCCTTCTGATCCCTGCAAGCTCCTCTCGTGATCTCAGCCGGCTGCATAGTGAATACAGGATCCGCAGGGGTGAACTCAGGATTTATTGTCGGAAACAACATCCAGCCTCATCACCCATTCTGAGCCTCCCCTCTCTGCAGCTCCCCACATTCATCTGCAGGCTTTTGTGAGCATCTGTGATATGTGCGATGCGCAAAGCATGAACATCAGCAATCAATCTCAAAATAGTAATCTCTGGCCAAACAAGACTTTCACTCATGCTTATAACTAAATGCAAATAATTTTGGTTGGATGATTACTCCATATCAGCAAACCACATAGAGTGGGGGTTGGGTGTTTGGGTTCTGGAGTCAGACTATCTGGATTTGAATCCTGGCTCTGTAGTCCCTTCTGCTGGCTCTGTGATGGTAGACTAAGTCACTTTACTTCTCTGAGCCTTAGTTTCTTCATCTATAAAGTTAGTATAACGGATAAGACCTTCAGAGGGTTGCTGTGAGGATTAAACGCACTATTGTATGTGAAGAGCTTGGAACAATTCCTGGCACGCAGCCAGGGCTCAATAAATATTAGCTATTACATGCATTTAAATATGCTTACAATAGCAAGCCCTATGTAGGATTTCCCCAACCTAATGACTTTTTACCCATATTGGGAAATCTGTTCGTAACTGTACTTCTCTTTCCTCTGCTAATTAATACTGCTTTTCCATCTAAATCTACTATTTACCTCCTGTCCCCTAGAATTTAGGCCCCCTTAACTTCCCCCTTTCCGGCCAATGCAGTGCCTCCTCCTTTTCCTGAACTTCTGAGTCTCTGTGCTGCCCTTTCCCATAACCTCAAGGTTCCACTTTGAGCCTCCTTCACTCTGTATGTCTCCTCAATGGTCCTGGGACTACCCGGAGGCTGCAGAGAAGCTCCAGCTACATGCACGCTCCTGTGCCCAGCACACACCATCATGACCCCTGAAGCTATGTGCCAAGGACTGGCTAGCTTAATTACGGAACTCATTTATTCTTACTCAATCCCTTGAACTTTGGTTCCCTCACTTGTAAACTGAGGATAATAACACCAACTTAATTGGATTGCTGTAAAAATTGAAGGTGACGATGTCTGCAAAGCCCAGGTGAATGCTTGATAACATTTACTACTGGCGTTATTGTTATTATCTGCAACTGCAGAGAAAATAAAGCAAATGAAAAGTCTACATTTTCACACAGACAAATGCACTCTGCTTCATTTGCAGACTCTGGAAGATGAGGCCAAAACTTGGCCAAGGAAGCTGACCCCTGACCACCAGCCCCGGTTTGGCATGACGAGGGCCTCACTCTAGTGCCTGCCCTGGTTGGAAGAACCCTCTTACCAGTCACTATCATCACTACCATTTGCTCCATAAGTTTAACTCACTCTCTCTCTCTGGTAAAATACACATTAAAATTACCATCTTAGGGGCCGGCCCCGTGGCCCAAGGGTTAAGTTCGCACGCTCTGCTTCAGCAGCCCCGGGGTTTCGCTGGTTCTGATCCTGAGCGCAGAGATGGCACCGCTCGTCAGGCCACGTTGAGGTGGTGTCCCACACACCACAACTAGAAGGGCCCACAACTAAGACATACACTATGTACTGGGGGGATTTGGAGAGGAAAAGCAGAAAAAAAAAAAATATTGGCAACAGTTGTTAGCTCAGGTGCCAATCTTTAAAAAAAAAATTACCATCTCAACCATTTTTAAGTGTATATTCAATTGCGTTAATTACATTCACATTGTTGTGCAACCAATCTCCAGAACTGTTTTTATTTTACAAAACTAAAACTTTGTACCAATTAAACAACAGCTCTCCATTCTCCCCTCTCCCAGCCCCTGGTCAACACCACTGTACTTTGTCTCTATGAATTTGACTACTCCAGGTACCTCATACAAAGGGAATCACACAATATTTGTCTTTTTGTGTCTAGCTTATCCACTTAGCATAATGGCCTTGACTTTCATCCATGTTGTAGGATGTGTCAGAATTTCCTTCCTTCTTAAGGTTGAATGATATTCCATTGAATGTACATACCACATTTTGTTTATCCATTCATCTGTCAATGAACACACTTGGGTTGCTGCTGCTTTTTGACCGTTGTGACTATTGCTGCTATGAATACAGGTGTACGAATATCTCTTTGAGACCCTGATTCCATTTTTTTGGATATATACCCAAAAGTGGAACTGCTGGATCATACAGTAATACTATTTGAAAGTTTTTGAGGAAGCGCCATACTGTTTCCCATGGCAGCTGCACCATTTTACATTTTTCCAACAAGGCGTAAGTGTTCCAATTTCCCCACATTCTTGTCAATACTTGCTATTCTCTGTTTTTTGATAGTATCCCTCCTAATGGTTGTGAGGAGATCCATAATTCTATTTATTTATTTATTTGTGAGGAAGATTGGTCCTGAGCTAAGATCTGTTGCTAATCTTCCTCTTTTTGCTTGAGACAGATTGTTGCTGAGCTAACATCTATGGCAATCTTTCTCTATTTTATGTGGGATACCACCACAGCATGGCTTGATGAGCCATGCTTGGTCCATGCCTGGGATCCAAACCCGTGAACCCTGGGCCACCAAAGTGGAGCATGCAAACTTAACCACCATGCCACCAGACTGGCCCCCATAACTCTCTTTTAACTCTGGCCTTAGGGATTTTCTGGCTGAGGACAAGCTTCAGAGGCAGGTTTTCAAACACTGCCCCAGGGGATAGGCTGTCTTGACAAGGAGCACAGGCCCCACACTCAGGCCCTTAATTCATTTGCTCCTCAGAATTATCCTTAATATTAGTACTTTCATTTCACAGGTGAGAAAACAGATTGAAAACAGTTAAGCAGCCTGCCCAAGGGCACACAGCTGGAAAACTGGTATTTGACCTGGGCCCCACACCATGTAGGTGTGTAAGAATCGCCCTGTGTGTCAACATCCACGATGTACTCCCTGAGTCCAAGATGAGAACACTCTGTCTCTGATTCTCTCACAGCAATACACGCCTGGGTTTCTGCTCAGCTGCCCCTCCCCAGCTGTTCAGGGCCTGCTGGGCTGGATGAATAGGAAGAAAAGCAGACTGCATTTATTGTTTAACCAAGTGCCCAGTGCACCTGTTGTGCCATTGGGTGCCGTTTATGATTGCAATAAAACGTAGTCCCAACATTAGAGGGTTTACAAGAGTTTCCTTCAATTCCAAAACTCAGCGTGATGGAGGGACAAGTGTCAGCCAGCTGGCATCCCTTCGAGTAGGACCTGTGACAGAAGGGGCTTTTAAAAACTGATGCATTGGGCTGGGCTTTGCCTGACCTTTGCGCAAACAGCAGCAAGTTCAAGAGCTCTCTCCCTCAGTGGCTGGACAGGCGGGGTCGCTCAGAAGGACGAAGTGGGAGGGAAGACCGAGTGAGGCTGTCCGAGTCCAGCAGGAGAGGACTGGTCCCGCCTGACCCAGGCTTGCAGAGTCAGCCAGTCTGTTCCACTTAAAAGTCTTTTTCCTAGACATGGTTATCTGAACTGCACCCTGAGGGATTACTGGTCAATCAAGGCACAGCCCTGGTAGAAGCAGTGGGAACCTTTAAAAGGGGACCACACATGTATTCCAGGGCTTGCCTCACAGCCACAGGTTAGCGATGCTTGACTGTCCCCACACCTGTTATACTCTCGACTTATTCCAGAAGTGACCATCAAACTGTAACCTGGTCACAGGGGTGGGAGGGGCAGAGGTCAGCCCAGTAAGAGCTGTGCCCTCAAAGAAGATTGGGAGAGGGGCCAAGGGGTACTTGCAAGCCCAGCTCTCAATAGCAACCAGGAGCAGGTGACGGTGAAGGAAAGGCCTGGGGCTTTGACTGGAGGAAGCCCAGGAGACATCTTGGTGCCAAAGGAAACTGGTAGGGTCCACTGCTGATATGGCTTGGCTCAAAAATTGTGCAGATATTACAAACCGTGACCTTGAA
Source organism: Equus przewalskii (assembly GCF_037783145.1). Taxonomy (NCBI): domain Eukaryota; kingdom Metazoa; phylum Chordata; class Mammalia; order Perissodactyla; family Equidae; genus Equus; species Equus przewalskii. The sequence goes on from NW_027228750.1 coordinate 3,658,399, forward strand.
AATGAGATGAGGGGAATGCGGAACCATGGTGCGGATGCAGAGGAGTTTGTTGTGAGCTTCCGTAGGAGAGAAATGACAGGGCAGAACGTGTGGTTGGCTATGAAAGTATGAAAGGTATGAGGAAGGGACTGCTCGTACTTTTGATTTATTATAAAATATCTATTAAAATCTACTTTGTGCAGGGCTTGTGGGAATTTTAAAAGTGAGTGCAACCCTCAAAGATGCATTTAAAAAATCATATCTTCATATTCAGAGGCTGTATATGTATATATACATATACGGTTGAAAGCTCAGACTCTGGCCTCGGAGAGCTTGGGTTCAAGTCCAGCTTTATACCAACAGTGTGAGCGTGTGCAAGTGGCTTACTTCCTGTAGTTCTCAATTTTCACTCTGTAACAGGGTACAGTGGTCCTCACTGTAAAGCACTGGGCACACCTGTACACTGCACACCACTTGGCCCAGAGTGACACTCAGTAAAAGCTGGCAATTAGTAATGAATTTCAAGCCAGGGCTAACAAAAAAGCAAAGTGGCGCCTACTGCATGCTGGGCACTGGGCCAAATTATATAGGTGAATTCATAACATTTAATCCTTACTTATGACTATTAGCCAGGCAGCTATCAGCCCCATGCTGCAAAGGAGGAAGGGAGGAAACAGCATCCCAGGCGGAGGGCTGGCCCTGCCACGGCACAAAGCAAGGTGAACTGCAGGAAAAATGGCCATGCGCACATCCCTTTGAACTGGCTTGGGCTCTATCCCCGCTTGAGGAAGTATAGCAAGATCCATAATTGAGAATTCATCATTCCCAGGCTGGATAAATGGAACGGAGTTGGATGGTTTTCTTATGCCTAGTGGCTTCCTCCATCTTGTTAACAGAACTGTACCAGTGTCCAGCTCTCCCCAGACACGCTTTTTTGCTGCACCTACGGAGGCTCCCGAGCATGTCCAGCCCCCTAGGAGTTCCATGGGAGATTACTTACACCAGGGATTAATGTGGAGAGGAAGGAGGCTGAGGCAGGGATGTGCAGCGAGAACAATGACTTCATGTAAGGATCAGCTTTGGAAAAGGCAAGCCAGATGGACCAAAGGAAGAGAGAAAATGGCACCAGCATCTCCCTTTTAAGATGTCCTCACACAGTCTTGGGTGTCTTCATATTCAGCTCCTGTTGTGGACTTAGTGACTCAGTAGTATCTTAGTCCTGGAAAGGACTTAGGGGCCGAGTGGTCCAGCAGCACTGTTTTACTGATGGCTCAGAAAACGCAGGTAACACGCCCGATGTTACACAGGGAGCTGGTGACAAAGTCCAGACTAAAACCTTGGTTCCCTCATTCCTGGTGCAATGTTATTTTTACATCCTCATATGGCTTCCAAATTGCTCATTTTCCAGATCCCTCCCGTAAGACTTTGTCCCTGGCCCCAGAGCTGCAGGCCCTTTGGACAGAAGCCAACACGTCAGGGAGCAACTGGAAAGGGTGCACCTGGGGAGGCTGGGGGCTGGGGGCTGGGGGCTGGGCCCACCCTGCGAGTTCATTTGATTCACTCCAATGGGAGCAAAGGGAATGAGAGCATTAACATGTTGAGTGCGCCTCAGTGCTGTCTAAACCAGCCCTGAATACTAACCAGGGAGCTGAGACAGAGCTAAAAATAACCGGCTAATCACCACCAGGAAGAATTAACAAGGACTCGGAAGAAAGGAAAATGTCTTAATATTCCATCTCTCTACAGCTGGGCTCCAGCTGGGGCTGGGCTCCTCCTGGCTTCATAGCGCAGGTAATTAGGCAGCACAGAAGCTGCAGTGCTCATGGGCGCTCAGAGGGGGCCCAACTCAGCCTGCAGGAGGGTAAACGGAACAGGGTTATTTGGGGTGAGGTGAGTTGGAAAATAGTGAATACAGAAAAAATACGATGTGAGAGGGCGGCAGGGTTTGAAGAATGAAAGAGTTGTCGCAGTATATACCACTTCTCTTTTGAGAAAGTAAATGCTTAATGAAATGAAAACATCATTTTATTCTGCTCTGCAAACCGTTTCTCTGAAAGTCTTCCCTAAGCACAAGCGCCTAGTTCTCAAAGCCTCGTTGGAGTCCGGGCCTTGGGGACCATCTTGAAATGAGGTCTTCCTGGCAATTACCGTCTTTGGACAAAGACAAGGTGGACCCACAGAGAACCGAACACTGAAACAGAGCAGAGCACGTGAATAAAACAGTGAAAGGCCCGCCTGGAAAGATCCATTCACCTAACCTGAAAGAGGAGGAATAGGGAACGATCATTGCAATTTGGAAGAGGTCAGTTCAAGAGAAATGAAAAAAGTAATATTTTGCAGAGGGCGGGATAATACTTGAAGAGCTTGCTTCCTCCAAAAGGTTTAATGGGTTTAAATAAATAAATAGAAATTGATTTAAAAGATTCACTAATGACAGGTATATTATTAAAAACAACTGGGGCTGGCCATTGGCGTAGCATTTGAGTTCGCGTGCCCCTCCTTGACAGCCCAGGGTTCGCTGGTTCGGATCCCGGGGTGGGGACCTGCGCACCGCTTATTAAGCCAGGCTGTGGCAGGCGTCCCAGATATAAAATAGAGGAAGATGGACACGAATGTTAGCTCAGGGCCAGTCTTCCTCAGCAAAAAGAGGAGGATTGGTGGCAGACGTTAGCTCAGGGCTAATCTTCCTCAAACGACAACAACAACTGCCAGTGAGGAGCTGTCGGATAGCCCATCCTGAGCCATTCGATTCACCAAGGTGGGCAACATGTTCACGATGCTCCCCCAGCCTGTGCGGTCAGTGAGGGCAGGTCCTGCACCTGCTGGCTGTAAGAATCAGAGATAGAGTGATGTAAGGAAAAGAATGCGGGTTATAAAAAAGAATGTGGACTTTATATGGAGAAGATGGGTTCAAGTCTTGCTTGATCTTAGCTTAGCTCAATTTAAAGAGCTAGATTTAACTTGGCTCTCTGGGTCCTATTTTCTCACCTGCAGACAAGCATGAGAGGAATATTATTTTCTCTGTCGGGAGAATCAAACTACCTAACACATGTGAAAACCATTCATTCTAATATGTGAAACAAATATTAATGACTGGTATGCTATGGAAAGAGACAAATGTGAATCGGCCAGGTGTGGGCAATCTTTCTAATGCACAGATTAAGATGAAATATTTAAATACTCAGCACCCGCACCCATTTCCCATCACAGTCCTCTTTGTTTAGGTGGGTCTCGTCATCCTGCTTTTTCTGCTATTTATTCTGTCCCTGGGACTCTAGCCGTTGGATCTACCACTGCGATGGCCCGGGGGAAGGGTGCTATTGGTAAATTGCAAGGGGGCTGATTTCTGGAAGTCATCGAGTCTGTTTGCATTGTTTTCCCACAGCCAGGGAGGCCCCATCCTGCTGCCTGAGTCACACTGCAATCCCCGGGGAGGAGAGCGCAGCCTTGCCTGAGACAGACAGTCTTCAGAGGATCCCGCCCGGGGCGCCAGGGCAAGGCAGTTCTGCAGTTTCAAAAAACCACTGGTCTGATGTTGTTCCTGCTCCAAACCAGCAGATTTTCTTTGGTGGGGGGAAGGAGGTTTATCTGACATTATCCAAAACTCCTAAACAGCATAGTGGCATTGGAAGAGAAAAGAGCAGAAATCAGAAAGCTAACTTAAAATGGCATCTGTGTCGCTTACTAGTTGCGTAATATTATCAAATAATTGAACTACTCTGAGCTTCGTCTGGTAAAGAGGAGAAGGAGGCTTGGCTGCTGCCTCCCGGGGCTGCTGGGGGATTCGTTTGAGGAAATGTATGGGAAACGAAGTTATAAACCATAGCGTTTCATTCAAATGTAAAGGTAATTCATTGATTGAGCTGTTAGGTAGATGATTATTAATAATAGCTTGTATTAGCATAGCACTTTTTCTTTTTTTTGCTCAAGTTTATTAAGGTACAAATTAGTGCATAAAATGTGCCTTTTTTAGTAGAGTTCTGAGTGTTGACAAACACACATAGATATGTCAGCAGCAGCACAGTGAAGGTGCGAGACAGTTCCACACCCCTCACTCCCTCACGCTCCTTTGTGGTCAGCTGCTCGTCCCACCCTGCGCCCCCCGCAATCGCTGATTTGTTTTCTATACCTACAGTTTCACTTTTTCCAGAATGTCATATAGATTGAATCATACAGCATGAAGCCTTTTGAGTCTGGCTTCTTCCACTTAGCATAATGCACTGAGATTCATTCCAACTTATCTCATATATTCAATAATTCATTCCTTTTCATTGCTGAGTAAGTAGTACTTCATTCTATGAATGTACCAGTTTCTTTATCCATTGACATTGTTTCCATGACTAAATCACTATTAACATCTGTTTACAGGTTTTTGTGTGAACATAAGTTTTTGTTTCTCTTGGGCAAATACCTAGGAGTGGGGTTGCTGGATCACATGGTAGGTGTTTGTCTAACTTTATAAGAAACGGACAGACTGGTTTTTAAAGTGGCTGTACCATTTTTGCATTCTAGCACAGCACTTTAAAAAAATTCTTTAAAAAATATTTCAAAGTCCTCGTGTGTCCGATTTTATCTTATCCTCCAAATAGCTCTGTGAAATAGGAAGGGCAAATATTACTACCCTCCTATAATCGGTAGGGATATGAGGGCTAAAGAGGAGAAATGACTGACCAAATGTTACTGTGGCAGAGGCTCCTATTGTCCCCAGTACATACGCTCTCCCCTTCCTTTCAGTGGAGTCCCTGCTCCCTCTTGAGTACATGGTGCCCATCGAGCAACTACATTTCCCAGCTTCCCTTGCATCTAGGAGGGCCATGTGACAGGACTCTGACCAGTGGGATATGAGCGGGAGCCATATGTGCAAACTCCAATTCACTTCCTAAAAACTGAATTTGCTAAGTCTTCATATCTTCTTTTCCATTTCCTGCTGGCCGGCATGTGGATCTGGCAGCAACTCGACTTGGACTTGCAGATGGAGGCTGTAGAGAATGGAGGACACCTGGGTCCTTGGGAGACGTCATGGGACAGAGCCGTCCTGACAGCCAGAGCCACCCAGACTGCTCTGTGTTTCTTACTTATCCCATTGTAGTTTTGAGGTCTCTGTTACCACAGCTCGGCATACATCCTAGCTAATACAGTCACACATCAGACAAGTGGGAGTACATTACAGCCAGTTCACATGACTTCCTCAACCTCGTACAGAAGGTTGTTAAAAAAATCAGCTTGGCTGAAATCCAGATATTGTATGTTTATACCATCTCCTGATCTAACAGTCAGATAACCCCATCAAAGAAAAAATGAGTCTAGGGAGTGGGATAATTTATGCTCCATGAGCCCTCATTGGCTCCAATGGATCACCTCTTCTAATTTTCCACACCCACCGTGGGTGTTAGGCCCACTGGCCTGAGGTGAGAGGCATTTATTTTATTCATGGAGAATTTCATGTACAGGAGCAGCAAGAAATGAAGTTTTTAGAGCTGAGGATGGTTACTGGAAGATTTTGAGGTCCAACTGAGGCATTTGGACTTGATGGATTAAGCAGGAGGAAGAGGATACACAGGGGATGGAGAATGTAAAAATGCAGTGTCGGGGCCAACCTCGTGGCCCAGTGGTTAAGTTCACACGCTCCACTCCGCTCTACTCCCAGAGTTCGTGGGTTTGGATCCTGGGTGTGGACCTACACACCACTCATCAAGCCATGCTGAGGCAGTGTCCCACCTACAAAAAACAGAGGAAGATCGGCACAGAAGTTAACTCAGCAACAATCTTCCTCAAGCAAAAAGAGGAAGATTGGCAACGGATGTCAGCTCGTGCCAGTCTTCCTCACACACACACGCAAAAGCAGTTTCAAGAAGTTGCTTCTGGCAATTGTGTAGTGAGTAGACTGGAGAAGAGTCCAGGAGTAGGAGGCCCTCTCAGGAGGAGGTTGTGACAGTACGGATACGAGGAGTTTGGGAATATACAGGAAGAGTTTGGGTGGCTGTCTGTGCATAGTGTGAGCAGAAAAGGAGCCAACAATGAAAGGAAAGTGGATGGGAGTGGACTTCAGTTATGGGGAAACTGAACAGGATTGTTAAGAACGGTCTCCCGGGGCCACCCCCAGGCTACACCCCTTTGCTGTTCCCTTTTCTGCTTTCCTAGCAAGCTCTTCTTCACTTGTTGGCAACACCCTATTTGTCTAGTCTTCAAATCATGTGACAAGGGCCAAATAGGGCCTGACCTATCCTCTGCAGTAACACACAACATTCTGAGCCTGGACCTCTGAATCCCAGGGCAGCAAGTGAAAGAGGTGGGGAAGGCTTTGATGCCATAGACAATGGGGAGCCACTGTAGGTTTTGGAGGAAGAGTGATCTTACTGAAAATGGCATTTGAGCTAATAGTGTAAATCCCACCACCAACAAAGAATCATTTATAAAAAGTAATTAGACTTATTTGGGTTATTAATTAATTCAATTTGTCTAAGACCTAAATGCAGTCTTGAAGAGAGTATATAAAGTTGCTTAGAGTTTATAGACAAAGGTTAATGATAAAGAGTAATGGATTCAAGAAGAGAAGGTAGCTTGAAGATGCGCAGGGGTTAACTTCTGTACCCTTATTAGAATTACATAATTTTAGAACTAGACGTGATATGCAAAAACATCAAAGGATGAAGATGTGGAAGAATGGAAGAGTCCTGACTGACAGAACTCCTGGGGACAAGTCCCAACTCTACCATTAACTTGTTCTGGAACTTTAGACTAGTCACTTACCCTCTCTGGGCTCAGAGGGACCAGCTCTTCTTTACAACCAACATTATATCCATCTAGTGCAATTAAATAATACCTAAATCAAATGCAAACACATCACCTGTATTGTTGAGAGTGAATTGGTCGGCTTGCAAAGAAGAAAGAAGAAAGCAGTAAGAATAGATCTATGTTTGTCAAACAAGGTACAGGTACCCCTGGGAGAGCTCAGCAGTGCCCTGAGGCATAGAAGGAGCCACAGGACAAACACGGAATGTCTTCTTGGAATGTCAATTATATTTGCTAGTAAGTGGTTTAAAATAAATTTATGTGATAGCAAAAATAAATATATTATGAAGAAGAATATTATATTGCAATATTTTAAAAACATAATATGAAATTTCAAAAATAATTTTGTTTTAAAGATTGGCACCTGAGCTAACAACTGTTGCCAATCTTTTTTTTTTTCTTTTCTTTTCTGCTTTATCTCCCCAAATCCCCCTGGTACATAGTTGTATATCTTAGTTGCAGGTCCTTCCAGTTGTGGCATGCGGAATGCCACCCCAACATGGCCCGACGAGCCGTGCCATGTCTGCGCCCAGGATCGGAACCTGCGAAACCCTGGGCTGCCGCAACAGAGTGCACGAACTCAACCACTCGGCCACGGGGGCAGCCCTGAAACTTCAAAAAATTTTTGAGCATGTGGAGAGCTGTTTGGAACCATGCCCAAAGATACCCAGTATGTGTGTGTGTGTGTCCCAGCTCAATAGCTCTGAGCAGACAGAACTCCATGAAATTTGTGTTTGAAAACTGCACTCAGCCTACAACAGAATTAATCCGAGTTGAGGGAAAGGCATGGAGATGATGTACAAGCACACATCTGGTGAGAGGAACTCACGAGGAGGCCCAGGGATACGGAATGGGATGAGGGTTTACAATGAGCCAGGGCAAAGGGAAGAGTGGGCTGGTCCCTGGAGAGGGGGTTTGACCTTTTGTCTCCACAGTGGCTCTCACAGCCATTGCCTTTGTCTCTGGTTTAACCTCCTGGTTAAGCTGTTGTTGATGGCAGGTTCTGGCAGGGAGGAAGCAGTGAGGGGATGAGGCGATGGGTTAGGGGGATGCTGAGGAAATTTCCACATGTGAATTGCTGTCCTGGATCTGCTCTCTTTCAATACCAGGGCCAAGTCTTCCACTGCCCCTAAGGCCCCCCAAATCCCCATCCTCGTCACGTCCCCTTCTCTAAGACACTGGAGGCCACCAACTTCCCATCCCACCCGCATGTTTATCCACACCTGCATCCCATTTCCTCCAGCCTCCAAGACTGCAGGGTCCTTCCTGCTGCAAAGCCAAGCCTCTTCCAGCCTCTTCAACCCCCACTTCCTGCCGCCTGGATGTTGCCGCACCCATCACTCCTCCTTTCTCACCGGTATTTTCACTATCACCCTCTTTTCTTGTTTCCCCCCTCAGCCTATAAGCATAATCACATTTCTTCCCCTAAAACAAATTTCCCCTCATCTTGGATTCTCTTCTTTCTCTCCTTCCCTCCTCATCTGAGCTTCTGAGCCAGACTGACTCTTCACGCTGTCCCGTTCACTCCACAAACCACTGCCACCAACAGACAAAACAGGTGCAGAGGGCGCCACAGAGCAAAGGAGCTGTGAAGAAAGAAGGTCATGAAAGAATATACGTATGTATGCATGCATGCATGTGTATGAATACATATGTATATTAAAACATATATTTAAATTGATGATATCTTGGGAAAAATCAAAATTCTGTTGACCTTTATTACAATTACAGGTTAGCACTGATTTTATTTTGATATGTACACAGGAAGGACAACACAATCTTTTCAGTGCTTAGAGCCTCTGACAGTCTTACTCTTGCCCTGGAAATCAGAACTCCACCCCTGATCATCCAGGCACCATTAAAGGCGCTGCTCCTTCTCCTCAGTGACTTGGGCCACAAACCTGCACACCACCCACACTCTGTCCCGCTTACTCCTCACTCCAGTGAGCCACCAAATAGCAATGATTTTTCTTTTAACCAGTTATATCTCAAATCTATTGCTTCCTCTCTGTCCTTACCACCCCTGACCTAGTCCATGCCCTCGTCATTTCTGAAGTGGAGTACGAGAAACACCTCCTAGCACTGCTCCCTGCCTCCAGTCTGACCACTGGTGGGTCCACCTTCTACTCAGCAGCCAACAATATCATGTGATTTCCTTGCTTGAAGGCATTCATGGGTTCCCCATCTTGTACAGAACAAGTATAATGCTTCGCCTGGCTTAAAGAGCCTTCTAGAACCTTCTCCTAGTACTTCATCAGGCTCATCTCCTATAACATCCCACGTGACAATTTCAGACTGCTCCCTGGCAGCTCCTCTCAGACGCCACACAGTTTCCTGTCTCTGTGCCTTTGTTTATGTTGCTGACTCTTTTTGGAATTTCCTTTCCACCTATCTTCACCTGGCATCAACTTCTCTTGGAAGCTTTCTCTTAACTTTCAGGGTAGGCACCCACTTGGGGCACTCAAGATCTGTGACCATCTCTATCTTATAACCTAACCTACTGCATCCAAAGTATTTGTTCACATCTGTCTTCCCAAATAAACTTTAACATGTTACCCATCTTTGAAACCTCAGCCCTTAGTGCAGGGCCTTATATATAGTAGATGCTTAATAACTTTTCACATGAATGTAAGTTGAATTGGACAGGAATTCAGCTAAATGTTTTTAGCGAGCTAGCAGACCGGGGGTGGGGGGGCGGGTGAGAAGGTAAGGCTCAGAGATTGTGTGGTGGGGGAGGGTGACTTGGGGGTCCAGAGATGGTGTGGGTGGGAAGGATAGAGGAGAAATGGGAATGTGACGTGAGGGCATTTCATAGGGAAGCTGTGGGTGTGTGTATGTGTGTGCATGTGTGTGCATGTGTGTGCAAGCTCAAGAGAGAGAGGGAAAGATTATAAAGAAAGAATAAATGGAGAGAGGAGTGATGACAAAAAGGGAGGGAGGAGACAGTTTGAAAGAAAGGAGTGAGGGAGGGGAAAGATAACACACGTTGGACCTTTCTGTAGTCACAGAAAGCATATAGCTACTGAGAGGAGAAGCAATGGGCAGAACTTACACATTTGGCCTTGCTTAGAACTGGAGCTGGCTTGGGAGATAACCAGGATCTGTAAACTCTAGAGATTTTGTGTTTCTTTTTTCAAGTTCAGGGTTACTTCTTCCTCCCTTCTGGGCCCTTTTGTATACAGAAGCTTTTACTTCCTTGACAGAATAAAACATCAGCTGTGCTTAAAAGTGTCTTTCCACTCAGGGAACACAGCCTTCCTACTGACTCTGTAAGGTGCTTTCTTTCCCCGGGGAAATCACCCTTGGCTGCAAGTCCGCAGGCCTCTGGAAGGTGTAATTTGCTAAAGAAGTTCAGATAAATACATCACCCAGAGCAGAACCGCAGCCAAGGCTGGAAGGAGTCCTTTGTGTTCAGGACTTCGTCTGCTCAAGAGCCCTCCTTCTCCCAAGTGGCATCTTCAGGGGCAGAAACAGGAAAATCCCAACAATAGGAGGAATGCAGAGCTTTGCCCAGCATTTGTAGTCGGCACTTGTGTAAAGAGAGAATCTTTTTACGTTGCTATTCAGCAGCTGAGGGGGAGGGAAAGGCCTGCCCTTCTGAACCTGGCTCCGGTTCCTCCCTGATCTGCTCCGCCCAGCTCCAGGCATGAAGGGGGAGACAGGTGGGCAGGGCCTGGGCCCTAGCGGCAACCCTGGCAGCTTGAGTCAGCTCCCTCCTCTGATGTCCTCCTCTGATGTCCAGTTACTCTAAGGAGAGTGTTTTTGAGGGCCTACTCTGTGCAGGTACTATGCTGGGTACTGGAGTACAAGCACGCGGAGGACTCAGTCCCTGCCCTTGAGAAACCACAGGATGGTGGAGGAGACAGATAATCAGTGCCTTCTGCACAGAGTGGTAAGTGTTTCATGTGAAGGGAACTCAGGATGCTATGGCGCCTGGGAGCAGCACCTGTTCTAGCTTTCATAACAGTTCAACAGAATGTCGCAGGCTGAAGGGACTCAGCGCGGACAGAGGCCCAGAGGAGAGAAACAACATGCTAGGTGTGGGCTGCCGGAAGAGAATGCTGCTGCCCAAGGGTGAGATGTAAGAAAGGGATGGCAGGAGAGGACAGGAATAACTCCTCAGCCACACAGTTTACTTTCTTCTGACCTTTATTTTCACTCTGACCTTTTGGTCAAAAGATACAGGTTTAAGGGGTGGGGGTAGGATGATGAGAGGGAAGAGTTCTTCCCCAGGCTTTGTCCGAGTCCCTGGTCAGCACCACAGCATGCCTTTTACACAGAGGACGGTGCCCTCCAGAAGCCTGGGGGGGCAGCTGACTGTGTGCCAGAATGTGAGGGATGAAGCCCAGCCCACAGTGGAGGTGAGGACAGAGGGCTGGCCGAGGCCCACAGCTCCACGGAAGGCCTGGCAGGCATTCTCACCTCTTTCTCAACTTCCACCCAACCAAGGGAGTATAAAATTATTTACTTTCCCACCCTCGATTGCTGCTTCCCTCAAACATACTGGTTGTTTTATGTCTTCTGGGTGTAGCAGAATTGGAACACTCTGTCTTGGCAAGTCATGCCTCCTTGGAGAGCGTTCAGAAGGAGCTGCCCTTTCTGGCCCGGAGCAAACCGAACCTCAGGTAGATGCTGTCACATCCTGGTGCTTTCTGGTTCCTGCTGCCCTTGGACGGGGCTGGACTGCAGGAAATTAGTGAGGAATCCGCAGTCTCTGATCCTGGACGGGGCCGGCCACAGTCCTGGTCTCGACTTGACAAAACTGGTCATTTAAGATAGAACTGTCATTTCAGGTTCCTAGTGAAGACAGTCAGCACACAAGATTTCTTCATGCAGGTGTTTAAAAGCACACAGAAACTGCACCACTGGGCATGTTGTTTGTCTCAGTTTGTCTTCCTTCCGGGTGTTATGATAGGACTTCCCAGGCCCTGGAGAAGGGGACCAGATCCCAGAGAGTGAGCCTGCTCTCCCAGCATTGCAGTAGACCGCTTTTCATTTCCAGTGGGAAAAAGTGTTATCCAAAACTAAGCAGTGGGCAAGCTGTTTTTGCATCTTTGTAGCTCAAATGAAGTCATCAGGGATGACTGTTTAAAATAAGAACTTGAAGTCCCACTTTGACCTTCCCTTCGCACCATGCTTCTGCTCACGGCCCTGAATAGCTGACTCTGTTTCCTGCTTACCTGTTGGTTGGCCCCATCAGACGCTAATGCTGGGGATGTAAGCTGACTATTCCAAATGCAGAAAGAAATGAACACTTACCATTTGCTTCTTAAATGTGCCAGGTCTTTTTTTCTCTCTCTCTTTTGACTGCCGGTCATCATACCTGACATCTTAAGATTGTTTTGTTACAACTGCCCTTTGGTACAACCAATATGCACTTGATATTGTTATGATCTTGTGAAATGACCTTGCAATCTTTCTCATTTTAAAAACTAGCAACTTATGCAAGATTTTTTTCCCCCGGCTATATAACTCCTCTCTGAACCAGCACACTCTTTTTTCAGCTTTCTGGTTTCTTTGCTAGCAAGATAATAAACTTTGACATGTGCTCGAGATCAGTTTGTTTAAGACATTTAACTTTTTGACATCACCCTGCACTCTGGGCACACCTAGTCGCAAAGGTTTTCTCAGCCTCCTCCTTTCCAGTCCCTTCTCCTCCTCCCCAGACGTTTTCCAGTGCATGGAGGACCGGTAAGTCTCTAGCCCCATGCCCCAGGCCTACTCCATCTTTTTTCATTTTTAAGTCTGCTCACTCCTATATGTCTTTCAAGATTCAACTCAAGGCCATCTCTTTCTGCCTTTCCTGATGGACTCTCCCACCCCTCCTCACCCTTCAATGCCTCTCTCCAAACCAGGTTAGGGGCTCCCTTGTGCTCCTATGGTTACCTTGTCTAACACTGGACACCATAAGAAAAATATGACTTTTTTTTAAGACTTGCCTAGATTTATAACTTAATTGTAAAGTACATGATAAATATTTCTAGCTAACTTTGATTGGAGTGCTTACTATGCACCCAGTACCATTCCAAGAGCTTTGCACAAATCATCTCATTACAGGTTTACGAGAGCCCTGTAGGAGATTCTCCCATTGCCTACCAAACAACCATTCCTTCCTTCATGGCTGGCAGAGCCCTAATTTTGTTTGGGTCTCTACTCCTCCACCTAGTAACTCAAGGAAAGCTGTATCCCAACTGGTCTAAACCAATTACTATGATCCCTTTTCTCTTCGAGCGATTCGTTTCAGCATGGACATGTAATAAAACTCTGGCCAATGAGATAGGAAGAGAAGTCTAATGAGTGGAGGAAAGAGGAGGTGTTTCTCAATAGTTTCTGGATGCCAGAAGCTTTGGCAACCATTTTGCAGTTAAGAGAGGAATTAGCCTGAGAACAAGGAGACATAAAGAAAATGTCAGAAGCAAGAAATGGAAGGTAATTGAGTCTTTGATCGTGTCATTGATTACTGAGATAACCAACCCAGGGGTATCAGGACGTCTTTTTATGTGAAGGGATATATTTCCCTTATTGTTTAAATTGAATTATTTATAACCCAAAGCGTCTTAATCATGCAAAATCCATTAGAACATTCTATTGTTATATCCATTTTACGAATGAGATAATTGAAGCTCAAAGAGCGTAAGTGAGTAATTTACCCAAGATTAACTGCTTGTAAAAAGTTAACCTGACCCTGGGAATTTAGACACTGGACAATGCTTACTCTCTGAGAAAAGAGCCCAATCTTATTTGTTTTTTTTTTTAATCCTTGCTTCTAGCATGTCTGAAATATGATAAGTGTTCAATAAGTACTTTTTAAATATATGAGTGCTTACATGATCTGAATTTTTATGGCCAGTCTTCCCTCAACATCTCTGAACAGGTCAATATTGTGAGTCTTCTGAAAAGGAACAGAAAAATATATTTCATTTGGATCCTGCAACACTACTATTGGGTCCCCTGAAGAATGAAGTATTTAAAATAAGGAAGCAATATAATAATATTACAAACAGATAGGAAAGTAGATGAAAATAATCCCTTAGAACTCTTCCACTCTAACATCATTACCATTTCTGGGGATTGCCTTGCATTCCTTTTTATACACCTACTGGGCAGTTCAGTAGACACATGAAAAGCGCTTGATAAAATTTGATATCTATTATTTTTTTTAAATCTTAGCAAACTAGAAAATGAAGAACACTTCTTTAAGCTTTTAAAGTGTATCCATCAAAAAATAACTATAAATATCTAATTTATGTTGGAGATTTCAGTGATCTCCTTTAAATTCAGGATCAAGACCATCACAGCATCACTACTTCTGCTCAACATTATACTGGAAATCAGAGCTAGGGGATTAATCCAAGGAAAATAAATAAAAGTTGAGAAGACAAGGAAGGAAGAAACAAAGCTATTATTATTCACAGGCCATATTATCTACAAAAAAGAAAAAACAGGAGAATCTGTAGAAATACTATTAGCACTAACAAAAAAATGTTCTGCAAAGTTGCTAGATCAATTTGCAAATACAAATTGCCTTCCAATATATCTACAACAATTAGAAAAGGTAATAAAAAATACCATTTTCAATAGCAACAAAGCATGTAAGTTTCCTAGGTACAAAACCCACAAAAAGAATATACAAAACCTTTATGGAAAATATTACTACAGTTTACTGAAAAACATTAAAGAAGACCTGAATAAGTGGAAAATGAGAAGCTTATGCATTGATTTCAATTATCATGAAATTTCCAATCCTCTCCAGATTAAACTATTAATTCAACATGAGGAACAACAAAGAGGGGACCTTGACTTACCAGATATCAATACTTGAAATAAAGCGAAAGAAATTAAGATTTCAAAAGCATGGAGTAGACTCATGCTTCTCAAACTTTCATGCTCATAGGAATCCCCTGGGGATCTTGTTAATCACAGATCCTATTGAGAAGATCTGGGATGGGGCTTGAGATTCTGCATTTCGAACAAGCTACAAGGTAATGCTGATACTGCTGGTCCATGGACCACACTTTGAGAAGCAAGGGAGTAGATAATTAAAAGAACAAAGAACTTGGAAACAAACCCATACATTTATGAAAGCTTGCTCTCTGATAAAGATGGCTTAGCAGATTAGTAGGGAAAGTGGACTAATAAATTGGGTTGACCTACAGTCCTTGTAAGAGGGACATAGGAGCGTCAAAGTAAGGGAGAGAGTTGAAGATTCTATGTAGCTGGCTTTGCAGAAGGAGGAAGCCAAGAAATGTAGGTAGGCTCTAGAACCCAGAAAAGGCAAGGAAACAGGTCCTCCCCCAGAGCCTGCAGGAGGAATGCAGCCCAGCTGACACACTGATTTTAGTCAGTGAAAGCCACTTTGGTCTTCTGATCTCTGGACTATAAGATAATAAATTTATTGTTTTAAGCCACTAAATTTGTGGTAATTTGTTACAGAAGCATTAGGAAACAAATGTACTGTATAACAAAGGGTACTATAAAACAAAGTGAAAAATAAGCCACAGATTGGGAGATTTTTGGAAAAGCATACAGCTGACAAAGAATTAGAGTATGAGACTATAAGGTGAACTAGAGATCAATAAAAGTAAGAGAAATGGCTCAGCAAAAAACAAGCCAAGGATATGTACAGAATTCACAGAGGAAGGAACCTCAATGGCCAAGAGAAATAAGAAAAGATGCACAACCTCACTAATAATCCTGGAAATGCAGATTGGAAAAACAGTGAGATACCATTTTACACCCATCAACATTTAAAAATTTTGATAATGCCAAGTGTTGATGAGAATGTAGAACAATGGGGACTTTCATTAAATACTGACAGAAGTGACTACTTTTGCAATGACTTTGGAGAGCGCAATATGGTAATACTTAGTAAACTTGAAGGTATTCAGACTCTGACTCAACAATTCCACCTGTGTTTTTCGTTACAGAAACGATCATGTGAGAACTCGGAGAAACTTACAAGACTGCTCATTAAGGCATTTTTGTAATACTAAATGATTGAAAACAACCTAAATGACCTTCAACGGGTAGATGGGTAAATAAATTACAGTATATTTCCACAATGGAATACTACACAGCAATTAAAATGAATGAATCAGCACTTCCTCTCTTACCTAACTATACATGTAATTATGCCTTAGCTGGGTTCCCTACCTCTAATGTCTTCCCCATTTCTGTACAACTGGAGGATCTTTGAAAATCTGATCATGCCTCTATCTTAATTAAAATTTCTCCAATGGGTTTTTAAATAATAGTTTTATTGAGGTATAATTGATATACAACAAACTGCATATATTTAAAGTGTACAACTTGGTAAGTTTTTACACATGTATAAACATCACCATGATCAAGGTGGTGAACACATCCATCACCCCCAAGTGTTTCCTTGTGTCCCTTTCTGGTCTCTCCCTCCAGCCCAGCCCATCCCCAAGTAATCATTGATCTGCTTTCTGTCACTATAGATCAGTTTGCATTTTCTAGAGTTTTATGTAAACAGCATTATTTAGTATGTATTCTTTTTTTTGTCTGGCTTCCTTCACTCTGTATAGTTATTTTGAGATTCACCTATGTTGCTGTGTACTTCATTCCTTTTTATTGCTGAGTAGGATTCCATTGTATGGATACACCACAATTTCTTTATCCATTCACCTGTTGGTGGACGTCTGGGTTGTTTCCAGTTTTTGACTCTTACAAATAAAGCTGCTATGAGCATTTGCATACAAGTCTTTGTGTGGACACGTGCTTTCTTTCCTCTTAGATAAATTCATAGAAGTGGAACGGCTGGATTAGCCGGTAGGTATAGGTTTAACTTTTTAAGAAACTGCCATAGTGGTTGTACCATTTTACATTCCCACCAGCAGGTTTCAGTGTGTTTTAAGAATAAGATCTGGGGATCTTATTCTTAGAATAAGCAATGGAAAAAGGGCCTTGGAAGACGTAATTAGGTTAAGGATCTTGAGGTGAGATCATCCTGGATTTCGAGTTTATTGAACTTCAAACATCCTGAAGCCCAATAACATGTTCTTATGAGAGGAAGGTAGAGGGAGACAGGCAGAGACAGAGAAGACAGAGGCAGAGATCGGAGTCACTCTGCCCAAGCCAAGGAAGGCCTGGAGCTCCCAGAAGCTGGAAGAGGCCAAGAAGGATCCTCTCCTAGAGGCTTCAGAGGGAATGTGGCCCCGCCACACCTTGATTTTGGACTTCTGGCCTCTAGCACTGCGAGAATACGTTTTGTTGTTTTAAGCCTCCCAACTTTTGGTAATTTGTTACGTCAGCTCTAGGAAACTAATACACTCATCATAGACTTTATGCTGGGCACCGAGGATTTGAAGATTAAAGGTGTGGATCCCACTGTCGAGGAGTCTAAAAGCAGGCAAGCAGACTTACAGAGAACAACTGTGTTAAACTGAGATAGCTTCTGCGACTGGGTGTATCTAGTAAGGAGAGCGATTGCAAAAGTCTAACCAAAAAAGGCAGTCCTGTCCTGACCTCTCCTTTCTCCCTCCCCTCTTGTCTTTCCCTGGTTTCTTTTCCACTGTTCCTTATCTCAATTAACAGCATCTTCACTGTGCAAATTGCACAAGCCAGAAATCAAGGAGTCACTCTTATATCTCACCCTCCCATGATCAATCTGCCACCAAAACCCCATTAGCCTTATTTATTTCCTTAATATTTCTAAAAATTTCCACTTCTCTCCACCTCCGTGGCCACCACCGTGCTCCAAGCTCCCATCCCCTCTGGCTTGACAAATTCCTCCTGGCGGGTCCTCCTGCCTCGCTCTGCTTCCCCTGCCCTCTCTTCTCCCCTCTGCAGTGGGAATAAGCTTATCACAAGGACATTTGGTGGCACTGCCCTGCGGATGAAACTCTGCTCTGGCTTTGCACAGCTCTTAGCATAAAAGGGAACTCCTCCAGCTGGTCCAGGGGCCCTGCTGGTCCAGCCCTGCCCCCCACCTCTCCACGCCGGGTTCTCTGTGCTCCAGCCACCTTGTCTGCCTACAGTCCAGCACACTCTGCCTCTTCCACCAAGGGGCTCTCAGGAACTCTTCTCTCTGCACAGAAGACCTGGAACACTCCTTCATTCGGCTGACTGCTGCTGCCTCAGCATCATCCCTGTGGAAGCCTGCTTCACGTACCGATGAGGTCGCCCTCCTGTCTGCATCCCTGAGAGTCATGGTTACGATTCTGCACTGGGGGCTTCTTCCCCCACTAGCCTGTAAGCTCCTTGGGCACGGGGAACGTGGCCTTTCTTATTCACTGTTGCATCTCTAGCGCACAGCCTGGGGCCTGGTGCACACTAGCTGCTTACTCCCTATTTGTTGACAATGAACAAATTGCACCGTTGTTTATAATAGTGAACAACTGGAGAAAATTTACTGAGAACAAGTTAAATCACCATGTATGGGTGTGATGCAATACCATGGAAGTCTTCGAAACAATGCAGTGGAGCTGTGTTTACCGACATGGAAAGTTGGCTGGGATAGAGTTTAAGTAAAAAACAACAAAAAAAGCAAGTTGCAGAACAATTGGTAGGGGAAACCGTTGTTTTTTGTTTTGTTTTGTTTTTTAAGTCATTGTTTTAAAATCAAAAGCAGTATATCCAGGATAGGTTCAATGGGGCGTGAGCGAAGGTGTGGAAGGACGATGTCAAATGGTTCACAAGGCTTAGTGCTGGCTGCTGGGCCGGGAGAGTGAGAGAGGCGACTTAAGTACATTTTGTAAAGAATTTATAAAATTTTGCGTTGCTTGAAATTTTTATTTTTACAAGTACGTATCATTTTTGTAAGTCAAGCATGTTTTTAAACAGTGAAAGGAAGACAGGAAGCCTCCCAAGGAGGAGAGCCCATTCACGAACACCCGTAGCACGCTCCTTCTCTGCCCTCAAGCCCCGTTACGACCCCATCCACCGGCTTTGGACTTGTGTCCTTGTCCTCTCCCCTGCACCCCTGCCCTCTCCCCTGTGTCCCTGCCTTCATCCCTGTGTCCCTGCCCTCTCCCCTGCACCCCTGCCCTCTCCCCTGTGTCCCCCACCCCTGCCCTCTCCCCTGCACCCCTGCCCTCTCCCCTGTGTCCCTGCCTTCATCCCTGTGTCCCTGCCCTCTCCCCTGCACCCCTGCCCTCTCCCCTGCACCCCTGCCCTCTCCCCTGTGTCCCTGCCTTCATCCCTGTGTCCCTGCCCTCTCCCCTGCACCCCTGCCCTCTCCCCTGCACCCCTGCCCTCTCCCCTGTGTCCCTGCCTTCATCCCTGTGTCCCTGCCCTCTCCCCTGCACCCCTGCCCTCTCCCCTGCACCCCTGCCCTCTCCCCTGTGTCCCTGCCTTCATCCCTGTGCCCCTGCCCTCTCCCCTGTGCCCCTGCCCTCTCTCCGTGACCCTGCCTTCATCCCTGTGTCCCTGCCTTCGCCCCTGCACCCCTGTGCCCTTGCCCTCTCTCCTGCGCCTGTATCTTCTCACCTGTGCCCCGACTTTCTCCTCTGCCCCATGCTCTCTCCCCTGTGTCCCTTCTCTCACCTGCACTCCTGTCTTCTCACCTGTGCCCCACCTTCTCACCTGTGTTCTGTCCTTTCACCACCTCCCCAGAGTATGTGGCTTTTTGCAAGTTTCCGGAATGGCGAGGCTGTTGGAGTGTCGTTAACCACACAGCAATTCATGTTAGTGACTTTACCTCCTGACGGGGATGTAAGCTCTCAAAAGGAAAGGGACTAACATATTAAGAATGAAACTCCTAACCTCTCCCAGGCATGTCTATATACTTTAGCCCATGGAATCCTCATGAGAACCTTGTATCGATATTTTTATCTCTATTTCACAGGACACTGTGCTCAGAGAGCTTGTCGCTTGCCCAGTATCTCACAACAAGGACTCAAACGGAGCTCCCGCTGGCTCCCACCTCCCGGCCTCTGCTCCCTGACACTGGGGATCCACGACCCCACACCCTCCCATCTCCTTCCCGGCTCATCTCCTTCCCAGCTCGTTTCCTCCGGATGATAAGAGCTGGGTAAATGTTTGCCTGATGATGAAAGTAGTTTATCCTTCAGCCAGCACGTCCACTAAATAGTCTTTGTATTCATTTTCCATTAAAGCTTCTTCTCCCCAAAGCTTAAAATAGGATTGGAAATTTGCTGTGTTTGACCTATTTTCACCCATTAGCATAATTAATCAAACTAGGGAACTGAGAAGCTCCTGGATGAAGATGAAGGAGCCCTGGCAATATCTCAGGGAGGGGAGGCCAGAAGGAACCCTAAGGGCACAGGGTCCCAGGGGCACTGAGGAGACAGGAGAGGGGCTGGAAACAGCTCGGAAGTGGAGGCAGGCAAGAGTCAAGACAAACTCTGTCACGGCAGAGTGGAAAGAGCCCCAGACCTTGTGGAGGAAATTGACCCCAGCTCTGCCACCTACTGGCTGGGAACCTGGGGCCAACCAGTTTACCACCTGAGCCTCAGTTTCCTCCTCTGGAAACTGTGAGAGGCTACCAGCCTCAGTAGGGTGATGCCTTTAATTCTAGTGAGAGGATGTGTGTGAATGCTGCTTGTAAAGAATTAAAAGAATAAGGCATTTGCAGCGTTCCGTGGGTACTGACAGTTCCACTCTACTGACGTAACTTTGTCTTCTTTACTTTGGATTCAAAATTCTCAGTCTGAAAGATGGGATGTTATGAAACTGCTTTAAGTGCTTTTGAGGTGGCATCATCTTTACATGCCCCATCTCCTAAGACCTAGCACGGTGTCTCGCACGTAACTGGCACTCAGAGAGGTCTACTTGAATGAATGAATTTAGCTCGTAACTGCCCAAGCAGCGGCCCTATGTTATTGCTATCACACTCCCTGACCCTGTGCCCGCGTGCTAGCCTATCCAGCAGCAGCCACCAAGGGATTATTGTAACAGGTGAGAGCAGCTACTAGGAACGGGGCAAACATGGGAAGGAGAGTCCAGTTGAGGCACAGGATGAAGACGCCCCTGAATCGTCTCCTTGCTGGCCACAAAGAGCTGGAGTTGGTGCAGGAATCAAGTACAAGTGGGGAACCAGGGCAGGATGCAGTGATCTCATGTTAGATGGAAAGGGGTCTTCAAACTATTAGATAAAAGCAAAATTAACAAGCAAAAATAATAATGTATCCCAATCAAATGACTTTTTTTTTAAGGAAGATTAGCCCCGGAGCTAACATCTGCTGCCAATCTTCCTCTTTTTGCTGAGGAAGACTGGCCCTGAGCTAATATCCATGCCCACCTTCCTCTACTTTATATGTGGGACACCTTCCATAGCATGGCTTGCCAAACAGTGCCATGTCCGCACGTGGGATCCGAACTGGCACCGCCGAAGTGGAAAGTGCGAACTTAACCACTGCACCACTGGGCCAGCCTCTCAAATGACTTTTTAAAACACAAGACTCATACATGCACACACACCCAAATTGTACTTTTAGTCACTCTGGTTGGTTATATATCTAAGGAGAGTAAGATGGTGTTTGGTGTTGGGGGCTTAAAATAAAATGTTTCCTTTGTATATGTGTTCTTTCTCCAGATCCCAGTAAACATTGTGCTATGTTTCCATCCGTAGGTGGTAATATTACATACTCTTCCTTTCCAATTGCAACTCTTCATTGCTTTTGGCAGCAAAAGCTCTGCTCAGGGTCAAGATGAGAGAGTGACTGGTACTAGCCAAAGAAAATTGAGATGGATTCTTACAGCGCATTGAATGAGGGCCCCCCAAATATATGTCTGCATCCTGATCCCCAGAATCTGTGCATGTTACTTGATCTGGAAAAAGGGTCTTTGCAGACATAATTCAATTAAGAATCTTGAGATGACATCTCCCTGGATTATCCAGTGGGCTTTAAATTAGATGACCTGTGTCCTTATTATTAGAAGGGCAGAGAGAGGTTTGAAACAGACAGAAGAGAAGACGATGCTGAGAGGAGAAGGCGGTGTGAAGACAGAGGCAGAGATTGGACTGATGTGGTTACAAACCAAGGAGTGTCGGCAGCCACTAGAAAGGAAGAGAGAGTCATGGAGTGGATTCCCTCCCAGAGCCTCGGAAGGAAGTGTGGCCCCACTGACAGCACGATTGTGGACTTCTGCCTCCAGAACTTGAGAGAGTACATTTCTATTGTTTTAACTCATCCAGTTGGCGGTAATTTGTTACAGCAGCCCTATGAAAGTAATAGAATTCTCAAATGCTATCTGCTCACAAATTTCAACGTGAAAGATATAAACACCCAAACCTCAGTCCAGATTCCAATGGTGAGAAGCCCCCATGGAAGCCTCGACAGCCCCTTTGGACTCAGCAGTCCCGCGGAGTATTTCCCCAGGGTTTCCTGACGCCCCTGCCTCCTCCCTCAGAGCTTTGACCCTGCCACTCTATTGCGGGTCCTGTGTAACCTTCCCCAGAAATACACTTGGCTGAGCCCCACACCGCAGCTCTTAGGATGTTTAGGACTATTTTTCACCTACCCAAGTTCCAGGGTTCTAGGGCGTAGGAAAGTATTAAAATGTGCCTGAAAACCTTATAACGAGGATCTGTCAATTCTGGGTCTGGGAGTGTAGGCCTGTCTTTGCAGCACCAGGCTTGTACCACAGTGTGGTCAACATTAAGGACTAGATACTGCGTGCTGAGTGGTTAAATCTAGCATATATTCCTACCAGACTTGCCCGGGCGAACAGGGCACAGGAGGAAATTGTATTCTCATTTCCTCCACATCTCCTTCAAAAGCTTCCACACCCCTAAGCCCTCAGGGCTTCTGTGCTGGTCCAATCTTCTCTCTGCAGGGCCCATTCTGCTCCTCCTCTCCCCCTACCCACAAAATGAACCTGTCCCAGGCCCGTTGGTCCAGGCCTTTCTCCAATGTTAAGGGACAATTATCATTAGTGCATTAATGAGGTCAGCTCAGGAGTTTGACAAATTTCTCATGATGGAAACCAGATGGAGGAAGGTGGGTTGCGCGGTGTACCCGTGGGCGGATTCATAGTTGGCTGAAGGCATTCACTCTGAAAAAAATCCCTGGCCTTCTGAAGCCGGGTTTCTTGCTCTTGGGCCAATCCTAGTCAACATTTTAATCAATGATTTGAATAAAGTCAAAGAGGAAAGCTTATCTAATTTGCAAATGACTAAACTCTGAGCAATGTAGAAAACATATTTGTGCACATGCTCAGTATTTTTAAAAATACAAAATGATGAACGACGATGAATAAATCAGAATCAATGTAACTTCTTTCACTTGGTTTCAAGAATAAGCCGCAAAAGCAAAATATAGGTTAATAGCACTTCATGAGAGAGAAGAATTAGTGGTTTTAGTTTATTTTAAGCTCAATATGAGTCAACAGTCTGAGAAGAACTAAAAAAAAGAGAGAGACATAAATTTAGGTTGCATGTCTACAATGTCCGGATCCAGATCAAGGGTGGTCATCATTGTGGTAGGTTTTGCGCTGGCAAACATGGCTGCAGTTCTGACTCTGGTTCTGGATATCATGGCTGAAGAGGGATATTGGCTCATTGGCGAGTACCCACAGAGACAAGTCAGGTTGGTAAAGAGTTTAACAGCTTTGTCACCTGAGCAAAATTGCTCAGAGTCCAGAGAAGAAAAGACTCAGGGACACATGTTATCTCTCTTCACATATCTGAACAGCCATCCACTTAGAAGGTTGGGAGTGTGGATGGGGGTCAGGTTGAAATCCTGTATATCTTCAGAGAACAAAAGGAAAACAAAGAAAAGTCTAAAGGGACCAGATTTGGTTTTATTTCTAAGACTCAATGACATACAGCAATAGGGTGGTTGCCTTGTGAGAAGGTGACACTCCCATCCTTGGAAATATTCAAGCAAAACTATCATTACCCTGGTCACCAGGGTGAGCTAGACTAGACTCACTGGCTGGTTGAGTTCCTCTTCCATCTTTACCACTAAGTGTATGTCCCCTTAGATGTCACATGGTTGGTCAAAAGGATAACTCTTCCAGACAAAAGATGACCATTCTTGGTTAGAATCTGAAGTGGCATTGTCCCTGGTTAGAATCTCTAAGTAAGCTCTCAAAGTCCATTTGAACGAATCTCTTGGGTGTTACATTACTTGTATACAGTATGTTATTAGGATTATTTTGATTTCAGGTAAAAGATACTAAATCAGCTTTAAAAAAAAAGAAGGGGGGAGTTTTTTTATGTCACAAACATCTTTTGTTCATGTAATTCTGGAGGACAGAAGTGGAGCTGGTCTCAGACATCAGTCAGAGCCTCCCTCTCCATCTCTGAACTCTGCTTCCTCCGTTCAGAACCCAGGGCTGCAAAGAGCTCTAGGCTGACTTCACCCCAGCCGGTAACCCAGGGAGAACGGAGAGATACAAGCTCTTCCTAGGGAAGAGCTCTGATGGCTCAACCTGGGTCACATGTTCACTCTTTGGATGAATCACTGTGACCAAAAAATTAGAGACTATGATTGGCCAGGCCTGGGTCACTTTCTCACTATTTGGGCCTGGGACAGGGGACTGTGATTAGCAGCCAGAATCACATGGATAGATAACGGAAGGAAGTTGCCAGGCAGATAAAACACAGCCATCCATTACTGGGCTTACCAGTTGACTTTTGCACGCCTGATCTCGTTTGCTTCACACTACATGTAACCCTATGAGGAGTGTAGAGCACATATTATCTTTCTCCACCATATGATGCTGCTTCACCTTACAGAGGCAGTTGGTTGCACATTAGAAAAAATTCTTTGAATTTCTTAAAGAACATTGTCATAAGAAGGATAGATTCACTGAGCATCCTTTATTGCTATCTGATAGTCCATGCACATTGCCAGCTCAAGTTATTTCAATTGAACTCCTGACAGTAGAAAAGTTCTTTCTGAATTTTCGGATAGCAGGTCCCTGGGGAGTAACCTAACATCATACAAAAAGTGAATCAGTAGCAAAGCCATCACTGGACTTCCGGGGACCCGCCCTCTGAAGCACAGGTCCTCCTTCTCTTCCCCAAACTCTTCCCTGGCTCCTTCTCTTTCGGGAAAATCAGAGACACCTTTAGGAAAATTAGACAGGTTTTGCTTAAAGCAGAACTACAACTGACGACAGGTCATTTACTTATTCATGCATTCATTTTATTTATTTCTTGGTTTATCCATGCATCCATTCATTCCCACACAAAAAATTGTATTGAGCACCTGTACACTGATTAGCAATTAGGCAAGGCAATTTTAATACAGAGATCCTGAAATAGAATAGCTTAAGAAAAATAGGTTATTTGTCTTTCACCTAAGTGTTTGGGATGAGCTGTCCAGGTAAGGGGGAGCTTTCCTAGCGACCCAAGTTCCTTCCCTCTTGTTGCTCTGCCACCCCCAGGGTGCAATTCTTGTCTGCTACATCTGCTCCCCAGCCCACGGGAAGGGGAAAGCACAAAATGGACCAGCTACTCACTCGTTAGGAATGTAAAGTAGAATTTCACCTCACTTCTGCTCTTACCCATTTGACAGAAGCCTCATAGGGCCATGCCTAGCTGCAAAGGAATCTGGGAAATGTCACTCTAGCTAGGCAGCCACGTACTCAGCCAAGACTTATGAAAAGGACAAAGGGGAGAAGGGGTAGTTGGGACTACATCTGCCACAATCTGCTCTACATAACGCAGTGTGCTAGGTAAGACAAAAATTGCATGGCCCCACTCTCAGATTGCTTATACTACCGGGAAAGAAAAGCCTTGTTTCCTAGCAGCAGTACAAGGCTATATAGAAGAAGGGTCAGGGGAGTCGGGCAAAGACCTTGACAAGCTCAGAGGAGAGACAGGGATGACTTGAACTTGAGATGATCAGAATCGGCTCCTGAAGGAGGTGGCATAGCATCTGGTTGGCCTGGGCTTCAAAGATGGCTATGATCCTGAAAATGGAAATGGGTGAGGACAGCAAGCAGAGCAGAGAGCAGTTGTAGCTGTAAAGCAAAGGGCAGGTTTTCTTGTCGATGAGGGCTTCTTCAGTTACCCCTCCCTGACAGCACTGCACACTTGCCCACCCATTTCATTTCTGTGCCCATCTGCATTAGCACCTGGGAGTCACCGGTGTCCTCCTCTGTCCTGGAAGACACAAAGCCGTGCAGATCCGGGATATTTCTCTAACGTGGCTGGGCAGCTCTGACCTGAGTCATCTTCCAGCCCTCAGAGCGAGAGACGCTGCAAGGCCTAAGGATCAGGCTGTGAGTCAGAGTCGACAGATCTGGAGCCTAATAACTCATTAATTACAAACATTTTCGGAGCTTTGCAGTTTACAGAGCATGCTGACCTGTAGAATTTTATCTGATTCTCCTCTCAGTGCGGAGGGGCTGGCAAAAGTAAGACATCAGCTAGGAAAATGCTTTGAAAAATTACGAGAACTGCAGAAGGGAAAACATCATTATAGCAACACTGAAATCTTATGATTTCAAACTCCATTGATTCAGAATTTGTGGTAATTTGCACAAGGGTCTAGGCTGAAAATTATCTTTATGCTCACTGTAACCAAAAGGATTTGCTAAGCAAATGAACAGTGTGGCCAAGATTGCTGAGTGACATTTATAACCTATGGAAGACAATCATTTTCAGTGACCATTGTGGCACCGTTGCAAGAGTATTGGACTTTAATTAATTTTGAACAATGCTCTTTTCATTAAAATAGGTCTGGCGGGACTTCTACAAGGCAATAAAACTTGTTTAGCCATTTGTTTGAGCTTCCGAATATTCTAAAGAGTAAGAAAATTGCTAAGCAAATTAGTTTGGGGCCTCAGAGAGAGAATTTAAGTGTTTAAGAAAAGACAGGACAACCATTTGGCCAGGATGTTGAAGAGGAGATCCTGGCACCGGTTTGCAGTTTGGATGAATTTTGGCAGTGAAAACTCTGTCTTTTCCTTTCCCCTGAATCCTCCATAAAAGCTCCGTCAGTCACGCAGATGCATGCAGAGCAATTCTGGTTGAAGGGAGGGTGTGTCCTCTGGATTTCTCACCTCTACCCCTACTCCTCTCACAGCGCCTTTGACCATGTGCAGAAGAACTCGATAACTTGGTGATGTTTAAAATCTCTGAATTCTCTGTCTATAAGCTTATGGAGAACCACAAGCAACAGCCAACATGTATTCAGAGCTTATTCCGTGGCAGGCCTGTGCCAAATTGTGGCTTTTACAGATGAGGAAACCAAGGTTTTGAGAGCTTGAGAAACTGGTCCACGGTCACACTAACAGCACGTAGTGGAGCTGGGCTTTGGGCCCAGTCTCACAGATATGAAGTACGTGCTTCTGCAATCATCCTCCTTAGGGATCACATCTTAGTATCAACATCCCCCTCTCTGTTTAGTGGGGCACGATTTAGTGGTCTTACTTTGTGCCTTTTTAAGAATTTATGTCCTAACAAAACTCAAAGGTTAAGGACTCGTCTTCCAACTATATCCCTTGAAGCTTTAATAAGCAAGCTTGGTGATGCGTCCATGTCCCCAGGGGCCTGGAGCTTGGTGGAGAAGTGGACGTCGCTGAGGAACTCAAGAAGAGGAATTAAGTAAATAGAAACCGCAATGTGTAAATATGCACTGTGTTTCCAAGTGGATGCTTATTTCCTAGGGGTGTGGTGAGGACCCAGAAAAGGCATTTGGGATGAACATAGAGTCAATGTAGCAATTCACGGAGCTTGAATTTGGTTATTTTATCTGACGGTTATTCATTCATCAGTCATTTACTGAGCCCCATTCTATACCAGGCACTGGGCTAAATGTTGGGGATACAGAAAAAAGATGAGGCCCTGAGCCAGCTCTGATGGCCTCGTGGGTAAAGTTCAGCACTCACTGCTTCAGCAGCCCAGGTCTGCTTCGAGGTCGCAGAAACACACCACCCATCTGTCAGTTGCCATGCTGTAGTGGCAGCTCACATGGAAGAACTAGAAGGACTTACACCTAGGATGCACAGCTATGTACTGGGGCTTTGGGGAGGGGGAAAAAAAAGAAGAAGATTGGCAACAGATGTTAGCTCAGGGCAAATCTTTCCCCCCCAAAAAAAAAATAATGAGGCCCCTTACCTCTCAAGGGAAATGACTTGTTAAAAAAATAACAATATTCAAAAAACAATCATAAGAACAGTATGGGCAGTGAGCAGTGGGAACGGAGCGCCGTGGGTAGACTGCAGGGCTCCCCAGGGTGCATCTCTGAAGTGTTGCACTGCAGTAGCAAAGGCAAAGTGATCCCTCTTCCGTAAGGTAGGGGTCAAAAAAGACTTCATAAGTAATACTTTCACGAATCCTTACGATGAGGCTGAGGTCCTCTTACAGACAAAGTTTGGCTGAAGGCCGGGGCCCAAGTGAGAGGTCACCAGCCTCCCTCCGCAGCCTCGGGCCTCCGGGGCTGTTGGCTCTTGCTGCAGGCATTTAGAGAACAGGCCATGATTGATTGGAGGATTCTGAGGCTGTTCTCTCACCTCAGATAGCCTCTCACTTTCGCAGAGGGAGGCTGCATTCTATTTGTGATCCAACTCCTGGCTGAAGCCTCCAGTATTCTGTCTACTTTATGGGCCCCTGCCCACTTGGGGCACTGCCTTCTCATTCCAGGAGTCTCTGTTATTTTGACAGGAGAGAAGCTGATGTACAAGAAAAATAGGGATGGTCGGCCCCCAGCCAACCCCAGGTAGGATGTAGGGAGTGGGTGATGGGTCCGTGAAGAGATGAATATCTGAGAGGGGGATTTGCATTTTCTGGTTGTTTACTGATTACCAGCCTGTCACTAGCTGTACCACTGCATAGACTCTTTTCAAGACCCAAGAGGTCAGTGTCTTTCCCCCCGAGACCTCTAAATTCTTTGAGTTTCAAGAAACAGGATCTCGCTCAGTTTGCTTCAAGTAAGGGCCATATTTCCATGGGTGTCCCTGGCTATAAGGACAACCGGACTCTCGTGGAACCCAGGGACAGTGGCATACTTGGCTCCACCAAGGGCAGAAGAGGAACAAGAGCCAGAACCAGAGGACCCCAGGGCAGCAATAGTCTACCTTCTCTCTATATCTTGGCCCCAGGGGCTCTTTCGTTCCATGTCACTATGGAGACTGCACTCACCTCCTCCCAGTGTCGCTGCTGGAACATCTGTAACTCTGTCCTGCCCCACAACCTCCGCTGCATCAGGACCCCTGTGGCCTCCCGTGGCCTTGCTTGTAGCCTACTTTCTGTGGATTTTCTTCAGTTTCTCTTTCTGTCCCCAACCCACCAGCCCTCTCTTTATAACTTCCAGTTCAAATTCCTGCTTTTCTAGAGCTTTCTTGCAATAGTACTTGCCCACCACTAGTTCAGGCAGCCATAGCCAGGTGGCTGGAGTCTTATGGTATCACAGTTGCTTCTGATGAAGGAATGTCCCTCAGTAGAGAGCTTTGGGCTGGTTCCATCACCCTCACCTCCTCCACCTGCCCCTCACCTCCCTGAGAAGGGAGCCACAGGCATTGATGGCATTAGGAGGCTTGTCTTGCCACTGCTTTCAGGACACAGACTCTGAGTAGGAGGGGCTGAAAGATCATCTAGTCCAAAGTCCCGATGAGGCTTAGGTTCCTTGTACGACAGCCTGGTCCAAGCCAACATCCAGCCTCTTTTTAAATACCCCCTGTGATAAGGTGCCCATGCTTCCTACAGCAGTCTAGGCTGCCTGTGGTCCACTCTGACTGCAAGTGAAATTCTCCTTCTGCTGAGCTTGAGTCTGCCTTGGCCTGTATCCTGCCAAGGATGGACTCATTGGTCCTATCCTATCCTTCCAGGCCTTAATGGGCAAGTTTAATCACTTTTAAATTTTATGCCCTCTTAGATAATAGAAGATGGTTTTCTAGCATTTTCCCTTGAAGAACTCAATTTCCTCATGTTCTTACAAGCACGCCTCATGTGTTTTATTTTGAGTTATCTTAACACTCTATCATTCTCCCTGGAATGTGGTCCCGTTTGCCAGTGTCCCTTTTAAGACCTGGCCCCAGAAGAGAAGCAGTTCTCTGAGTGCAAGCTGACAGGTTCCCAGCCAAGTGTGGCCAGGCCTGCTCCTATTCCAAATTTCTGATTAAAGTTATTCCTCTTACACTTTAGTCCAACCAGGGGTTCCATGGTCCCCAGTGATCCTGCTGGGTAGCATATTGTCATCAGCAATACTTCTGTTTTTAGGATGTGCATATTGTTAAAACTGAATCAACCACAGACCAACAGGGACAACCTGTGGTCTGACACACACATGTGTCAGAGTTATTGGCTTGTTCCAGTCTAGAGGCACAGTGGCCAAGAGGAAGGAGGGAAATGTCCTCCATAAGGTATGTGTTCTGGCAGAAGGACTCGGAGAGGACTGGACTCCCGGGGAGAAGGCACCTGGTCTGGACGGGTTGCTTTCTGAGGTGGGATCAGGGGAAGTGGAGGGATGTAGTGCTGCCATGAGGCGAGGGCAGCTTAGCATTTCGGTATCTTCAGTACTAAATGAGTTTAGCAAACCAGGTCTGGGGTGCCATTGGTAGGAAAGTCGTGTCACTCATTTTATAGTCACTGCATGGCCTTGGGAGAAACAAGGTCTCCTGTCAACTTTGCAGCCACTTTTACCTGTGTCCTCTCAGCCTGATTAACTATAGGACTCCTTTTTTCTTTTTCAGTCTGAGCTGATTTTCACTCTTGCAATCCCAGATGGCTGTTCATCTTTTCGGCATCAGTGTGGATTCAAGGGGCTTTAGGAGGCAGTGGGGCTGAGTATACTCCCACATTCCGTCATGTGTTCACAAGGTGGCTGCAGACGAGTTGTCCAGATAGACCACACAGCCCCGATGATGGTCTTACACAGACCCTCTTCTTTTTATGCTACCATCGTTCTTATTCTGGCCCCCGCTTGGACTGTGGCCACAATCTCCAAGTGCCTCTAGACCTCTAATCTGAGCCCCACACCCCTTCATCCATCTACCTGCCAGATAGGCCCCCTGGGAAGTCCAGGAGGCCCCTCAGATTCAACACAGCCACACTCAACTCTCTTGTTTCCACCATCCTCCCACGATCACTTGCTCCTGCCTTACAGTTGCTGTTGGCTGCACTGCACCTCCATCCAGCCAGTCTCCCGAGACAGACAACCAGGCATCTTCCTCACCCAAGACGCCTCCCTCACCTGCACGCCCAGCTGGTCACCATAGCTTGTCAGTTCTTCCTCCTAAAGATCTTTCAAACCTGCTTCTCCTCTCCCTCTCTTAGGTCCTTTGATCCTGTGCTTGGATTGGTGCAAAAGTCTCCTAACCTATCTCCCCCTCCAGTCTCTTCTCCCTCTGATCCACTGAGTGCTCTGCAGCCAGAGGGAAATTTTAAACATGCGAATCTTACCCCCGCCCCCAATATCCTCTAATAGCTTCTCATAACCTAGTGTGAAGTCCGAAATATCTTACACAGCACATAAGGCTTTTCGTCTCATGGGGCCTGTTTTCCCGACCTGTTTTCTCCCACATTTTCCCTTGCACCATATGATCCAGCCACAGAAAACTGCCGGCAGCAACCCGGACTGGCTGCCCTTCATCCTCTCATGTCTTTGGACAGGCTGTTTCCACTGTCTGATATGTCAGAATTATTAACAACAAGAATACTAACTGTTACCATTTACTGGTCACTTCCCATAGGTCAGGCATTCTGCTAATGAATTTACGTGCATCATCCTAACTCTGTAAAATAGCTACGATCATCATCTCTGTTTTACAGATGAAAAAACTGTGGCTTGAAAAAGGTTAAGAGACTCACCCAAGGTCAAAAGCTAATAAGTGACAGAGCCAGGATGTGAATCCAGGTTTCCAATGAGACAGATTTGACTGCATCACCTCCTGTGTATGTGATAAATTCCAGTGGTAAACCCAATTCCACGTCCCTTTATCCTGGACCCTTCCCTGACCTCTCCTTCATAAGCAGTTAGTTAATTCCCTCCTTCCTGCCACTGTGTCTTGTACATAATTGTATTATATCAACCATTTCCCTGCTTTCCTGGGCCTGTGAGGTGTATCTACACACACATCACAGCCCTCCTTATCTGAGCAGCCATGTTCCATACCATGGTCCCTGTCCACAACCCAGGCTATGGCTGAGTGAACACAGAACGGACACAGAACCCCAAAGGGCTAGTCCACAGCCTTGGAATACAGCTGTGATGTATATGTTTACCTGCCTAAATTGAGAGCTCCTGGAAAGCTGTGCTGGCCATGGAAGTGCTCCACTCAGATCTCCTTCAAAAGAACCTGCTGTGGGAAATGCAATTGACCGACAGCCTCCAGCTGCTGCCTTTTGGATCCACCATGACATTCACATTTCTCCCAGCCTACTCTCAGCCAGCAAGCATCCCAGGGGGGCGCTGGAGTCGGCCAGTCCCTGACTTACGTGGGACTCCTCCGACAGGCCATGCAGGCTTCGGAGGTTCTTTCTGGACCTGGAGGAGACTTTCTCCAAACTGCCCTGCAGGCTGATATTCTTCCTTCCTGCTCTCCTTTCACATGAGTCAGACCTGCCTCACCTCGTTTGTGTGAAGGCTCTCCCCATCCACTCCTGCTTCTTCCTCCTTTATCTTTCATAGGCATTTTCCCCAGTAAATTTCTTGCACATCAAATTCTGTTTTGGTGTCTGCTTCTCGGAGGACCTAAAATGACATAGAGGAAGAAATCATCTTTATACACCTGACACATAGCAAGTGCCCAATAGATGTTTGCTGAATGAAGGAAGAAATGAGCCACCTCACTGACCGTTAGAATTTCTCCAGGATCTGCTTCTATACCACTTCCAGCTCAGTCGTCCTAGAACATGAAGATTCGTGCATGTCACTGCCTTTCCTCCCCACAGGCAAAGTAACAGCACATGGAAGATACAATGTTTTTGTTTTTTCAAATGGGGTAATGTATCATAGTGATATTAATGATGTGGGGTGCAATTTCTCTAATTGCATTATGAGTTTTTAAAAAAGGAGAAATTCAAAATGGCAGGATGAGTTTTGATCATTGAGTAATGGAAATGAGTTTGAAAGTGTTTTTAGAAAAGGAGAACTTTACTGGAGAAAAAGTGCCTCTGTTCCTCCCACCCCGCCGCGATTCCTCTGGGAGTCCTATGTGCCTGGCTTGCACATCTGCTTGTTTCCCTCATTGTTCTCCCCCAGAAGAACTCAGAACCCTCGCCTATCCTTGAGCACCTGCTTCCCCATCATTAATCTTTAATTCAGGATCAGTGTCTTCCATAGTTGCCCACGTCCTCTGGGTGGCTTCAGGGCTGCCACAGGGCTCAGCTCCAAGGAGGCCCCATATTCCCACCGTGATTTCTGAGGATGGCAGCCCCTTGAGTTTTGCAATGCACAGCCCTGTGTGGCTTCTCCTTCCCCGGGGCAGTCTTCGGGAAAACTTCCTCCTCCCCCAGACTGTACAGCTTGAAACCAGCCCAAAACGTTCCTACGTGATCAGATGCCTTCAGCCTTCCCTGGCAAATTTCCTTGAAAAAGACTCTAGTGTTTTCGGCATGGTAGTCCAAGAAAGGGTTATAATAAGCATCATCCTGAAGCCTTAAATACAGTCTCTGGGTCTGCAAATACCATAATAACAGACTTGCTTTCTCAGTCCTAGGGAATTTTGTGGGCACTCGAGCTCAGAAACGTCCCAGGCATGTAAGCAAGCTTTATTCTTATTTGCGTCTGGGCTCCAAGGAGAAAATGGGGGGTTCCAAGTGCCAGCTTACACAACGCTCTCATGGAGGCACAGAGACGGTCTCTGCAGCTGTGTTTCTGGGATGAGAAGGTGAGCGGAACACGTCTTTGCGGGTTGCTGGTGCCTCTACACTGTGGGGCTGAGGGAGTGCAGTGTCAGGGTCGCGTTTGAGTAAAGGAGGGGCCGGAAGCAGAAGCAGAGGGGAGGCCTGGACAGAGGAATGGAGCCTCCTTGCACGCACTGCCTGTGGTCAGAAATACTCGCCGTTACCGCTGGAATTGGAGACGTAATGGGCTCAAATGACGTCAAAGGGTTACTGAGGGGTTGTCTTGCTAAAACCATGAAACACTGAGCATCAGCCTTTCTTGTGGGCGCCACCTCTCCTGTCCTCACTCCTCCCCCTCCCACTCTCTGGGTAGCTGCACTGGGCCCTATCTAGACCTTCCCGAGGCTTAAGGCAGATTTGTTTTCATGGAATCAACTCTGCTCCTCGTTTCAAATCCACATGCACCTTAATTTCACAGAGTACAAATGTGTGCGAGGAATTCAAGTAAAAATACAAATTTTTTAAAGCCTCATATTTTTGATAGGAAAGAAGGAAGACCTAGTTAAAGGATTTCTGTTGAGAGTCTTTTTGTAAATCACAGTCTTTTTTTAAAGCCGGCTTTTCCATACACTGAGCTCCTTAAGGCCTGGATAAAACTGCATTTTCCTAAGGAAACTTTCGAATCCTTGTGAGCTGCTTTACCTTCTAGGATTTTTGCAGAGAGGGACCCAAAGTGGATGGCTGTCTAGGGAGCATTGTCAGGGCCCTAGTGCTGGCACTCATACTGGCCTGGACAGTGGGGTGGGGTAAGGCAGGGTGTGAGTCAGTTCCTGGGGATGTCACTGTCGTGGTTAAAACATCTACAGTTTCCCAGAGCACCTCCTTTCCCTGCAGGGCAGCCAGGCTCGGGCCTGGATTCCATGAAACTGCTGTGGCCTGACCTGGGCTTCCAGGCTCCCCTAGAGGCATGGCCTGGGGGCACAAGGCAGAGGACTCCTTCCCTGAGCAAACTCTCCACGAGGGGCACCTTTGCAATCATTGTTACAAGGTGATATTGTGGCACAATGGTTGCTCAGACTGCGATGAAAATTCATTACCGGAAGCAGAAGGAAACTGAGGGTCGGTTTGATTTGTTAGTAACTGACATCTTAGTGGTTACATTAATCTGCTCCAGCTGCTATAACAAAATACTGCAGACTGTGTGGCCTAAATGACAGACATTTATTTCTCATAGCTCTGGAGGCTAGAAGTCCAAGATCAAGGGGCCACCCAGCTTGGTTCCTGGAAAGGGCCCTCTTCCCTGCTTACAGATGGGGCCACCTTCTCCTGTGTCCTCACATGGCAGAGAGGAAGCAAGCTCTCTGGTGTCTCTTCTTATAAGGACACTAATCCTAATAGATCAGGCGTCCACCCTTATGCCTTCATTTCCTCTTAACTACCTTCGTATGGCCCCATCTGCAAATGCAGTCACTTTGGGGGTTAGGGCTCCACCATGTGAATCTGGGAGGATACAATTCAGCCCAGAGCGGTCCAACAGCAAGACGCTCAGGGAAGATGGTGCCCTTTGAGGTGTTTGCTGTCCTCCCAGTCAAAGACCCAGGCCTCATCCTCTGGCCTACCCATGCCTCAGGCTCCTTGCCCCGTCTTAGAACCTGGCTGCTCTTCTGCCATACCACCCAGGGGGCAGTGCAGTCACCTCTGAGGCCTGGTGCAATCATGCAGGCTGGCAGAGCTGTCTGGACTGCAGTCTGTCTGGTGAGTCCACTAGCACCTTGCCGACTCCCACATGTCCCTGTGTCCCCTCTGGGCCATTGGTCAGGCCCTGAATAAGCCTGGGGGAAGGGTAAGAGGACGAAGAGAGTGACAAATCTCATCTGCTACTTAGCAGAGGCAGGAACCCTCCTGGGGACAGAACACAGAAGTCTTGCAAAGTCTGTGCTTGGACAGGCTGCCTCCTACATTTCACGGGTGAAATCATTGCAACTTGGGGCCTTTGCGTGCCTGGCCTCTGAGGTAGAGAAAGTCCATCACACCTGAGGGCCAGGTTAATCAGCTAAATAAAAATAGGAGTGAATGAAAACCACTTGGGATTTGCCTAACATTGCAAATAGCTCAAATAATAGCCACAGAAAAGTCTCCACTCCCCGTTATTCCTCCTTTGTCACCCTGGAAAGTGTGATCTCCACTCTAGCTCTCCTCAGTCTGCACTCCCACCCCACCCCTGTGGTTGCTGTCCTTTCTCTGCCTTTGTTTTAAAGCAGTGAATGGCAACGCCCTTCAAAAGCTCAGGGGACACTCGCTCATTGTCAGGCATGCAGCCACGCCATTCAGGCTGCCCTGACTGAAGATTTTATTCTCCTAGTGATGAGTCACTGCTGCTGTCTTGTCCCTGTGCTTCCTGCAAGGAGGTATGGGAAGGAAAAGGAAAGGAGGGGCACCGGCCAGCTCATATAGTGCCTGTGGGCCTGGGTGGGCTCCAGTCATGAGTCTGTGTGGGATAGAAAATGCAAGAAGGAGCACAGGCCTGCTGCCCTGGACAGGGGCAAAAAACATGCCTTATCGGGGTAGGAGGGTCACATGGGTCACACAGTCCCCTAGGTAGGGGACCTAGGGACAGATTACGGGCTTTAGGCTCCAACAGGTCTGGCTTTGAAGTCCAGACCCACTGCTTCTGGCATTCTGAGCAAGTTATACAGCTTCTGTGACCTTAGTTTCCACATCTGTGTAAGAGAGATCTCAATCTCCTTCGTGGGATTATCGTGAAGGCTAAAGGACATGACCTATGCAAAGCTCCTAGACCAGTGCCTGGCACAAAATTGTAGCTGGGCACTTATTAGATTTCCTCTTTCCCTCTCATATCTTCCTTCTCTCCTTCCTCCTCCTAATAGGAGGGTGTCGTCCCTACGCAAGTGTACTGTCCTCAGAAAGGTTCACACAGCGTCCAGCCATCTCACAAAGACAGGCTCCCATGCACATATAGGAAACGTTTCTCACTTGGAAACAGAAACGACTGGAGAAGATCTGGGAACAAATGAGCCCATGCCTTGTACCAAGGGGACCTAAGCACACTTATTTGATCTCAACACGGTGTTTGGCAATGATTTATTAATTAATTCTCACTTCTCAGACTCGTGGCAAGAATTTGAATCCCCTTTTAAAGGCAGCTCTTATCATCATCCAGCTCCATAGTCATCATTCAATATTTATTAGGTTCAGGGCCTTCTTCCAGACACTATAGATTTACTTCAGTCTGGAAAGTTGAAGGCTGAGAGGGGCTGCTTGAGAGGTCCACACAGCCCCACAGCACACACAGGCCTCGGGGAGCAAGTCCTTGTTCACACAGTCCCAGCCTCGTAGAGTTAGGAGGGATTATGACAAAGCAAGATGACTTTTAGGTTGAATGAAAGAAAATGCTATTCTGTCTTTAGCAAGTAATAAACTCACATAACTCATTATCCAAGAGGGAGTTGAGTGTGAGCATAGGAAGTACGTCAACAGGAGTTTCAGGTAAAGTCATAGGTGACTGATCTCCGTGTGGGGCGTCCCATGACCCTCTGAACTTGCCAGCAGGGAGGACGTCCAGCATGTTGCAGGGCCTGAAGAAGGCAAGCTCTGTATGCTTGGGCCTTGGGTTCCAGCAATTCATATGCCCATGGATTGTCTGGGGTTTCTTAGATTTGTGATTTTTCAATGTTGTTAATCTGAATTGGGGGAGAGGGGAAGAAACAATCCTGGAGAGAGGGGCTTTTCAGCTGTGGGGTAAGAATCTCCCAGGCAGCATACTGGACAGCAATGTTTTTGCTGCCTTAAATTCCAAAGGCCTACACCCTTTGAAGACTGCAGCAATTTTGCAAGAGCATGGAGCATTTGCATTGGAAGGGAGTTGCTGGACTATTCCACTTACTGCAGTTTTTGCCCTGAACAGCTTTGTGCAATAGCAATTAGATTCAGAAATAGCAACAGTGACAGTGCTGGAAACGCAGTTGCTGAGCTATCTATCTTTGAGGCAAAAAAGTCTATGGACCTAAGGACTGAACATTTACTCACTTATGCAACAAATGTTTTGAGCACCAACTCTGAGCCAGGTACTTAGGACACGAGATGAATAAGACAAAAGGTTTGCCTTCTGAGAGTTTAGCCAGTGGGCAAACAGACAAATAGCGCCAGTACTGTGAGTGTTATGGGAACAGAGAGAACAGGGTGGGGGTTGATCTCCACCTGCAGGAGTCAGGATTTGAAGGGCAACCAGGCATTCCCTGGTGGAGGTGAGAAAGGGAGAAGAGGGTTTCATGCAGACAGGAGAGCCTGGAACTTTTGGAGCAGTACTGTAATTCTCTAGGGGTGGAGCTTAGGCTGCTTGAGACAAAGTGGCAGGAGGTGAGTCTGGAAAGAAGACAAGACAAAGAAGATGTTGAAGGTGGTGGTCCAAGCTAAGGAGCAGGACTCTGATCCTGGAAGGGAAGCTGGAAAGAGGGCTAATCAGATTCCCATTGTAGGGAGATCATCACGGGATGACCCAGATGAAAGTGAGACTCCAAACAGGAGCAGCAGTCAGGTGACTATTGAAGTATCCAGGAGATTAATGACTGGGGACTAAAGTCCTGAGGTTATTCACAAGGTGGGACTGATGGGCCTTGGTTGCCAGAGGCATATGGGGGGTGGGGAGAAGATATGAGATCAGAGATGACTTCCTGGTTTCTTGGAGTGGATGGGGGTACCATTCATTGAATAGTATCTGGTTGCCAAAAGAAGACTGTGATGGGGAAAGTGATGATTAAGTTTTTGATATGTTGCACTTGCTTTTTGTATGAGGCAGCCAAACAGAGATACTGTCAGGCTGTGTTTGTAGAGATCCGGATCCCTGAGAAAGACGTGGTCTGGAGATCCCAGGTCCCAGGGACATGAGCAGAGGGAGGTGAAAGCTTGCCAAGGACAGCCCAAACATGAACAGAGGAGTGAACTGAAGGTGCCGGCTCCAGAGAATGCCCAGGGCAGACAAAAACCAGCCCACCAAGAATAGCAAGCAAAGAGGTGGGAGGAGACAGGCTTATCAGAAAACAAAGGAAGGAGGACTTTAGAAGCAAGAGGAATTGTTCAACAGTGTTGCGTGATGCAAAGGTCAAGGAACATAAGAACTGAAAGAAGCCATTAGATCTGGCACCTGGGGCATTACTGCTGACCAAGTGAAAGAAGATTCTGTGGGATACGCAGGGAGAAGCCAGAAGGCAGTGGGCCAAGGAGTGAATGAAAATAAGGAAGTGGTGACAGCAGGTAGACTATTCCATCCAGAAACTCAGCTAGGAAGGGAAGGAGAGAGCTAGGAGGATGCACCAAGGAGGAAAATTCAATACAGGAGCCTTGAACATACAGTAATTATTTGCACAGGAGAAACAAACTGTAAAGGACATTTAAGAGACAGAGGAAATTGATGGAGCAAGCACACAGAGGATGCTCAGATCTCAGCTCAGATGTCACGTGCTCTCTTTTCCCGCCCTGTCCCTTCCCTTCTCTGCAATCCTATGACATTCCCTTGGACCACCCATACAACGTTTTCAGACGCTGCTTTACATTATGGTCATTTGAGTGCACATCTTATCTTCTGTAATTAACTTTGAGTCTCTTCCAGGTTAGGAATTCTATTGTAAACATTTTTATTGTAATCCTTGAAGGTTTTTTATAAGACTGAGTTTCATAATATTTTTTTAAATGGAGGTTAAACTTATATAAAGGATATAAAGAGAGTAGAGCTTGATGAATTTTTACATATGTCTATACCCATGAAATCACTACTCCAACACATAGAATATTTCCAGCACACTTGAAGGCTCTCATCACCCCATCCAGGCCATATCCCACCCCGAAGTGACCACTGTTCTGCCCTCTATCACCACACAGTTTTGCCTGCTCTCAACCTTCTTATAAATAGAATCACCTGGTGCAGGTTCTTTTCTATCTGGTTTCTTTCTCTCAGTAATATGCCTTTTGTTGTATGCCATGGTAAGTAAGTTCTTTTTTATTGCTGTGAAGTATTCCACTGTGTAAATATAACACACTTGTTCTATCTCTTGATAGATACTAGGGTTTCCCCCAGTTTGGGGCTATTAGAAATAGTGCTGCCATGAACACACTTGAGTGTGTTCTTTGGGGGTCATAGAACTCACTTGGTCAGGTATGTACCCAAGAATGGAAGGGTTGTAGGTAGATATTTGTTCAACGTTAGTGGATGCTGCCAAAGTGTTTGTGCCAGTTGATATTCCCACTTGCAATATATGAGTGCTCTGGCTCTGCAGTATTTCTATATGAAATGCAATTCTATGAGGAATGCTTAAAACATTGAAAAGAACAACTGCTTTCAAGAACCTTAATAACAGACCCAAAGCACAAGAGTAGTGATGCAGGCAATTCAGATAGTCTCTTACTCTGCCTAACTTAATAAATTAAACTTTATCACAGGTATGTATATATAGAAAAAAATATAATATACATAGGGCTCACCATGATCTGTGGTTTCAGACATCCACTGGGGTCTTGGAACGTACCTTCACGGATTAGGAGCGAGTACTGTAATTTCATTTGTGATTACCTCTTTTCTGTTTTCCGTTTTCTGTTTTTGTTTTTGTTTTTTTCTCTCCCTCTCTCTGGAACTCCTATTACTTAGATATTCGAATTCTTGGACTAGTCTTCTAATTTGGCTTGCTATTTTCCCTCCAATTTTTCTATCTCTTTGTCTTTTTGCTTGACTTTCTGAGAGATTTACTGTTGAGTTTCTCATTTCTGTTGTTTTTAATTTCTAAGAATTCCATTTTGGCTTTTGAATATTCCTTTTCTGTTTGAGTCTGTTCTTTTTTCTTGGATGCAGTATCTTCTCTTTTCTCTGTAAAGATACAACATATGTACACTTCAATTTTTCTCTCCTTACATGTTCTCAGTTTCTTACATGCTACTCTTATTTCATTTTCTTTTGGTGTTTGCGGTCCACATTCTCAGCTTTCCTCAGATGTTTAGTAGTACAGGCATATCTGATCATGATTGAGAGTGTGGGACTATTAATCTGATTGGGAGCTCTTAAGCTGATTACAAACTCTAGGCAAGTAGGTGGAGCTTTGGACTTTGTGCTGAAATGTACGATTGTTGGAGAACCTCCTATGTCAGTATTCTAGGTCTGTCCATCATGGGCTATACTGATTCCCTGAGCAAAAAGAGTGCCTGACACATAGCAAGTACTCAATTCGTGTTAGTCATTATTAACATTATTGTAGAAAATATGTACACAGAGAAGCATATATATACACACAACTCAACTAATCAGAAGCCCATACCCTTGCTAGGATCTTCATAGAGATTTACAAAGGTGCAATCATTCTCAGAGATTTAGACACAAACTTTAAATGGTGGCTTTGATGCTTCATAGTTGGCGGGTGGATGATGGAGAACATGAATGGAAGGAAGATGTTTGGGGCTAACACAGGACAGGGTGGGGAGGCAGTTTATGGAGAGGGAGGAAGTGGCTAGAAGAGATGCCAAGTGGTCACAGTGGCTTCCACAGAATGCTAGTGGTTTCCTCATTAAGCTGGTGTCTAAACACTCTCCATCTTTGCAGTTCCAGTGGAATGGGTTTTGACACACATAGGGGCAGATTTGTTAATTAGCTCCATGGCTTCTCCCGTGGCTGTCCATTTTACGGGTGATGGCACCAGAGGAGCAGCTCTGCCAGAGGAGAGAAGGAATATTCCATTAATCTGGCTATGGGTTATTAAGCCACTCTTTTTCCCTGTCGCAAACAGATTGTGAATAACACTGTGTTCTCTTCCCTCCTCCTTCTCTGCCTTCTCTTCCCTTTCTACTGCCTGGGGACAATGGTGAGACTAGCAAAGACTTGCTGTTCTCTACTCTGGTGGGTGCTGGCCTGCCTGGTCCTTGGTAATGGGAAGGGCGCCCTTTTCCTCCTTCCCTCAGCTGTCGGTCCCCAGCCAC
Organism: Equus przewalskii; assembly: GCF_037783145.1. Taxonomy (NCBI): domain Eukaryota; kingdom Metazoa; phylum Chordata; class Mammalia; order Perissodactyla; family Equidae; genus Equus; species Equus przewalskii. The sequence continues at coordinate 3,699,812 of NW_027228750.1, forward strand.
CTGGGAGTCCCCTCCAGAAACCTGACTTGTAGCTTCCGCAGTGCCGGGCCGCTGGCCAGAGTGGCAGAGTCCTCCTGGGAGCTGGTGTAGCCTTTGGCGGGGGATCAGCTCTGAGAGTCATTGATTTCAACTGCTCAGCATCCTGTCTCAGCTCTTCTTGTGCGTCTGCCTCTCTCAATTCAATTCTAATAACTTTATTGGCACAAGGAGATGGAGAAAGCATTGCCAAAGTCAATAATCAAGTTTCTGCAACCGAGATGATTTGATTTTTTTTTTCTTTTGTGGTTGTTTCATCAAGATAAGAAAACTGTATTTGCTCATATTGTGTTTTATCTTTGGATTATTTTCTGGTAAGATAGTTCATATTAGAAAATGTGAGTCAGACATTTCTCCAGTTCTGCAGCCTCATTATTTTCTATTTCTAGTTTATTCTTGTTTGTTTCGATGTGTTTTTCATGTAATTTTTTTAATGACGGAAACATCAGGTAAGCAAATATTTATTGAGTACCTACTATGTCCTATGCAGTGTCATGGGGTATTTAAAAACATGCACTATTTTTTATCTACAGTAGGAAAAACTGAGGCAGGCTATAAAGACATCATCAAATGAGTTTACCCTTCTGTCCAAGGCAACAAATAGTATAATTCCTGTAAGTTAGGGGGTAAAGATAGCTGAGTGGTTAACAGTGTGGGTTCTCAGCTCTGTCTCCGACTCTTTCTGTGACTTTGGGAAAACTTCCTTGTGCCTCATTCTTCAGCTGCCAAAGGGAATGATAATATCAGCACCTGTCTCTCTGGGTGGTTGTGAGAATCATCTAAGATTGAATATAAAGCCCTTAGAAGAAGCCCTGGCACTTTACTAAGCACTTAATAAATGCTAGCTATTATTATGATGGTGACTTACAGAGACCTTAATACTTGTCTTGTCCAAGCTCCTCCTCTTCCTGTGAGTGAGGATATAGAAGGCCAGAGAGACTGACTTGCCCGAAGTCACAGTTTTGTCTCTTTAATTGCAGACAAAGATGCTAATGACCTCTACGCCATGCTGCCCCCTTGATTAATAGTGTGAGTTTTGATTCTGGAAACACCAGCAAAATTTTGGCAAGGGATTTCTCTCCAGCCCACCAGACAATGAATAGCACCTCGCAGAGCATGCTGGGAATTTCACTGTCTCCTAATCACTTGATTTCTTGGAGTGGACTTATACAGACATCACCAACATCTAGTTGAATGATGGTACCTTTGGTTCAGGTGGGTCAGGATGGTGCAGTGGTTAAGAGCCCACAGTCTGAGGCCAGACAGACTTGGTTCAAATCCTGGTTCTTCCCTTTTTATATACTGTGTGATCTCAGACCAGTTACTTAACCTCTCTAAGCCTCAAGTTACTTGTGAGTAAATGTGGATAGTAATGGCACTATCCCTTATTGCATTGTCACGAAGCTGAAACAAAACAGTATATAAGAGTTTAAGCTGGTCCTGGCATAGAGTATCACTCAGTACATGGAAATTAATATGATTTTTATACTAATTTTTAGGGCTCTCTTTTATCCATGACCTCATTTTATCCTCAAGACATCCCTTTAAGAGAGGAAAGAGAGATTCTTGTATTCCCACACCTTAGCGGAAGGAATGGGTATTCGCAGAGGTTAGCTGAGTGTCATACAGCTAGTGAGCGGCAATTACGGGATCTGAACACACACAGGCTTAGTGACCCCTACACCAGTGCTCTTTCCCTTACACTTTTAAGTCAGGGACTAAACAAACCCAAAAACATCCTCGTAATTGAGGGGCGGGGAAGGAGAACTGGAAAACTGAACAGGGGCATCAGGGAGTGGAAGTTATAGTGACGCTTTTGTTAGACACATTAAATCAAAACACGCACGAATGAAGCGGGGATGGAAGAAAGGAAGCTCCACACAGAAGAGAAGAACAAACCAACCAATAATTAGAAGCTCCCTTGTAAGTTAATGCTAGGAGAATGGGGTAGAGAACTAATACTTTCAGCTTATCCCAGATCTAGGGCGAAACAAAGACTCGGAGAGAGAGAGTTGAGCAGAGGGCCATTGGGTGAAGGATCAGATCAGAGTGTGCAAAGACTGTGCCGCGCTCATGATAGCAATTCTGACGAGGAAGGTGGTCATTAAGGTAACAAACTTTATGTTCATGTAACCATAAACGAGGGAGCCAGTGCGTTCCCGGGGAACTGCTCATTGGGTCAGGAAGCAATAAGATGACGAGGGAAATCTTTCTTCTCTCCCCCGCCCCAGCCCGGGGCCCTGTGCCTCTGAAGGGGCCTCTACGCAGACCTGCTGAGGGGACCGGCCATCTTTGTCAGAAACAGCCGTCTGAACAGATGCTGGAGCCAGGAGTGAAGCCACTCTGCTCCCTGCACCTCGTGTGGTCTGGCTGGTCTGCCTTCTCCCCGAAACCTCTCCCGGACGGCAGCCCCCTCTGGATGGGTGGGAAACTGGAAAGCTCACTTGGCATCAGTTTCCCCAACTTCTGTTGTTGGCACATGTAGCAGGGCCTGGGAGTTTATGGGATAAGAAGAAAGCTTGAATCAGGGTCTTGTTTTGACGTGTGTGGGGTTGGGGGACTGATGGCCAGGGAAGACACTAGGAACTGGACCCCCCACTGCCCCCTAACAACTGTGGAGTTCAATCACGGGGCAGTATGCCATGCTCTGATGTAGCTGTGAAATCCCGGAGTATAGAATGCGGAGAAACTGCCCCTTCTGAAAATCCTTGAGTCCCCCAGGGATAGACTGTTGCCCCACCAACTTAAGCAGTGGACCTAAAAAGCAGGCAGCATGGGTCCAGTGCATATCAGAGGAATATGGGCCCAGGCCCCAGGGAATGGCTGTACTGTCAATAGCATCATTATCATTTTGGCATGTCTAAAACTTTCTTTTTTTGCCTCACTGATAATAACTTTTTATTGTTTTATTCTTGGTGTGTGGGTACAGTCCTGATGCTCTCTGTCGCCCAGCAAAATCTAATTCCCCAAGTCAGCTTTCTGCTTGTACTGGGAGAGGCAGGCAGGACTCCATGCACTGATTGCATGCTCTATGTGGACGGGAGCCAGGTCTATTTGCCCAGGACCTCAGTGCCTCAGACAGTCTGCCACCCTCTATAAGTCTTTGTTGATCGATCCCTGGGGAAACTCTAATGGGCATTTTGCTATTCAGTGGTGAAAGAGCGGCTGCCAAGGCAGCTGGGCATGGAGAGGGAAGAATGTTATGAAAATCTGAGAAACAAGAGAGGAAGTTGGACCTCTCACACTGAGGGAAAGTAAGGATGGGAAGGAGTATAAGGTGAAGAGTGAGAGAGGCTGCCATGCTGAGGGAGCTGAAGCTGGCGTATCTGCCTTGAAGGGCGTGAGCGATTTGGAGCAGATCCAGAGAGGGATCACTTCTGCGCATACAGCTCATGCCATAAATATTTTGTAAATGTTCATTGATTCAGAATGTTGCAGCCCTGTACTGGCCCTTTTTATACTATTTTTTTGTTTTTTTTTAAAGCAGGCCTTCCCATGTCTGTTTACATAAAATTGTACACAGCAGCTATTTGATATACAATTTTATATACAATTTGATACTGTATATCAAATATAGCAGGCACGGGCTCTATAAAATTAAATGCCGGGTAAAACATACTTTTTTTTCAGCTCCATGTGTGGTTGTTGTACAATAATTTATTTTAAAATAACAATTGAACAAAGGCTGTGGTGCAATGATTGTGTCACATTATCCATGGTTTAACTCCTGTTGCAAGGTCTGACTCCTTCTCTCTTCCTTTTGAAGACTGAGTAAGCTCACCTTGGCAAGGGGAGGCTTCTGGCTTAATCCTAGATAATTGGTCAGCCAAGACATGAAACCTGAAATATGTATTCAGTGTTCCAAGCAAAATAAACTTGTCTATTTTAAATTTTTGAGTAAATATCTGACAGAGACAGTCAAAGGAGGATCTGGGACATCACTGGATGTCTCATAATTGCTGACAGCTGTTGTTACGATGTGCCCAGCACTGTTCTAAGGCCTCGCCTGTAGTGGCTGATTTAAACCATCCAAAACTTTATAAGGCACATATTAATGTGCCCCTTTTACAGCTGAAGACGCCAAGACGCAGGCACTCAGCCAGCAAGCGGTTGTCCCAAGATTTGAACCCACAGAGTTTGCCTCCGGAATCTGGACTCTTATTCACTACATTGTGTTTTCCATTGAACAATGAAAATTACCTTGGGTGAAGAGCCTGTTCACTGACCCCCTTCCTCCAGACTGAACATTTGCCAGTTAAGGAACGAGAGCAGATCTTACACGCTGTTTCTGACTCCACTTTAGGGAGAAATTGTCATCACATTCCTCTTTCAAACTATCTGACCTGAAATCGCAGGGTGAACAAACTCGTATATTTGCAATCACTCACTTGTGAGAATTAGGATTCTCTCAATACTGTGCAACGCAATCACAATTTAAAACTACGTTGAATGATGAGACTGACATGAGACTGCAATTGTCACTGGTTTCCCTTGTTTTCAAATTTTATGTATTCATTGAAACAACGTTTTTATCTTATGGATTAACGTGATGACAAGTAAATGTTATAAAACTAGGCTCATAAAGTAAATTTATGGTAATGTCTACGTCTGTCGTATTTGATAGACATAGATCTGTCCTTCCTGTCTGGGGCCATGACCTTGGGAAGATTCTGCAGCTGGGAGAGAGCAAATACTAGAGAAGCGCTTAAGAGCAAGAATTAGGAACTCAGTGGCTTAAACAAAGACGGGTTTGTTTCTCTACATAACAGGCAGTCAGGAGGTAGCTGGTGCTGGGTGGGCAGCTCAACAACAACAGGCATCCTGTCATTCTCTTGGCCTTTCCCTATGGGCACAAGAAGGCTGATGGAGGTGCAGCCAACACATTCACCCTCCTGACAGGACAAGGAGCAAGGATAACACCTGCCTTCTCTGTCCCTTCTATCAGGAAAGCAAACTTTTTACAGAAAACTGCAGGCTTCTGCTTACATCTCACTGGCCCAAACTGTCACCTGGTCGCTTCCAGCGCAACGAGGCTGGGAAAGTATGTAGCTTTCCTGGGCTTTAAAAACAAGGTGGGCAAGAGATATGAGGTTAGGAATGGATGCTGAGTCAGCCAATGTATAGTATCTGCCACAAAGAAAAACAAAGATTTTCCGGGTTACCTTGGGAAAACATTCCTTTCGAGAACCGTACAATATCAGCTTTGAGGGATTAATAAGTAGGACACTCATACACCCATGTAAAAACATTATTAATCGCTTATCATGCATCTAACACTGTCCTAGGCACTAGGAAGTCTCAGAGGTTTCGTTGTAGAGGCTTCCCCGACCTGAAGAAAGAAGAGACGGGCTTGCTAACCAAGTTTTCTCAGTGCTAAGGAATCATAGGAAATTCTCCATCTCCATTTTTGTATAAGCAAAAGGATTAGATCTCTAAGGACACTTCAAACTCTAGAGTTCTCTGATTTTGTACAAATAGTCTTTTATTAAGATGTTCTCTGTCCCTGCTCCAATGTCACTGTCAGTGTCACTGTCAGCAGCATGTAACGACCCATATTTTCCCAGCAGCTTAAGTGGTCATTGCATTAATTTGATATGATGGGAGCAACCAGAATGTTGCGTGGGAATTATATTTTAAAGAGAAGCATCACTACAAGCTTCAGAAGCAAGGACAGATGGTAGAAGCTTGGAAGAGAAAGGCAAAAGTCAACATAAACAGAAAATAAGAATTTAGAACTTGAAGGTAGCATTAATAAGCAATTTATAAACATGAATTTTTGTCCTTCTAAGATTCTATCATGGGTTAGACCCCCTTTTAGGAACAAGTGGCATGCCTGTTTCTGAAGGTGGCTGCTCTTCATACAACCTCAGGTGCTTACCCCGAGAGACCACGTACACACAGTCCTTCATGCATTCAATATATCTTCAATGAGCAACTATTAAGTTCCAAGCACTTTCGTAGGTCCTTGGGACATAAACACAAATTAAGCCGTGGTCGCTTACCTTAGGATGCTATGTCTACTGGAAGGGATGGATCCTCTGACTAAAAGTTGAAATTCATTGGGACAAGTGGTAGTAACAGAACTGTGAACCAAGCGCAGGGGAAATACTGAGGAGATCCGGGTCAATCCTGCCTGATGCAGGTATGGGACAAGGGGGTAGGGGAGTGGAGGGACGGGACCAGTCTTCACAGGCAGAGGAAAGGTAACTTTTGAGTGGTAGGACAAGCGCAAAGGCATGGAAATACGTTTGGAAAATTGCATGTCATTTCGCACATATTCTAGAATACAGTGTCCATGGGGGCAAATGATGAGTGAAGAACTTGGAGAGTTTAGCTCATTTGGAAAGTTTTGAGTGCCTTACATACAAAAGGATAGGCTAGCAAATTTAGGCAAAACCATGCTGGACTTTGTTTTTCTTGGTTTCTCTTTGCAACCGGCTTTTATTTCTGCTAGCCATACCTTTGACTACATGGGCTGGAAGCCTGGGAACCACTCACCCCACACTCCTTTATCTCTAGGGTTCTGAACACCATTACCGTTCAGCCAATGAGATATACTTGCTTAAGATTTGGAGCTGGAAGGCAGTCAGAAGCAAGATGTGTTGCTATTCTGTCTCCAGCAGTGGCTTGGAGGTATCTGGGCTTTGGCAGAAACGAGGATTGACAAAGTCCTCAAGGCACCCCTGTCACCTACCCGCTTCACTGCCGCAGGAGAGCCAGGACCATCGGGGGTGTTTTCCTGCTCTTTCCTGACCTGGGGGGCAAAGCGACTTTTCAATTTGGAGGACCACAGCTGCGGTAGTGAACCTAAAAGCTAGTAGCAGCCTCCCCCGACTTTCACCACTCTCATTTTCCTGACAGTTTTGTAAGCACCTAACCCCCTCTATTAAATCTCTCTGCTTGAAATACCCACAGCAATTTCCTTTTATGCTGACTGAGCTTTGACTGATAACTGTATCAATATAAATGAAGATAAGGGCACAAAACCATCCTTATTTGTGGTCAACATCATTATTCACCTAGAAAATCTACAGTTAAATTTTAGAACTAAAAAGAAAGTTATCAAGGTTGCCAGATACTAAGACTAACATATAAAAAAAATCAATTGCACAAGTCACAGATCTGGAGGTCATCCTTGATTCTTTCCTCTCTGTCACCTTCCACATCTAATCAATCACCAAGTCCTGTTGATTACACCTACTCAATATTTCTGGAATGTATCAGGAGCCCCCCTGCTGCCACCCTCATCCAGACCACCACGTTCCTCCCCTGGATTGCTGACTTCCGTCTATAGCCTGGGATTAGACCTCATCTCCTCTGACTTGGTAAACTAGGCCAGGAGCCCCACCAAGCGCTGTAGTGGCTCCCTGGACCCCCTCCCCACTGTGGCACTTACCTTACTTTACTGTTATTGCTTGTTTAATGTTGTTCTCCATCAGCCAACTGTGAGCTCCACGAAGGCTGGGAGTGTGTGCATCATCGTATTTCTAGTCCTGACACAGAGTTTTTTCATTTTAAACTTTTCCCAAATGAATCACATTGTAAAACATGCTATTATCAATAGTGACAGTCTTCCTTCTCTAGGAGGCTGGGGGAATTTGACACATTTTCTCTTCCTGGTGCCTCTCTTACTGTTTTCTGTCACAGTGCATGAGTGAGGGGCTGGCGCTGAGACAGTACAATAACCGCTAAAACTGACGGGAGCTTTCAATACCTTTTATGGGCAAGAAAAGAAAGTCCCCATATACGGCAGGATTCCGTGGGGGAATTTACTACCGTAGGCTCCCCTACCGTGTCTGAGTCCTGCAGACAAATCAAGTCAGAGCTGAGGGATGAGGAAAGGTGGCCAACCTTTTTACATCTTCTTTCCATCTCTTGGCTGGGAAAATGGAGTGAAGACTATTTCATGACTGTCTCACCGAAGGAAGTTCAGTCTCTTTTCTCTTTCTTTTCTAGAAGGATCTGTTGATTGTTGATTAATTAGGCAAACCAACATGGAGTCCTGCATCAGAAAGAAATGGCTGCAGGTGGTGGAGCTGAGGAAGTAAACGAGATCGCCCAGGAGGAGTGTGGCCAGTGGTCAGGGAGTGGACTCGGATTAGCACAGGTTCCATGTGCACAGGGACCTCGTCTGTCTTTGTGGCTGCGTCGGCTGCACTGAGTGTAAGGCTCAACACACAGGAGTGCTCAGGAAATACAGAGCAATGAATAAAAGAATAAATCACAAAATCCTGCCAGACCCCACCATCAGGGACTGAGCTGAGAGAGGGAATAAGAGAAGTGATCAGAAAATCCAGCCGAGATGGCATCATGAATGCCAGGAAGGAAGGTTCTAAGTGGAGGGAATGGACAACATTATGTTAAATGTTGCTGACGTCTTAGTAGTTACAAACCAGTTAATTGGAAGTAAAAAAGAAAAATGCTACAGCAATGACTTAAAAATAAAGCTTTTGATGTTGTTGTTTGTTCGATGCATGACAGGAAGTTCAGAGGGAGGTAGTCTAAGACTGAGGCAGTGGCTCGACAGTGCCATAGAGACTCAGATCCTTTCTCTCTTTCTCTCTGCCATTCGCACTGTGTTGGACTTCCTCTTCGTGTCACAATATGGCTGCTGCACCTCCAGGCATTGTGCCCACATCCACTGCAGAGGAGGAGGAATGGGCAAAAGGGTAAGGAGCAGGCCAACTAAGCCCGTCCATTTTTTCTCAGGGACACCAAAGTTTTCCCAGAACAAACTTACTTTCCTCTCTTTGACGAGACCTAGGTCATATGGTTCCCTTTAAGTCAACCCCTGACCAAAAGTCTCGAGATTCCATTACTGTTTTAATACATCAGATTCATTCTCTGTGGCTGAGGAAAAGCTTCTCTTTGAGATCAAGGGGTCGCCCATGATGACTAAAAAAGTGGGATTCTGCTGCAGGGAAGGGGGGAGGATGCATGTTGGATAAACACGAACGATGTCTGTTATAGAAGTTACAGTATTTAAAGACCCAAACAGGATCAGCTGCATAACTTGCAGGGCCTAGTGCAAAATGAGAGTGTAGAATCCCCTGTCCACAATCATCAAGGACTTCAAGACAGCAACAGGGAACCACTAAACCAAATGTGGGACCCGCCTGAGTGCGGTCCCTGTGCTGCTGCATTTGTCCCGTGTCCACGAAGGTCTTGGATACAAAGCTGACCACTGAGCTGGGCAGTTGGGAGATCACTGGTAAAGCGGGGAGGAGGCGAGGAGAGGAGAATGCAGTAGGTTGAGGAGTGAATGGGAGGTGAGGAAGTGGAGATGGCAGCAACACTCCTTGGAGAAAATAGATGTGACGAAGGAGAAGGCTGGCTAAATAGGGAAAGAAAGAAGAGAGGGGGCGGAGGCTCTATGTACCAGCAAACTGCTGCCCAGGCATCTTCTGTCTCTCTCTCCTGGGCCAGCTTGCACTGGAGCCTGGGGGGACTTTCATGTAGGGCGGGTGGGAGAGGGATGGGGCTGAGAGCTCCACTCACCCCTCAGCAATCCTCACGCCACCACGCCAGGAGAACATGAAGGCAGAAGAGAGGGCCCTGGGACAGAAAAGCTGGGTTCAAATCCCAGATCTGCTAGGCGCTAGCACAATTCTTTCTCTCTGTCCCTTAGTTAGCTTACCTGTCAGCAGAGGATAGCAAAACATGTGTCAGAGGATTTACAAGGGTGACTTGCTACAAAGGGAAGGCATGGTTGTTGCCCTTCGAGCAGATGCTCTCCACAAGAAGGCTGGGCGTCTACCTCCTGCCCAACCCTCCACCACTATTGACCTCAGCCCCTCAATACTAATTTTAAGAATGGCTGGTCAATTTTAAGAGATCCCATTAGTTATATGATGATACGGTCAATACAAGTGGTGGGTGGGATGGCACACGGAGGAGAGAGAATGGAAGAGGTAGAGACGTGTAAGTAAACCCACTCTGTTCCTTCCCCCGCCCCCTACCTTTGTCATCCGTTGGAGCCTTTGGGCTCAGGGCTTATGCGACTTGGTGATGTAAACAGTGCTTGAGTGATGTCACCCCCATCAATGTCAGGAGAAATAAATTTCATTTCCCAGAAGATGCAGCAGACAGTACCTTCTGGGCAAATAGTGACTCTAACAATAAATATTGGCAGAGGAGAGAGACCTTTAATGGAAAAGCTTTGTGAACCTAGAGCAGCCAGGCTGTAAATTGAAAAACAGAGAGGGATTTAATACTTTAGACCAGAAGACAGAGTCATCAGAGGCAAAATAAATAATGCTAAAGCCCATTTGAAGAAATCAACTATTAAAATCTAAGTATTAAATGAAAACCACACCTAACTGACGTAAGAAACCAAGCAAGGGAGGCAGAAACCCCCCATCCTCGCCTCCAATTAGGGCTGCTTGGCGGGGCGGAGGGGCGTGTCCTCTCCGGAGGCGGAGGAAGCAGAGCCAACCAGGAGACGGGGGCGGAGCCTCCACTCGGGCCGGCAGAGGGGCGGGACCCGGAGAGCTGGAAAGTTAGCTCGCTGTGAAACTTATGTGAGGGTTCGGAAAACTCAGAGGGTGAAGGGGGATGGCAACCTGGCAAACAGGAAAGCACACCTTGCAAGCTTAAATAAAGGTCAGAAAGTGTCCCCCAAGTATCCCTTGTCAAAAAAATTCCTTAGGTAACTGCGTTCTGACATTTCAAGTAACATAACGTGTATTTCATTTTGTATTCCTCCGCAGTGAAGTCACTGCAAACACTGAGTACAGGAAGAAAGCTGAGGCTTGTCTTCATCTTGCAAGATGTCTGGGCACCTAATGCTTCGGAAGACGTTGGTTCTCAGAAGGTCATGCCGGCATCCAGGGGCAAAATCTGGGTCTGCTTGACCGAGGACTCCGCAAATCCCAGAGCAGGCCTGAACCGGGATTCTCTTGAAGGTGAGGGCACTCCCACAGGTCCCCGTGCTCCCTCTTTTGGAATTTTTGCATCCAGGGGGGTAGACAGAGCGTGACTATTATTGTCCCCATTTTCCCCTCCCATGAGGAAATGGGAATTCAAAGAGGTTCGGTGACTTGCTCAGGGTCACGTAACCTGGGGCTTCTTGCTTCAGCGCTCAAGCTTTTCTCACTTTACCAGCGCTGGAGCCAAATTCCAACTCAGCGTCAGAGACTTTCCGGGGAACCCCCCTCAGGAATGAGAGATTCATGTGTCCATAGGCAGGTCTGGCGATTCCCTGAGGTTCCCCAACAGAGCCTGGCATTAAATCCTATTCTGGAGTTGCCCCCCCCCCACTGCCTGGACCGAAGGAGCGTCCTCTGGGGTCTGGAGGCTGCCTTTCCCGAACTGGCGCTGGTCCGAGCAGGCGGAGGTGAAGGAAGGTGCTGGGCCTAGCGTGTTTGCCCCGACCTGAGATCCAGATGTAGTGCATCAAACCTGGGCTTGAGCGCTGTCCTTCTAGAGCTCTCCCAGTGAGTCAGATGATAGTGCCAGCGCAGGAACCAGGCTACATGGTGATGCTCTGAGGACAAGAACCAGATCTCGCACCTCCTTATATAGTCCTCCTGCACAGCACAGTGCCTGACATTTGGTGCCCTCAAAACCTGTTTACTAAATAAATGAACAAATAGACTTTGATGAAATACCTGGATCTGAGTCTTGGCTCTGCCCCTTAAAGGCCATGGACAAGAAGCAAATGCCCAAAGCTCTCCAAACTATAGCATCCTCAGTGAGGTGAATTTTCCCATATGGGGTTATAAGGAATAAATGAATTAAAGCACATGAAAAAGTCTGAGAAATTAAAATCCACTAGAAACTCAAGAGGAAGCATTGCTAACATTAGAAATCCTTTTCCTCACCACTTATTCTCTCTCCTTGTTACCCATTGTCTCTCCCAGCTTCCCATTACTTTATGGCCTCCCACCCTGGCCTAATATGCCCTGGAGTGATGGTGGGTGGAGGAGGTAAAAAGATAAATCAGCCTCGAGTTGCTGACAGTCAACACATCTCTTACCTGGAAGCAGCAACAGTCCTAAAAGTGTGTCTGCAATTGCCATGGCAACCTGGAGACTGCCTACCTCCACCCTGGTGTCCAGAACAATGGCCAAGTGTTAGATAGATCTGTGTGTGTGTGTGTGTGTGTGAGGGAGTTGTGGGCACTGTTGGGGCATTGCACACCCCAATGGCTATTAAGAGACCGAACAGTCCCCACACGCAGAAGATCTGTTTACTCCCACTGGAAACAGGAAGTGGGCCTTTTGTCTTGCTTTAGACCAGGAGTCAATGAACTACAACCCATGGGCCAAATCTGGCCTGTTGCCTGTTTTTGCACAGCCCACAAGCTAAGAATGGTTTTTACATTTTTTTTAATGGTTGAAAAAATCAAAAGAAGAATATTTCATGATATATGAAAATGATATGAAATTTGAATGTCAATGTCCGTAAAATAACATTGTATCAGAATATCGCCCACTCCTTTGTTTACATATTATCTGTGGCTGCTCTCACAGCTGAAATAGAGCTACAATAGAGAGGGTACATGGCCCTCAAAGCCTTAAATATTTACTACTGGGCCCTCTACAGGAGAAGTTTGCCTACCCCTGGTCCAGGCCTTCAATTCCACACACTTTCAATGAGCGTAGACTCGTGCCAGGGTCAGGGCTCCCTGCTGGGGTGCGCTGATGAATAAGGCGCCACTTTGTCCCGGTGAGGCCCACAGTCCAGGTGAAGAGCACATAGGTTACACACTCAGTCTGCTGTTCCTAGAGATGCCAGATCCATCCTGGGCCCGCCCCCGACCTGACGCGTGTGCAGAGATCCCAGTTTGAGGTAATAAGGCCCCTGCAAGGGGTCCTAGCCGTTCATGATTCCACTGAGGGCACAACCCTGAGACAGCAAGCTGGTCCCTTGGGGCATATCCAGTGGTCCCTGTGAGGGCCTGGGGTGTGGGCTGGCTCTCACACCCTGGTGCCATCCCACACCGGCCTGTTCTGACTGGCTCTTTGCAGACAGGGGTGGGGAGATCCAGTCACAATAGGCTGAAGTCCCGTGTGCCGGATCTCCAACAGTCCATGGGTCGCTTGCCCTCTGTGAATAGCTGTGTCCCCTGTTCCTTTAGTGGATTGTTTTATTGTGTCGCTGTTACCGTTTTATTGTGGGTGCTGCATGCAATCTGGTCTCTCCCTGCCTCACATAGATGTGTAACGGCTCCTTCCCTGGGTGGACTCGCCAAGCCTCTCCTGATGCCACCTGTGGCCAGAGGCTTCTCACAGGGGGCAGAGGCACAGTCAGCTACGTTCAGCCCCAAGTATAAAGCAATAACAACAAAGCAGTGAAGGACAAAATAATATTCAAAATGCCAGGGGCCTCAATATCAACCTCTTTGGTGCAGAACTGGAGGGTCTCTCAACTGAGCGTGAGGGATAAAGTCTAAACTTAAAAGTTACACAGGCTGAGACGGTAGTGCTTCTTTCCACATCCGATGAGCACACAGTGCTCGCATAAGGAGATCTGTGAGCTGAGCTCAAAGGTGATGGGCAGGGCTGACCTGGGGTTTGAAAGTGAGCCATAAAGATAACCAAGGAAGTAAAACAAACTCCTCTTGCTGCTGAGAGGCAGGGACATGAGATGCTTCAGGGAAAGTCCCAAAGACACAAATGGGCAAGGAGAGGAAGGAGAGGGCTAGGTCACATGAGGTGACACTACTGCAGAAATGAACTCTGGTTGGGGGCATCTGAGGGCTCAGTATGGAGGGTAAAGGGCGGATGTGTACCTCATGGAGCAAGGAAGGCTGCTATGGCTTGTTTCAGAAGGGGGCACTCAGAACAAAATTTGTCATCTGAGGGGGAGAGTTGAAATGGGCTGTGGAATTCACAGACAGGCGGAAGATTTAAGGAGGCGAGGGGTGGTCGTGCTGCGGGCTGCGCAGTGTGCTCTTTGGCACCTGCTCTCAGGGCCTGTTCTGCACAGCCGGGCTGCAGGGGGCCCCGGGCATGCTGAGCAGTGAGGGAGTGTGTTCACCAGAGCCTCTGCCTGGGAGCTCCAGGCCAGGCTGGGATCCTGAGACAAAGGACTCACCCTAGGAGCACCCCAAGGAGTCCTAAGTGCAACATTGCCTTCACCGTCACTATACCTCACCTTCTAGAAAGTTGTGTATGAACGAAATGTGTATATTTTGGAGTAAGATACAAATGCACTAATGGAAATTATATTTAGATAGAGCTTTACAGTGGTAGAAGCTATTTTCAAAAACATGATCTTCCCTTAGTCTCTATGACAATTGCAGGGGGTGGCTATTATTACCAGTTTTACTATTTTACAGATAAGGATGGCGAGGCTGAGTGTGAGTGTTTACCACACGTAACAGTAGGCCCAGAGGTGGGGAAGCTCTGGGTTAGTCCAGTGGCTCAACAACACCGTCAGCGATTCCGGTTCTTTCTATCTTTCCACTCTGCCCTCCCCACTCCTCATCCTTGTCCTCAGCCCGTCTTCCTTGGTTGGAAGATGGCTGCCAAATCCTCACACCACAAAACCCAGCAGTGTAGATAGAGGGACTGTGTCTTCCTTGAGTTCATTTTTCAGATTGAGGGATCTTCACTGGAAGCCCTTTCCGGCAGACTTTTCCTGCTGCCGCATTAGCTGGAACAGGGTTCTGTGTCCATTCCTAATGCAATCGCTGGAAGGGGGAAGGCATTATGAGGATGGGCTAGGATGAGATGCACGGACTGGTTTCACTCTAATTCATGACCACTAACCTCAAGAAGGCTCTCACACACCATATTTTCCTAGGCTAGTGCTTCTCACACGTAAGTGTGCCTCGTAGTCTCTTGGAGGGCTTATTAAAGCACAGATAGCTGGATGTGGGGCCAGAGTCTCTGATCAGGAGGTCAAGAGTGAGGCCTGAGAATCTGCATCTCTGACAAGTTCTCAGGTGAAGTTGATGCTGTGGGTCCCAGGACCATACTTTGGGAACCATTGCTCTAGATCGTTGACTCTCCTACTGTCCGAGACAATACCATTGGCCTCTTCTCCTTTTTCCTCAAATGTCTAACACCTCCCCACACTTGTTACTCAATCTCAACTGATACCTTGCTGCCCATTTCATTGAGAACAGAAGACGACCTGCTCCCGTCATCACATGTAACACAGAACTTGTACACTTTGATTTCCTTCTTGTTGCTGTGGATGAAGTGCCGTCCTCCTGTTTAAGGCCAGTGCCTACATCTGTGCACACGACCTTATCTCCCCTCACCTATCCAAGGACATGACTCCAAAAAATGTCCCCTCATCAGCAAACTTGCTCTGACATTTTCCATCCTAAAACAAAACAAGAACTCCCTGGACTCTAATCCCTCCTCAACTACTGCCTCAACTCTCTGTTTCCCTTTAGAGCAAAACTCTCGAGATCTCTGCACTTTCTTTCTTTCTTTCTCTCCTGAACCCAGTCCAATCCAACTTTTGTTCCACCTCTCCATTGACTGCTCTTGTCGAGGTTGGTGATGACTTCTTGGTTCCCAATTCCAGTAGTGAAGTCTTGGTTTCCCTCTTGCTCAGCCCGTTAGCAGCAACTGACACAACTCGTCACTTCTCTCTTGGAACACTCTCTCTTGGC
Source organism: Equus przewalskii (assembly GCF_037783145.1). Classification (NCBI taxonomy): domain Eukaryota; kingdom Metazoa; phylum Chordata; class Mammalia; order Perissodactyla; family Equidae; genus Equus; species Equus przewalskii. The sequence goes on from NW_027228750.1 coordinate 3,715,422, forward strand.
TTCTGGCCATTGCTGTCTCTTAGTTCTCCTCCCTCCTCTCTGGCTCTTCCTTCTCAGTCTTTTTTGCCAGGTTGTCTTCATTTCACTGACCTCTAAAGGTCAGCGAGTGCTAGCGCTCAGACATCTCTATCCATACTCTCACTTTATGTCATTTCACCTAGTGTCAGGATTTTAAATGCCACATACATGTTGTGACTCCCAAACTTATATCTCCAGCCTAGATCTCTCCACTGAACTGCAGACCCACGTATCCCATGGCCTACCTTCCATCTCCAGATATATAATGGGCATGTCAAAACTCACATCTCCAAAACTGGGCTCCTGCTTCCTCCCCAGCAACACACCACCCACGTGTACCAAGTTTTTCTTCCTATTCACAGCAAAAGAAGACTTCATTCTTCCAGTTCCTCAGCCCAAAAACTTGGAGTCATCCTTGACTCCACTCTTTTCTCTCACACACCACATCCAAACCATCAACGAATACCATTGAGTCTATCTTCAAAATGTAACAGTCTGACCCCTTCTCACAGCTAATATTGCCACTGACAGGTCCAAGTCACTCCCATTTCCTGCCTCCACTATTACGAAAGCTTCTGAACCAGTCTCCCTGCTCCTTCCCTTGCCTCCACCTCCCTCCCCCGCCCCCCCATCATCTATTTCCCACACAGCCAGCCAGAGTGATGCCATTAAAACGTAAATCAGATTGTCACTCTTCAACTCAAAATCTCCCTCTGAGCAAAAGCCTGCAGGGGATCTGGCCCTGGATTCTTCTCTGACCTCACTGTCTGCGCGTGCGTGTGTGTGTGTGTGTGTGTGTGTGTGTGTGTGTGTGTGTGTCTGTGCGTGTGTACGCGTGCTCACTCTCTGACTTCTTTGCAGCTACGCTGGCCCCTTGCAGCTCCCCGAATACATCAAGTGCATGCTCGCCTTTACACTTGCTGTGACTCTGCTAGGGGTACCCCACCTGCAGAAATCTCTGGGTTCAGCTCCTTCAGCTTTCTGCTCAGATGTCTCCTGATCAGAAAGGCTTTCCCTGACATTCCTAAATGAAATAGGAACAAACCTCTATCCTCACTTCCACCCCAACACTTTCTCTTCTTTCTAACTACCTGAATTTTCTTGTAGCACATATTACCACCTGGCACATAATATACATATTTACTTATATGTGTCCCATCCCTGTCGTCCCCCCCCCACCCAGAATGTATACAGCATGAGGGCAGGGAATTTGAGCCCAGAGTATGCACTCAATAAAGTCTGTTGATTTAATTAATGGAAAGGGGAGTTCCCATGGTAACCAAAAAATTGGCAACTAAGTGTGGACGATGACAACAAAATGGAGTAACACGTGTCAAGGCTTCTAGGATGCAGCTGCGAGGCCAGTAAGGCAGTGCAGCTTATGCACGCCTCTACCCAGATGGAATGTAAACTTTTGGACTGTTCTTCACTGCTGTCATTCCTACCCTCTTTCAAGAAATAGGCTTACTCCCATCGATAAGAACTTTTTGCCTTAGAGCTGGCCTTAGCAACCAATTACCTATGGCCAAGAAGTAACAATTGTTGCCAGCACCAATCACAAATGTCACAAAACAACCTCTGTAATTTATCTCCTCTTGCCTTTCTAAATCCTTGCCTCTTTTGTTCTCCTGGAAACACATTTGAGTTTCTACTCAAACCTGTGTCTCCCGAAGGGCAATTCTTGAAACCCCAAATAAACTTTTTGTTTCTCCTGCGGTTTATGCCTCTTATTCGTTGACATAAGTTATCCTTTGGACTCTCATGAGTTAGATTAGTGGTAGTGGGTCCCACAGAGCCCTGCCAACCCTATATTTCCAGACTGAGCTTCTGGATCTGCAAGGCCAGACTCTGGACTAAGTTCTTCCTCTGCAGGTTCTGCTATCCTGAGACCGGGCCAGTCAGCTGCCCTCAAAGGAGCTCCATCTCCTCTCGGATTCTGCAAGTCCCAGGTGCTTAGTATTTAAAGAAACTTGCGGCAAATTCCTTTTGCAATGGAGACAATCCCTCCCTGATTGAAAAGTTCACAACCACTCGTTTATACATTGTATTTCTCAAAGCCGGCCACATAGGCACGCACCCGCAAAGAAGGCTACCCGGCACAGTTCACCCTCTCCTTTCCCACCGCAAGATAATACACTCAGTTAAAACCCCCTGATCAGCCAGCCTACAATCATTTTGATGCTTGTGTCTGCGTCTACAGCATAACCACCAGTCCCTTGACAAGTCAGCTGATTGTTCTATCAGGAGACTTCCCTCTTATTGGCCTTGATGCGACTTTCTTCTTTCGTGTGAGCCAAAACTTTTTCTCATCCCCAGACAACGGTGTTCTTTTGTTAAAAATAGAAAAATATAGCATCCTGTGAAAATGGCAAGAATTTCCATAGGAATTGTCTTACTTGGATCCTTGCCAGTGTGGCATTGAATGCATGCCTGCAGAATGAAGAGACCTGAAGTGACCTCCCCAGGTGATTTTTTCTTTGGATGACTGCACTTCAGGTTTTGGAAGAATCCAATAGAACATGAGATTGGCAAAAGGAGACAGAGGGATCCACCTGGAAATGAGGCAGGGCGGCAGCCTGCCCCCACCCCCTCCCACCCCTCCCCACCCCCACTCCCCACTTCACCCCTCCACTGAGAATAAATTGAACTAACTGGATAAGAAGCTAAGGCCAGGGGTCTGGGACACTGGAAGGGGTTAGGAAGACTTTCATTATCTTGCCAATGGTAATGCATAGGTGCAGCTGGTTTAGAGCAAGTCACCTGAAAATAAGTCAAATTCTAAACCCACTGGGTAAAATCTTTGCTGAACAGATCATTAACTGTCCACATTGTAAAGAGCAATAAAAACCCTTCCACAAGAAACTAAGAGCCAGTTGGGGGCATTTGTCTTGAGCCTGGTGGCAGAACAGTGTGAAGAAGGTAATCAACACCTGAATTCAAAATGGCAGCTTCATCCTGTATGGAACTGGGCCAAAGGCTGTGAAAATAGCCTGGGGCAACCCATTGATAGAAGTGAAGGGAAGAAATCTAAAGTAGTAGGTACTCCTGATACCTAAATGATTAGAGTTTGTTTCTCTTGTGTTTGAGTTGGGTATTTCAATACTTTTTAATAGATGTAGAACTAGTCATAGGTGAAAGTGCTTCATAAAATGCAAAAGGCTAAAAAAAGACCTGTTGCATTTTGTTAGCCAGTTGCTATTGTCCTAATTCATAGTTTACGTATTAAAAATTTCAGGTGAGTGCCTGTGTTACTGTCTCAGTTAGTGCCCCGTCTCTGGTAAGGCATCACAGCTGCTGTGCCTGGGCACCTCTACTCATCTGGAGTACTATCAAGATTCAGGTGTCCAGGAAGAATTGATGCTCAGAACTTAGCTCAAGAGCAGAGCTTGTCAAACTGTACGGTGCCTTCAAATCACCTGGGCAGATTCTGATTCCCTGGGTCTGGGTGAGGCCTGAGATTCTACATTTCTAACAAGCTCCCAGAGGATGCCCATGCTACTGGTCCAGGGACCACACTTTGAGAAGCAGGGCTTGGCGCTACACAGTCTGCAACCTCAGTTCTCTTTTCACTCATAGAATTTTCAAGGAGGTGGATTCAGTGTGTAACTGGTTGGGCCAATTGTCTGGAGCAGTGCTTCTCAAAGTGTGGTCCAGGGACTAGCAGCATGGGCATCACCTGGGAACTTGTCAGAGATGTTAATTCATGGGCCCCAATCCTGAGGATTTCTAAACCAGGAACTCAGGGGGTGGGGCCCAGTATCTGTGTTTTGATAAGCCCTCCATGTGATTCTGATGCCCACCAGCGCTTGAGGACCACTGCTCCAGCACATTAAAATCACCTGTGAAGTTAAAAAATTCAAGAGCAGGGTCCCGTCCCAGAGAAGCTAACTTGGTCATTCTGGGGTAGAACCCAGGCATGGGGATATTTTAAAGGGAGCCATGGAGATTCTAATGTGCAGTCAGCATTGAGAACAGCTGGGCTAGAACAGAAAGCCAATCCTGCTCACGTAGGAGAGTCTGCAGAAAAGCATCTCAGTGACCACTACAGGCTGGCTGCTGGGCTGGACAACTATCTGAATGATGTGCACCCCAGGTCTGCAGGGCGACTGGGTCAGAGTGTGGACAATGCAGAACTAGGTCCTCTCTCCTCACCCTGACACTCACCTGCATCCCTGGCTATTCTCTCTCCTTTTGCTCACAAGGTGCTCTGGCTGGAACACCCTCCTGCTGTACTGTCACCAGCCAGAAGTTTCACCCACCCTAAACCCAAGTCTTCAGAAATCCCTTCCTACACTCCCTTGCCAGATGAAATTTATCCTTGCATAGAATTTCATGGCATGTTATTTGCAATTCGTATTTTCCTGTATCACCTACATTTCTTGACTCTTCCCCTCCACTGAATTATAAACTCTTGGACACCAAGAACTGTCTAACACTCAACTTTGTATCTCTTTCTTCAGTGTAAGTGCTGCACTGTGAACCCGGGAGGCATTCACTAAATATTGTGGAAGATGACGTGAGTGGAGCCATATTAAAATAGAGCCAGAGCAGCCACTTTGGAGGCATTGCCTTGCACATCTTGTTTTCCCTATCTTGCAAACTGGACCAAAATGCCAACATTCCAAGAAGTCAGTAAGGATAAGAATATCCTGTCTGTAAGGACTGATGAAACTAGACTTTTCTGATGACTGCATTGCTAACCAATCAGTGAAGTACAAGTCTAGCGTTTGCCTGAAGATCGACCTCAGGTCAATCTAAGAAGTCGAAATCCAGCCTCACCTTACCCAACACCAACGCACTCTTCTTTAATACAGCTCACTTCATCCTCCCCCTTTGCCATAAAAACCCTAAGCTCTTCTCCTATAATCAGGACACTATTTGGGTTTGTACGTGAATCTGTGCTCCCCAAATTGCAATTCGTTGATCCCAAAAAAACGCTTTGCCTCTTAAACTGGTTTCTGTTTTTGTGGGTTGACAATATCTTCTTGAATCTGGGGTCAGGACATCTGGGTTTGAGGCTTGCAATTAGTGGCTGTGTGACCCAGGTCGTCAGATCTTTCTCAGTCTCACTTCTCTGTAAAATTAGGATGTTGAACTAGATGATCTTTAAGGTCCCTTCCAAATCTCAGATTCTATGATTCAGTGTAGTCTATTCTTACCCCTGAAAAAATAAGTCTAAACATAAGCCTTACTGATGATGGGTGTAGTTGGCCACTGGGTTCGAGATGAACACAAATTCTTTGATCCTCTTCCCAGAGAGAGGTGGGGTATTTCCCCTCCTCATGATTCTGGGCTGCACTGTGACTTGCTTTGACCAGTAATAGACTGCAGCAGAAGTGACACTGTGTCAGTTCTGGGCACAGTAAATGGGCATCTGAGGCAGGATTGGGGTGAGGTAGGGGGATAGAAGGTGAGGAAGAAATTGCAAACACCGGGGGACTCCAAAGAAAGGCCTCTAATAGGGTCTGGCTTTATGTGTCCTGGAACACTTGCTGTTAGGGGCCTGAACTCTCATGTAAGAAGTCTGGCCACTTTGCTGGAGAGACTACATGAGGAGGCCTTGAGTCTGCATGGAGACAGAGGGGCCCATGGAGTCCAGCCTCACAGCCACCCCTGCCGAGGTGTCAGGTATGTGAGTAAAATTGTTTTGGACCCTCCAGATCAGCTCCACCACTAGCTGAATACCACTGAGTGATCCCAGTGGAGGCCGCCTGGAGCAGGAGAACCACCTGGCTGAGCCCTGCCCTTTTTCCTGATCTACAGAATCACAATACAGAATAAAATGGTGCTGATTAAGTCACCAAGTTTAGGGTAGTTCCCTAGGCAGCAATAGATAACAGAAAACTGTGTAAATAGCACTATCCTTGTATGTGACATTCTATGCAGTTTAACCTGCAAATATTGGAATAGATGGAGAAAATGTATACAGATACACACAGAGATAATATGGGCTTGTGGAAGTACATGACATTTTGTGCTATTCCTACTGACTTTGATTTCTCGAGTCAATTAAATGGCCTGTGGATACGTTTCTAGAGCATAATACACAACCACCAAAAACAAGGGCCTCCTTGAGAGTTGTGCTCAAGGCCTATGCGGTAGCACCAAGCACAACGTGAGACTTGTTAAACGGATGCAAGAGGAGCCAGGGGATTGTAATGAAGGCTTGAGAAGGTGGAGCCCTCCAACAGACAGGACGTGGTCTGCTCCCGAACGCAGTGTGACCATTTCCTCCAGTGAATTTTCAGTGTGGGAGAGATTTGCAAATTGAAAAGGGGGATTTTATTTCCTCTTCTCCCAATGAATTTAAACCTCCTCCGATCCCAGGGAGATTTTCCGTGCAGTATAATCAGGACACTTTCAGAATCACAGTCTCTTTTTCTGAATGTGTTTCTTATGTAAATGCCGCATCAGAGAAATTTCTCTCTGTTTTACACTTTGATTCTGCTTTTAAAACCTGCAAAATAGAAACACAGAGAAAGACACCTTGAAAATACTTTGGGTTTCATCTATTTTCCATTTTTACCTCAGGTTTCTACATTTGTTTTTTACCCTTATTCTTTAAGTCAAGTATATTTTAAAAATATCCTCTGTTGAACTGGGAACGCAAAGAAAAATGATGATTCCTGAACATTTAGGCTGCCCAAATATATCAAGAAATACAAGGCACTTCGTACTGATCTAATAATCCTCAGAAAGCCACAGCGAAGTCAGGTGGCCCAGAGCGGGGGAGTCAGGGGACAGTTACATCCCCCATGTCACAGCGCTTCTTGAGGCAGTGTGGGGGAGGAGGCGAAAAGAGCCTGGCTCCATAGATCTCTTTCAAGAAGGTTTTCTTTTCTTCCTGACTCCCTCCCACTTCCTCACCCCCTGCCCGTGGTGTCTGTGGCCCACCCACGGCACCCACACAGCGACGGTCATACACCACCTTCCTCTGGTGATCTGTTCACGTCTATGGCTCCCTTGGGAGCATCAGCCATGAGGGGAGAAGCCGGCTTCTATCTCATCTCCATATCCCTGCCCACAGCAAAACCAGCAGCTAATGAATAAAAACACTTAATGAATGAACCATTGAATGACTAGGTTTGAATTCCAACTCAGGCACTTACTAGCAGCATTTCCTTGGGCAAGTTATTTCCTCTCTGAGAAGACCCTGGTTTCCTCTTTGTGAGGCGGGAAGCATGGCAACTGCCCCCCTCCTCCCGGGGGGAGTTGTAAGGAATAAAGGGTAACATCTGGGAAGTCTGGGGCAGCATGTGCCAGGCACACAGTAGGTCCTCAGCTAAGGTTCGGTAACTCCTCTTCCCCAGACACATCTCCTAAAGCTGAGCCCACAGATGGATGGGGCCCTGTGTCTGTGCTAAGGGAGCACCTGCAGGGCCTGCCCTGCCCACAGTACCGCCCCACATCCTAGTCATCACTGAATTCAACTCCCTCAAGAACTGGTCCTTTAAGATGAGGCTTCGATTCTACTTAAAAGGTAAACCTTGGGGAGGGTGAAGGGGACCAGTTGAGGCTGTTATCAGTCACTGAAACCTCAGTGTGGACCAGTCCCAGGCAGGTCCTTCTCATAGAATGCATTGTAATGGAGAAGCGAGGGAGAGAGGGCAAATGGCGCAGAGGCAGGGCTGGGAATGGGATAAGGGGAGAGACGGTGAGGAGGAAGGTGGGAATGTTGGGATTCCAAAGAAAAGGATCAGAAGGGGCTGCCTGGTGTAGAGGAACACATTGCCCAGTTGGAGAGATTAGAGTTCAAATGTGAACTCTTCCAGCAGCTGGAAGCGTGATTGTAAGCACGTTACTTAACCTCTTTGAACTGTAGTTTTCTGATCTGTAAAATGGGGCTAATACTAGCTACTGCCTGGGGCGACTGCGGATTAAGTGAGGCAACACACACGAAGTGTTCAGTGGATGGCTGGTGCTCTTGAGGCAGGAGGCACTGGGGGTGCAGGGGAGAGGCCGCGCAGCGCCTGCGCTCGCCCACGGGCAAGTAGGTTAAGTAAGGCTCTCTCTGTGGCCCATCGAGGCTGTGGTTACTGTTTCCTTTCCCTCGCCTCAATTGCCTGAAGCCAGCTGTGACCACAGTGACAGCCACCAACATTAATTATGAGAGAATGCATCTTCTCCATCCTCAAATCCCAAACCAGAGACACAGACGAGAGCACGACGATAATATTTCATTCCAGCGGAGTCAGTCGGCCTCAACCCCAGCTCCCAGAAGCTGCAGGAAGGAAACGGTGAAAACATTCCACCGTTCAATTCACAGCTAGGATTAAATACCAGTAGGTGGGAGGCAGTTCAGCGGGCGGGCAGGGCTGGGACCCGGCAGGCGGGCGGCAGGGCCCCGGGGTGTCCCCTCTCCTCTCCTCTGGGGGCGTCATTAAAACTGGGCCGGACTCCTTCGCGATCCCTGGCGACGTCCTCCGGCCCCTCGGTTTTCTCCTCTGCTCCCGCCTTCTCCTCCCACCCCAGCCCCGCCCGCTGCTCCTGCACCCCCTCTCCAGGTGCCCAAGCGGGGGACAGGGGCCCCACCGGCCGCTGTGGCGGGGGACCGCCAGCGCCAGCCGCGGGCGCAGCCTTTGTCGCCCTCTCCCTGCCCTTCCCTGGCTCCTCCCTCCCTTCCTGTCTCTTTCCCTCCTCCCTGGCTTTCTCTTCCCCCCCTTTCCCCGCCCTCTTTCTTCTCCTCTCCCCACTCGATGAAGCCTCCCCCGCCCCCACCGGTCTGGACCGCCCCAGGAGAAGGCTGGTGCCACCAACAGCAAGCCCAGCACCCCGCTGAGCTTTTCTCACTTTGCAGTGAGAAGGGGCAGGAAGGACATCTCAGCAGGTGGCCTGGCTGGCGTGTCCCAGGCTGCGCGCTGCTGGGAGGCAGAGCTGGGCCCTCCTCCTGGGCATTCCACAGGCCGCACTGCCTTGTGGGCCCAGTCCAGGTGGGCCCCCAGCCCCAGTGAGCTAGTCAGACACTAGCTCTGAGAACCACATGCTGGGGAGAAAGCAAAATGGAAGCAAAGACACCTTCACCTCTGCCCACTCCTCTGGGTACAGAAACACTCCAACCCGGCTCAGGTTGTTCACTGGGCCCAGCTGACTGGGGCAGGAGTGCCAGGCACGCCCCTGGGATGGGACCTCTCACACTAAGACTGTAGGTCCTGTCAAAGCCGGCCCCAGAGCAGAGGGAGCCTTCTCCAAATTCAGTCCCGCACTGTGGAAGCCTCTGACCTTTCCTCCTCTGCAGGAATGGGCTTCTCTATAGGTCATGTTGCTCTAGGAAAGAAAAAAGAATCACCATCTGACTTCTTGTGGAAAGCGTTTACTTAAAATCTTATTAAGGTTTATTTTTAGAGCCTCTGTCTGCTGGCCTATCACCAGAGACAGATTCCAGAGGGTCTCTGTGCTCTGCTGACCTTTAAGAAAAGACTTCAGAGCTGAGAGCAGAGCAGGCAGAGGCAGCTTCTGTCCTGGAAGGGCAGGGTTTGCTATGCTTGCAGCCCTCCCCTGCCTGGACAGGGAGGCAGCCCCAGCCTGGGTCCAACACGCATCCTGGATGCACCCAATGCAGGACGGTGGGAATCCTTTCCAGGGGTGAAGGACGTCACCCCTCCCTTCTGCCAAGCCTAGACATCATGAAAGACAAGTCTCCTTACCCACTCCCACTGCACCCACTCTCCACCAGACCCTGGGAAAAGGCCAGCTTGGCTTCTGGGATAGATAGTCTCATAACAACAATTACTGAGTGTACACTGAGTGAACATGCCAATAGTATTCTAAGTGCTTTACATGCAGGAACTCACAATTCTCACCATGACCCTATTACTATCCCCATTTTTCAGACTAAAAAACTGAGGCACAGAGAGTTTAAGCAATTTGTCCAAGGTTATAGAGCCTTCTGATTGTTTTCCTCATCATAGGAGAGTCCCCCCTGGGAGGCACCTTGCCTCAGCCCTCCTGACCGAGGGGCAGTATTGAGGGCATCACACCCTGGCCAGAGGGCCACAGGCCCTGAGGTGGGAAGGAAGGAGGTGTTGAGGAGGAGGGAGCATGAGCAGTGGAGAACTGCGGCAGGAGTGACTCTGCATCCGGCCTCGTGGAGCTGGTGCCAAGAGCTGCCTCTCCCTGCCAGACTGCAGAACCATCTCCCACATCTGCCTCTTGAACCGTTTCTCCTGCCCACCAGCCCCTTAGTATCTGCCTCTCCATCAGACTCCAGACAGTCACAGGTTCTAATGGCCCCCACAGCCCCCTGTTTTCCCAGCTTTGCGGGGCGCTGTGGAGGCTATGAGTAAAATTCCCAGAGACCTAGAGAGGAGCCTGGAGAGCGTCTCAGAGAGTCATGCTGTTCCCCACTTGGAACCAATCAGAGGCAGAATGACTAGAAACAGGAGGTCCGTCACTATAAGATGTGCCCGCCTGGGGTTGGGGGCGAGGCTCAGGTCAGAAGGGGATGGGAGGGGCTGTTCCCATCAGGAACGAAATCAAGCCAACAACAAAGAACTAAAACGGCCCCGCTCTGCAAGGCAGGGCCCGGGCACCTTGGCATATTGCTGGGGGCCTTGGAGCAGCAAAGGAGGAATGCCAAGGTGGCGATAAGCCACAGCTGTCAAGAACCACTGGGAGAGTGTGCCCTCGCACACACACATGGACACACAGCTATGTCGCTCCAGCCAATCCCTCTTTCACCCACACAAACTTTGACACATTTTATGTTCCTATTGGGACATACCCTTCTTTAGACCTAAGCCCTGACACACACACACACACACACACATACATACACACTCTAGTGGGCAAAATAAACACAAAAATGTGACAACCCAGTGAAGCACACTGTCATGAGATACACGCTTGTCCGTTTCCACCCACAGACAGGCCTACACCCAGAGAAGCACCATAACAGACTCCAAGATGTATCAACAGGGCATTCCTGGGGAGGGTCCCCATGCCCACTGCTGGCCATGCCCAGACAGCTGTCCCCAGAGCCTGGGTGTCTGGCGCCCAGTTGGCCATAGCTCAGCCGCTCAAAGCAAGGCTGGTTCTAGGAAGCTCTGAGAATCCCAGGAATTGCTCTGGAGGTGCTGGGCTTCCCGCAGGGATTTCAGACACTCAAACTGTGGGGCTACCCGAGAAGCTCTGGGAACATCCCAGAGAGAAAGGACAGCTTTGTCCACTTTGAATGGCCTAAAGCTTCCACGGGGTTCCTCTTCTTACGTGGGCAGTGCCGATCAACAGTGCTCCTCAGCTCCACGGTGTCCACTGACCTGGATGCCGAGTGCTGGTGCCCACAGTTTGTTCTCTATGTAGATCCGCACAGAAAAAAGCATCAGAACTGGAGGCTGAATAGCACAGAATTAAAAGCACAAATTATGGAGCCGGACAGCCTGGGTCTGAATCTATGCTCTGCCACTCACTAGCTGTGTGACCCTGGGCAAGTCACATAACCTCTCTAGGCCTGAGTTTCCTCAAGTGTGAAATGAGAACAATAATAATACTTACCCCATAGGGCTATCGTCAGAATTAAATGGGTACATTTGAACAAAGCGCTTAAGCAGCCTGTATGGCCTGAGCACTCTAAGGAGATGGGTAGACAGGGGATAGGGCCTGAGGCCCTGTGGCAGGTGACAGGGTGGCTGCTGAGGAGAGGAGGGTGGGGCAGGGAGAGGTAAATGAGCTTGAAATGACCACAGACCTGTGTCTCTGTGCTGTCAACTCTGATATTCTGGAGGGAAAATAAATAAGAGCATAATTCCTGTAACCGTATTTCCTCATGGAGCATGGTGTGCTCAGCCAGAAAGCCGCAGGACACAGGAACATGGTCCTATTATTACACAATAACATCGAAGATAATGTCCTCCCCAAAGGAGCCCAGAGCACCGAGAGACTGCAAATCAGAGTGCAGCTTGCCCAGGCCCTGCGCCGAGTGCCCAGGGTGCCAGCTGCCAGCATGGGGCTACTCCTGCAGTGCGGACACAATGCCTGGGCCCAGGGCATCACCCACCGAGAGCCCCACTGCACTCAGCGGAAGCTCTGCATCCTGAGTGCTCCCGCAGCAGGGCCGTTGTCACGTGGTCGGCTGCACAGACAGGCTACCAACCTCGGAGGTCCCCCCAGCTCTGAAGCCTTGGGGGGGCTCTGTAGATGGAGGGGACCCCTCTCTGCTACCTGCACAGTTGACAGCAGAAATGGGGAGTGTGCTGCAGGCCTGCCTGCTGCCTATTGGCTCTCACTCCCCGGCCCCCTCTGCAGGCTGTGTCTGTGTCTGGGAAGGTCCCATGAGCTGTGGCAGAGGGGCTAGAGGGAGACGCCACAAGGGAGGGCAGGGAGTGACTCTTGGGTCCCTTGCAAGCCCTCGCTGTGGTGTGGACTCCATTTCCAGGCTGCCTCTGCCGGACTGGACTGCACGTGTCGGGAGAGATGCTTTCTCTTCTGTGTGAAGAAGCAGAGACCCACTGAAGGACTGCACGAGTCCCAAGAAATTCCAGAGAGTTGATGACTAGATTGGGCCACTGAGGCAAAGGAAAGCTGTGCAGGATCAAGTATGAGTCTGGTAGGGTGAAGCCTAGATCATTCTCTCTGCTAGTAGAGCCGTATTTGATACTTTTCTTTTAGGAGAAAGAGGGGAGCATGTGGCTCCTGACCTGAGGAGTTCTTAATGCCCTCATTCTGGACCTCCTACCTTCCTGGCTCTCAGACGCAATCATTTGTGCTGGAAGCTGACTCCTAATCACCTTCAGTGAAGGATGGCCAGACCACTATTATTTCCTGAACACTCTGGCAACAGGCACCAGGGAACCCCAGAGTCAAAACAATTTTTGCCTGGATTTCTACAAGGTCCAGGTCTCAAACGGATGTCATAAGACAAGACCACTCTATTCCTAGTGCTCAGTGTAGAGACAGGCCCATAGCAAGTGCTCACAGCTTTTCAAAGCCTTCCCATAACTGATAGTGTAACAAGAGCAATGACCCCGACAGCAACCACAATCGGCAGCATTTGCTGAGTGCTAATTATGGGCCGGCACAATTCTGCATGCTTTGTATGTATTACCTCATTTCATGTTTTCAGCAACCCTATGAGATAGGTACTCTTCTTAACCACATGTTACAGATGAGGAAGTTGAGGCACAGAAAGGTTAAGTACTTTGCTTAAGGCCACACAGCTACTTAGTGTTGGGGCCAGCACTTGAGCCTGGGTAAAGTCCAAGCATCCAGCTGGGAGACACAAAGTCTTTGGCACAGGCCTCAGCCCCCTCTCCAGCTGCAGCCCTTGACATTCTCCACCTTGCATTCCACTAAAACCTTTGCACCTCTTTCTCTCTCTCTCTCTCTCTCTCTCTGCCTAGGCTGTTTTTCCTACCTCACCACCCTCCCCCCAGTTTCACTGCACCCTTCTGCCTAACACCTACTTCTCTTTCCAGCTTCATCTTACCTGCCCCCTCCTCTTGGAAGGCTCCCCTTCTCTGCATTCTCTAAGTCCCCAAGGCTGAGCTGGGTGCCCCTCTTTTGTGCTTCCATAGCGACAGTATGACCCCATCTTTGCACACATTGCCCTTGCTATTATGGTGCCTTTATTTCTCCTAACGTGACTTGTTCTCTCTGGACAACAATGATGTCTTATCCCTCACAGTACCCCCAGCACCTGGCAGTCTGGTTAGCTCTTGGTCGTCGCTTGTTGAGCTGTGAACTTTACCTCTAGAGGGCCAGAGAGTAAATATAGACTTTGTGGACCACATGCAGACTGTCACTTCCATTCCTCCTCCCAACCCTTTGAAAGTACAAAAACCATCCCTAGCTTGAGCATCACACAAAAACAGGCCATGGGCCAGATTGTGTCCCCAGTTCATGGTTTGCCAGCTCCACTGTCACTGGAGGAGATATTTCTCAACAAAAAAATTACTAGTCAATCTAATTCAATGATTTTCATGTGAGGGGCAACGCAGGCATTTCAAAAAAGGGGGTGGGAGTGGGCAGGTGTTTTGGTTGTCACAATGCTGGGTGTTGGGGGGCAGGGAGTGGGGTTCAGCAACACTTGGCGCCCAGGAGCCCCAGATGCTAACGCTCAGGGTGGTCCTGCAGAACCGCGACAGCGACTCACCGAGGAGTGTGTGCTGGCCATTTGCTGCTTCTCTCCCACTGCTTTCTGGCAGCAATGAAATGACCTCGGGAAGTCACTGAAAGAAAAGACTTGGTTAGCGGTCAATCCAACAGCCCGGAGCAGCCTGCAGAAGAGCCCACTTGACTCCTTCTTCCCCACTCACTGGAGTTTAGGCACACGTTGCGATATAACAGGTAAAATTCTCATATTCTCATCATGAAAACTAATCAAATATTGGTCTAAACCATTACTTGAGTGCCTACAGGCATTTTGGAAAAATGTGCCAATAGGTACAAAGGGTTCAGTCCTCCTTTTGAACACTTCAACCATGGTCCTCCAGGCCATAGAGACCTTATTAGAACTGGATGTAGAAGCCTGGGTTTGAGACAACTTCTAGCCCTTATTAGCCATGGGTGAGTTCTTGACTCTCTTAGAGTCTTCCTTTCCCCATTTGTAAAGCCAAAATGATTGATCCTTTCCCAGCGTTTTTTCTGGGGATGATTTCGGTAATCCAAAAGATATGAGGCGTACTAAAGCTTTTACGAACTATAAAGCACCATAAAAATCTAAAATCCCCTAGGATGTCTTGCTTTTACATACTTCAGAATCTGGTTCTTCATAAAAATTCTTTCTGCCTTGAAATTATTCCTCTTTAGAACAAACAAGCCATTTGCACAAGAAAACAGGTCTTGTTGACCTTTCATTTTGGGGCCAGATCCTAAGGTTCCAATTTCACAGCATTATTTGGAAGTTCCAGGATAGGCTTTCATAAAGGATTGGGGTGATTTGTTCTGTCACTGATTCATTCATGCCGTCAACATCCATGTCAAGGGTTCTATGTTGGCCCAGCTGTGCAAGGCTCTCTTAAGACTGCTATCTTATCGTCTCCATGTCACAGCAACCCCATGAGGTGGGTATTACTATCTCTGTTTTACAGATAAGGAAACTGAGATTTAGAGAGTTTAAGGAACTTGTCCAAGGAAATTCAATGAGAAATTAACTATTTTATTTTTTAAAAACCAATTTTCTATAAAATTAAATGTAGTTATTTTAATCTTTCTAGAAGACAAAACAAGCCTTACCTTCTTGTTAAATCGCCAACATATGCACAATCATTCTTCAGTAAAAACCAAAATATGCAAATGCAAAAGAACTTGATGGAAAAATGCAAATTCCTAAATTTCAGAAACATTGCTTTTTGTCTGTTTTTCCTATGTGCTAAAAGCAGATCCTGCAAATCAGTTTTTGAAGAAAAATTGGAAAGGAAGTGAAATACGACTGAAAACTTCAGGAAAAATGAAAAAGACTTGATTATGAGGACTTTTGGCTGTTATTTCTCACTTTCCCCAGAATTCTTTGTTGGTTGATCTCTCTCGTGTCTCAAAAGGATGGGAGCTATTTTCACCTCACATTTCCTGCTCTGTTCCTTCATGCAATGAGCCTGAGCCCTCAGGCCTGAAGCAAATATTTTCTCTCCCATCCCTTGCCATCCCACTCTCCTTTGCCTCCAATGACTCCAGCGTTTCCTGGCTTCTGTAGACCAGAGAAGCCAAAATCCCACAGCTAAGTCAACTCATGTTCACAACATGGCAGCATGCTCCAGGGTCTGCCAATGAGTTATTTTATTGCCTTGAGTCCTTGACTTGCAGGTTCTTAGCTCAATTTCTGACAAAGCAGAAGGACGTACTATATCTGTGAGGTTGCAGGATGTGAGGGAAGAGGACTGCTCTTTTGATATTAGCTTTATTTTTGTCATCCCACAGTCACCTCAGCTGGCCCAGAAAACACTGAACAATACCCATTTCTCTAAAGGCTTTTGGAGATGCCTTCAACTTTTGGAAGAACCTCAGTCTAGTGAGTCTGATTAGTTCACTCCCCAGATGTGTGTGCATTGAGTGGGCCAAGTGTCCCAAGTGACAGCAGGCTCAGCTGGACACTGGGAAGAGAGGTGTCTATAGGGCAGGAGATACTATTACTGTCGGGCAAAATTTCCTCTAACTAGCAATGGCCCTCCCCTAATACCTTCATTATAGAAATCCAATCTATTCTCAAGGCCCACCTCACACTCTTGACTTTGACCGCCTCCGCTGGAAGAGACCCCCCACTGCAGTGCTGCTGTGCACCATGTAGAAGCATGTGTCACTGACCACTATGAATCCTTGTTTGCATGAGTGTCTTCGTTTCCTTCCTGGATAGTCAGTTCCTTGAAAGCTGGAACTAAATCTCATGCAGCCTTGGACCCAAAATAGCACCTAGCCTAGGCTTTGCACAGAGGAGGTATTCAATAAATTATTTTGTTTATAAAATAATAGCTTCTTTAGGTTTCTGCAGTTTTTCTGGGTTTAACGGTTATAAAAGTGTATGTGGGAAAATCTCTAAATTACTTGGAAATTAAACAAAATACTTAAAAATAATCCATTAGTCAGAAAGGAAGTCTGGAGGAAAATTAGAAAATATTTTAAACTGAATGAAAATGAAAACATAACATACCAAAATTTATAGGATGTGCCTAAAGCAGTGCTTAGAGTGAAACTTATAGAATTAAATGCTTATATTAGAAAAGAAGAAAGGTGTCAAAATAATCATCTCAGCCTGTACCTTGAGAAACTAGAACAGGAAGAGTAGAATCAATCCAAAGCAAGCAGAAGGAAGGAAATAACAAAATGAGAGCAGGTATCAGTGAAATTGAAAACAGAAAACAATAGAGAAAATCAATGAAACCAAAAAGATGGTTCTTTGAAAAGATCAGTAAAATTGATAAACATCTAATTAAAAAGGAGAGAAGAAACTACCAGTATTAGGAATGAAAGAGGGGACATCACTACAGACCCTGTAGGCATTAAAGAGATAATAAGGGAATTACTAAGAACAACTGAACACACAAAATTCTAACAATTTAGATGAAATGGACCAGTTTCTCGGAAACCACAAACTACCAATTCAGTCATGATGAAATAGATAATCTGAATAGTCCTATAATGATTAAAGACATTGAATTCATAGTTTAAAAACCCTCTGAAAAAGAAATCCCCAGGCCCAGATGGTCTCACTGGCAAATTCTGGCCAACATTTCAAGAAGAAATAGTAACAAATAGGAGAGGAAAAAGCACTCCCCTGCTTGTTTTATGAGGCCAACATTACCCTGATACCAAAATCAGACAAAGACAGGGCACAAAGAGAAAACTTCAGATCAGTATCCCTCATGAACAGAGATGCAAAATCCTCAACAAAATATTAGCAAATTGAATTCTGCAATACAATAATACGCCATGACTAAACGTCCTTCAACGAGTAATTGGGGCAATGATACTCTTCTATTTTCTCACTGTGGTGATAGGTACAGAAATCTGTATATGCATTACAAGTCATAGAAATTACACACACACACACACACACCCAAACCAATTTTACTATGTTAATTTCTAAAATAAAGTTTAAAAAAATTATGTGTGGGGTGTGTGTGTGTCATCTCTATGATGATGGTAACTACCATTTCAAATACATTTCATAAAATTCTCTCAACTGCAACCATATAAGGTATGTTTTATTGGTCTCATTTTGACAGATGGGGAAACTGAGTCTTAGAGAAGTGAAATGTCCTCACATGTATTAGTTAGCAGAGCCAAGCCACAGGTCCAGGCCCTCTGTGGAAGGTCCATTCAGCAGAGGTTGCTGCAAACTCTCCCCGGCTCTGTGCTTATATCCCTCAGATGGTGACAGCAGTGAAACTGTGTGTCCCCTGGATACAAAGTGAATTCAGGAACAATTCTACTCAAGGCCGCTGGATGCAGGAACCTCACTGGAGATCTTCAGCACCGGTGGGAACACACAGCACAGGGAAGCTGGGCACAGCTCCTGGCCACCGCAGTTAATCTCCATGAAACTGAGAGTTCTGTTCCCCTACAACACAGAAGGCTTCTGCCTCTCTTTAAATGCCTGCTCTCCAGACAGTTTCTTTTCTTTTTGTGATTGTCTTTTCTACCATAAGGGTAGGTATTCTACCATGTTCCAAGTAAGCAGTGGGAAGAGGGAGTGGAGGAGCAAGAATGAAGATTGCTAGAGTGTTCCATTCTACTTTCTCTAATTCCCTCCAACTTCACTAAAATATTTATCAGAGAGACTCTCTACTCCTCATCCCTATCCTCCAAAAAGAGTGTGTCTTAACGGAGAAGGACAGAGCAGAAACTGGGAAGCCGGGGGCCTGATTGATAGAGATGGTCAGGAGGAGTGGGTGATGTGCCAGAAGACACTGCCAAGAAATGTGCTGATGAAAGATTGTTGTTTATTTGTCTATCTCTCCTCTTCTTTCAATTCAATTAATGTTTATCAAATATCCAGAGGGGTATGTGTCCAAAGAAATGGTTATATCCCCTCTTTATCAGAGAAGTAAATCTTAATGGCCAAAGCCATCTTTAGGGGACTTAATTTTAAAATGGAATAACAGCTCAAGATGCTGCAGGGACGTTTGCTAGAACTCTGGAACGCATCAGGAAACTCTGGACAAGTAAGGAGTAAGTTTATTTCCCAGTGGTCACCAGCACAGTCCGTACCCTGTTGAAATCACTTCTTGTTGGAGTGATACTGTGCTTCAAGAGGCTTGATTCTGGCTAAAGCATCCTGAGGCTGAGTCATTCCCGACCACTCCAACCTCCTGGGAATAAGTCTGGCACGAGGGCTGAGGGCTGGATTCTAGAAGGCACAGAAGATGTAAAACTAAGCCTGAGCCTATGTTGGAGTGGAGCAGCGGGCTAAGGGAGAAGTTTGCAGGGTCTGAGCAATTTGTGTTTGGTGAGCAGAGAGTATGGGCAAGACACGTTTCATATACTGGCTGGAGGAAATCCTAGCAAAGGGCAAAAGATGACTTCCTCTTATTTTTTCTGGGAGCATGAGGCATCCAGGCATGCTTTTGAGGGAAGCCAACTGTGTGGCTCCTGTGCTTGAAGCCACAAGCCCTAATGGCTGGAAGAGGAGCAACCCTAGGAGGACATATTTTAAGAAAGAGTAAGAGAGAAACCCGTCGCTTCTCAGGCAGCCCGAGGTTATCCTGGGAGTCAGGATTCTTTCTTCCCTAAGAATCCAGAATGGTAGATTTAGAAATAATATTTTAAAATACCCGTACATCCAGAAGGTTTCTTCTTTTGGGGGCAGATACTCTGCCTTAGTATTCTCCAAACGAAGCCAGTACCAGGACCTAGGATAATCTTGAATCGATTTCCTGATTACGGGGTGCTTTATTTCAGTTGAAGCAGCAATTTTGCGCACACTGTCTCATTTGATTTTCCATTTCTGCGAGGCAGGTTTTATGATCTCCATTTTACAGGTAAGGAGATTAAAGCTGAGAGAGATTAAGAAACACTCAGAACCTCCCAACAGTTACGTGGTGGGGCAGGGATGAAATCCTGGGTCGGGGCAGTGCCCCTCCCTGCCTCCCTATGTCACCTCCCCCATCTGGAGTGAGGCTCTCACACCGAAAGCCCTCTCTAGGGACTGCGAAGTTGACAAATGCAAGACAAGAACTTCCTTTTATTTTAATTCTGAATTTAATAAGATGTTAATAGGTGCTCCAAAGCCGGCCAGGGGTATTTGTTAAATGTTTTCCAAATCCTTGTCTCCTTCCTCCCTTCCTCCTTTCTCCCTTTCCTTTCTTTTTTCTTTCCTTCCTTTCACAAACACACACTGAGGGACACAGAGGTGATGATGTCAGCAGGTGGAAGTTACAAAGATAAACAAGACTCAGATTCTTCCCTCAGAGGGTTTGCAAGTGGGATTTGATCAGAAATGGGCATGTTACAAGTAGACTGTAACCAAAGCCAGTGAATCTGGAGCTCATCTGCTGGACATATTGGAATCTATGCTTTTCTTTTTGTTTGCTTGTTTATTTTCTGTCACCCATCAACAGCAAGCTCCCTGTGAGTGGGAACTCCTCTGTCTTATCAGTGAATCCTCAGTGCCTGGAACAGAACCTAGCACATAGTTGGTGCTCAATAAATACTTGTTGACTAAATGGATAAATGAGAAATGGATCCTTAATGAGGGCCTCCTGGAAAGTGTCAAGGAAAAAGTAGCATTTGCACTAGGCCTTGTTGAAGAGGTAGTTTCTATAGGTAGGTGTGGGAGCTGTGTGTGTTTCAGACAGGACACGAAGAGTGTGGGGACACACAAGAGCAGCTGGGTGGTGTGTGAGGGATGATGTGTTCAGCCAAAGCGTCGGGTACGTGTGAGAGGGAAGTTGAGTCCGGCCCACATCACGGAGGGCCCTGGATGGCAGCTGTTTGCTCACTTGGCCACAGGAAATCATTCAAGTGTGTGTAGTGGGGAGAGGCTGGCCAGGGCTGTGGGTCAGCATGATGGTTCTGGGAGTGACACTTCATATGGGAAGAGTGGAGAGTGAAAGCAGGGAGGCTGTCGAGGGCGTTCAAGGCAACAGCAAGAGCCCACGTCAGAGGGGACAAGGGCCTGAACTGGGCAGAGACTGTGGGACTATGAAGAAGAGGGGCACTTCACATCCGGAATGTTCCAGTGTCAGCAACCGAATGAATGTGGAGGCTGACGGACAGGGCAACTTCAAAGATGGTATTGTGGTGCCCAGCTCAGGTGCCAGGAAGAGAAGAGGGGAAGTCAGAGGAGTTAGGCTGAGAAGAGGAGAAGGAGGGAGGGATGATGTGTTTGGTTGGGGCATCTTAACTTTGAAAGTCGAGTGGGATGCCTAGTGAAAATGTCCAGTCAGCTGTCAGAATGTCAGCCATTCGGGTGTGGCCTGACAAGCCCTCTAATCACTGAGCCAAAAATAGTCAATGGAACAGAGCTGGGGTAGGCTTTTATGGCAGCCTGCAGGATTACAGGCTGCAGAACAGGCCTTGGAAGGGAACTTGGAGCTCCTCTGAGGCCTAGAGAGAATGGGTGACTTGCCCAAGGTCACACAGCCAATTTGTCCTTCCTAATTCTTATAGGAGGTCAATTAACTTTTTTTTTTAAAGATTGGCACCCAAGCTAACATCTGTTGCCAATCTTTTTATTTTCTTCTTCTCCCCAAAGCCCCCCAGTACATAGTTGTATATTCTAGCTGTGGGTCCTTCTAGTTGTGGCATGTGGGACGCCACCTCAGCATGGCCTGATGACCGGTGCCACGTCCGCACCCAGGATCCCAACCAGTGAAACCCTGGGCTGCTGAAGCGGAGTGCGTGAACTTAACCACTAGGTCACGGAGCCGGCCCCTCAATTAACTTTTAAGTGATTGAAATATTAAAATAGAAAAGCTCCTAACTTGCATCTCTTTAAGTGCAAAGCTGATTAGGGTACTGGTACTGATGAAATAAAGAGAATGATCTCTATGGGCAAACTGAGCTGCATCCCCGATGAGAGCAAGGTCCTAAAGGAATCCAGTGCAGGATGGCTGGTGGCTTGGATTTTATTTGTCTATGGTATGCTTTTGTCTCCTAGGGTCTCCTGCATGCAGCAGCACCCAGCGCCCCGCCCCCACCACAGCTGTAGGTGATCAACTTGTTGTGAGTCCTGAATTCACAACCTATCACTGAGAAAAAGTTTCCAAACCCCTAGGAGAGGGAGGGCACGAAGAAAACCAAGCCTTGGACTGGACCCCAAGTTCCTTTCTTCCTCACCTAAAGGACACTGGCCCAATTACAAACACCAGGACTTTTAAGAAAAGCAAACAAAACCCCAACCACATGGCAAAGGTCGTCCGCCTCGTGGAGTGGGTGAATGATTAACTCCTGGGAAAGTCAGTTTTGAGGATTTTTTACAGCGTTCAAAGGTGCAACTAGAAAATTTTAGCCAAGGGCAAATTCTAAGAGCAGCTCCCTCTCCCATCCATCACCCTATGTGCTCTACCTGTCCCCCTTTCCCTGAGGACCTTGACCGATGTCCACGTGAGCACCGCCCTACTTCAAGGGCACAGGGTGCGGGGCCCTCCCTGCCAGCCCCTTCTCCCTCGGTCCCCGCCAGCTCCTGTGGCTGCAGAGCCAGCAGGAAGGGCTGAGGCTTCCACCTGGAATCCGGGTCCTGGTCTGCTTTGTCTCCATGTGTCTCTCCTGTCACCTGCACAGTGAGAAATCATGACAAATGCACAGCTCTGCCCACATCCAGCCGGGTGACCTTGAGGGAGTTCTTATTTCTCTCTAAGCTCCCAAATTCTCATCCAGCAAAATGGGTCTGTGAGGCCTGGCTACCTCAAAGGGTTATTGAGGGGATTAAATGACATAAAGCATTTAGCACCCCTGTGTGCCTGGGACACAGGCAGTATCAGCACATCTCGGCGTCCCTCCCTTTCCTGAACATTCCCCAGCCCTCTCCTCAGCCCTCTCAGCAGGACGCCTCGGGGGCTTCTACGTCTCCCCCTCTCCCAGGGTCGGTATCTAAGGGAAAGGAGTCGGAAAGAGCCGCAGGTCCTTCCCCTCTCCGCAGCCCTCTGCTCCTGCGGGGGAGGTGGCTGAGCGCCCCGCCGCCGCACGGCTGTCTGCGCAGAGCGATGTCAGGGCTAGGGCGGCCGCGCCTCCCCCCGTGCAAGAAACACGCCCCACAACAAACAGGGGTCCGGGGAGCGCGGCCACCCCCGGGGTCACAACAGCCTTCCGGGCCCAGGGAGCTGTAGGGGCCCCAAGGACGCTGAGCGCCCTGCGCGCTCCCGAGAGCCGGCAGGGCGGCGGCCGCAGGGACCCGGAACCCGGGACGGCGCGGCGAGGCCCGCAGTGTCCGGGCGGCTCCCGGCGGGCCGCGGCGCCCCCTGCTGCCTCGGACGGGCGCGCGTCGCCGCCGCGCACCGCCTCCTGCCCTTCTCCTGTCCCCCCGCCCGACAGCGCTGAGCCACTGCGGCGTGCGCCCGTTTCCCCTCTCTCTTGATCCCCCTCGCTCCTTCAAAAGCCCATGCCCTGGTCACCAAGTCACCAACCGTAGCCCCTGGACAGAGAGAGTCAAGGGCAGGGAGCTTTCTCGATGCCCCTCACCGCCTCGTGTGGGCAAAGAACATCTTGGAAGGAGGCAGGAGAAGAGATGGTGAGAGGAGGGACCCACCCAAGGGGCAGGGATGATCGGGAGAAGCGCAGGAGACCAGAGCTCAGAGCCTTTTGTCGCCCCCCTCCCCCAAAATGTCCCAAACTGTGCTCTTCACCACACAAGGGCAGCCTGACTGGCTCACCTGGTCTCTCAGGTCTGAGACGACACTCTGGGGCACTCTCTAAGTGAACAAGCCATGTGTCGGGTGTTCCACCTAATATCTCTCTGTGCCGCAAAGAGGGAGGTGACATTTTACATGACAATCAAGAGTTCTGCATTCGGTCGTTCAGGCGTTTCGTTCATTTACAGTGACATTCTCTCTCTCTCTCTCTCTGGGGAGCACTTCTCATTTGGTCTTTTGTATTCGGTGTTAGGTCCTGACAGGAGATTCATAGGTTACAAAGTCTGAGAGCGGGAGATATACACTCACAAAAGAGAGTCACACAGCCAAACCTTAAGCTGGTTGAATGAGAGGAAATGAATGGTCCAGACTCAGACACAAAGAGAACAGGACAGACAGACCTTCTGCCAAGATCACTACTGTTTGTGTCCACGCCTGGCAGGAAGGGAGGGTGAGGCCATAACTCCTTTCTGACGTGCTTTGTTTAAATACAAAGTGTGTGTGTGTGTGTGTGTTGCTCACACAGTCCACACAACACACGTGTTGGATCCTGGCTGAGCGAGCTGTGCCCAGCAAACACTGGCTACAATGAGTACACATCAGTATCGCCAGTGGTGGCGGCTGAGCCGAGCCGAGCTGAGCCGGCCCCTCTGCAGCATGAGTGCGTGTCCTGCAGCCTTGCTGCACCAAGCTGTGCTCCGCACTGTGAGAGGAGCCAAGCCCTTCCCGGAAAAAAGGCTTCTGGAGCCCGAGGTAATTGTTCCTTCTCTGAAGCTAAAGATGTGATTCTTTAACTCCTCAAAATGTTGCTTTGTAGGGGAAGGAGCCTGACATAAGAGTTAGAAGACCTGGGTTCAAGTCCAGGTCCTGACACCAAGCAGATGCTTGTGATGCAGCAAAATGATTCGTTCCTTCATCCAATTACCCATTTAACAAATACTCGCTGAGCACTTGCTGTGCACCAACATTGTTCTAGGTATAGAAGATACGGCAGTGAACAAGACTGCTCTCTGCCAGCAAGGAGTATACATTCCAATAGGGGATCAGGCAGCCCACTATGGGGAAGGTAAAGTAGGGTAAGGGACAGAGAGATGGGTGCTGTCTGTGTTAGACTGGTCAGGGAAGAGTGGGCTATATCAACATGTGGGCAAACAGGTACAAAGGCCCTGGGGCAGGAATGAGCTTGGTGTATTTGAAACAAAACAAGGAAGCCAGTGTCCTGTCACTAGAATGGAGTGAAGGAGAGTAGTAGTGGGCAAGGGCAGAGAGAAGGGCAGGAGGCAGATCAGGCGAGGCTTGTGGACCGTTGTAGGGAGTTTCAAATTTTTTGCTAAGAGGATTGGGAGGATTAGAGCAGGGAAAAACATGATTTGATGTGCATGTTAAAAGGACCACTCTGGCTGTTGTGTGGAGAAGACTATGGCAGGATAGGGTGAAGTGGAAAGAGTACGTACCAAGGAAACCAGTTAGGAAGTCCCTGCAGCAGTCTAGCAAGGAGAGAGGATGACTTGGCCTGGTGGGGGCAGCATGGAGGATGTTGGGAGTCATAGTTGGACTGTATTTAGAAAGCAGAGCCAAGAGGACTTGCTGTGGACTGAAGGTACTGGGTGGTGGAAAGAGAGGGTTCAAGGATAACTCCTGAGTTTCTGGTTGAACCGAATGGTTGAATGATGGCTCCATTTATTGAGGTGAGGGGCAGGTTTGACAAAGGAAATCGAGAATTCAGTTTGGGACATAATCAATTTGGGCAAATCATTTTCCCTCCTCTCGTTTGGCCTCTGCCTTCTCACCTTTAAAATGAAGGGAATGCCCACTTGATCACCAGGATCTCTTTCTGGTGATTAGGGTTATTTTTCCTAATTCTTCCACTTTTCCATGTCTTTTAGGCCTCCTAAAAATTAGAACAATAACATTTGAAATTTAATACTCACTGGATGGATTAAACATTAGATTAGATGCAACTAAAGAGAGAATTGGTCAACTAGAAGATAGATCTAAAGGAGTTATTGACAATGCAGTTTTGAGCAATACAAAGATGAAAATTATAAAAGAGAAGTTAAAAGATACAGAGGGGAGAATGATAGAGTCTACTCTACATTTGAATCAGATTTCCTTCTAGAATGGAGAAGAGGCAATATTCAGTGTTAAACACTGATAATTTTCCAGAAGTACTGGAAATAATTTCTGAGATTCAGGAAGCCTAACAAATCCAAAGAAAAAGAGAGATGAGTGGAGAGGGAGAGAAGAAGCAGCAGGAGAAATTAAAAGTAGCCACAGAGAAAAGGGGGATACTCTGCAAAGAAACAACAAATAGTCTAATGATTAACTTGCAAATAGCAACCATGGAAGCCAGAAGACAGTGGAAAAATATCTTCAATGTGCTGAGAAAAATTGTGTGAACCTAAAATTAAATACTCAGAGAAACAATCTGTCAAGAATGAAGGTGAGGGGCCTGGTGGTGCAGTGGTTAAGTTTGCACGTTCTGCTTCGGTGGCCCGGGGTGCGCCAGTTTGGATCCTGGGTGTGGACATGGCACCGCTTGTCAAGCCATGCTGTGACAGGCATCCCACATACAAGGTAGAGGAAGATGGACACAGATGTAAGCTCAGGGCCAGTCTTCCTCAGCAAAAAGAGGAGGATTGGCAGCAGATGTTAGCTCACGGCTAATCTTCCTCAAAAAAAAAAAATTTAAAAAAAGAATGAAGGTGAATAAGGACAATTTCAGACAAAAACAGAGAACTTACTCTCACATACTCTTACTATGGAAAATGCTAGAGCATATAGTCCAGGCAGAAGAAAAATGACCCCTGATAGAAAGTTTGAGATTCAAGAAAGAGTGGTGAGTAAAGATAATGGCCAATATGTGAATAAGAAAATAAGAATTTTATAAAATAATAATAAAAATATCCATTTTCTATATGTGTGTGGTGGGGGGAGGGGTGGCAAACGGGCTAGAACCAAAATCCTGGATCTCAACAGCAGATAATGTGGGAGGGGTAGGATAGGAGCCAGGCTTTCTAGGGTCCTTGTTAGAGGGGAGGATAAAGGCATTGGTTTACTTTTGACTTTAGTCTACAGAATTTAGTCTATATGTGCAAATAGTGTTGGTAACCATTAAAAGCCCAGAGGTAGCATTTGGACTTTTCAAACTAGTAAGGGAGAGAGAAGAATGAAAAAAAGAAAAAAACCATTAATTTTTAAAAAGGCAAGAAGGTAAGGAGGGAGGCAGAGGAAGATTTATAAAATGGGTCAAATAGAAAGTAACAAGAGAGTAACAGTAAATCCAAATGCATTATTAATCAGAATAGATGTAAATGGACTAAACATTAGAGTCAAAAGACCTCAGCTGTCAGATGGGATTTTTCAGAAATCAGCCATTTATAAGAGACACAGTTATCAACCACATAAAGATAAAAATAGATTGAAAGTGAAAGGATGAAAAAAGATATCCTAGGCAACTAGTATCCACACAGCCAATGTTAAGGCAAAATATTTACAGTAGTTAATAAAGGTCAGTTTATAATGGTAAAAGCTCCCATGAACTAGAGAAATATAAAAATTCTAAGCCTGTCTGTCCCTAATAATATAGTCTTAAAGTATATTAAGCAAAAGTTTGACAGAACCATAAGGAGAAACCAAAGAATCCACAATCATAATGGGAGATTTTAAAACAAATCTCTCAGTAAATATTGGAAAGTGCAGCCAAAAAACAAAAAAAATCTGTAATATACAGAAAATCTGAGCAGTGCATGATCTAATGGACATTTATTGAACATTGCATCTAAATTTGCTCACCTTCTTCGTGTACACAGAGAACAGAGAAGAATCCTAGGCTAAAAAGCTGCCCGCAACGAGCATC
The DNA here is from genome assembly GCF_037783145.1 of Equus przewalskii. Lineage (NCBI taxonomy): Eukaryota > Metazoa > Chordata > Mammalia > Perissodactyla > Equidae > Equus > Equus przewalskii. Next base: position 3,742,515 of record NW_027228750.1, read on the forward strand.
AAAGGATGGGGGCCTTTCAGCCCACTTTCTCTGACTATAATGCAATTTAGTTAGAAATCAGTAACAAAAACATAACTAGGAAACCCAATATATTTGAAAATAATAATTTTTTAAAACTTCTAAGCACCTCATAGGTCAAAGAGGAAATCATGGTAGAAATTAGAAAATAAATATTACTGCATGAAGGTGAAAACACAATATACCAAAGCCTATGGAATTCCACTAAAATGGTATTAACAGGAAATTTATATAGTTAGAAAAGAATAAAGACTGAGGATTTCTGACCTAAGCATTTAATTTAAGTTATTAAAAAAAACCCATCAGAATAAACATGAAGAAAGTAGAGGGAAAGAAACGAAGATATGAGCAGAAATTAATTAAACAGAAAATAAATATACAATAGAAAGATCAACAAAACTAACAATTGATTCTTTGATAAGTCTTCAACAGATTTATCAAGAAAGATGGGTACAGATGCATCAGAATTTAAAGAGATAATAATAAAATATTATGAAGAGTTTTATGCCAATAAATTTGAAAACTTAAATAAAATGGATAGATTTCTAGTAAAATACAAATTAACAACACCTGCTCAAGAAGAAACAGAAAATCTGAATATTCCTTATCCCTAAAAGAAAATGAATTTGTAGTTTAAAATCTTCTGACAAAAAAAATACAAGGTCCAGTTGGCTTTTTAGATGAATTTTACCAAAGTTTCAAGCAAAGAGATTATTCTAAATTTATTAGAATAAAACATAAAAAATAGAGGGCACTTCCTAACTCTGGTAAAAGACACAACTATAAATTTTTAGAGAACAATATAGGAGCATATCTCCATGGCCTTAAAAAAACAGAAGAATTTCTTAAACAAGACACAAAATGTGCTCCATTATAATGGAGAGGGTCATTGAAAATTCACCTACATTAAAATGGGGAATTTACATTGAAGTGCTATCACTTCAGAAAATATGTCGACATTCCTCATAAATTTGAACATATATATATTCTTTGAACTTGAAATTCCTCTTTTACATGTATTCCCTTAAAAGAGTTGAGTGCATCAGAAGACTTGTATAAGAGTGTGGATAAAAACAGTTTAAATCACTAAAATAAGAAACAATCCAAATGCCCAATTAGAATAACAGACATATAAAGTAGCACAAGCTTGCAGTGGAATATTATACAGCAGTGAAAAGGACCATACCACTGCCACATGCATCCACGTGGGAGAGTCTCAAAAGCTTACTATGGACATAAGCAAATCACAGAAGACTTCATACAGTGTGGTTCCATTTATATAAAGCTCAAAAACAAGCACAACGAAAAAGACATTGGGATGCATGCAGGTCATATTTTGTTGATTCTAAAATACACTTTTTCACACTTTAACCTCTCTAAAATTGGGATGCATCTTACAATCAGTGGTGTCTTGCAATTACATTTAACAGCACCTTTTTCTTTCTTAAACATGAAATAATGATGCATCTCACAATGGTTAGGGGCTTAGGTTCAATGAAATGTGGTAAGTAGTAAAACTATAAAGAAAAGCAGCAGAATGACTAACATAAGATTTGGGATCATGATTATCTATGTCAGCAAGGGAGGGGGTTAGGGGACCAAAGGGACACCTAGGAGAAATCTAAAGTATGGCAATATACCATTTTTTCACCCAGATAGTGAGTATGTTGGTGTTTGTCTTAGTATTATTCTTTAAACAGTTTAGACCCTTTCATGGATAATATTCTTCACAATGAAAAAAAAAGTGTGAAGAGGTGAGGAAGTGGAGGCACGTGTATAATGACTCAGGAAGCTGGAGAGTGATGGGAGAAGGGAGGCAGGCAGTAGCTGCAGGGGGATGTGCAGGATGATACAGGAAGCAAATGGAAAGACGTCCCTGAGATGCTGGGAGGCATTGGTCCATCACGTGTGGAGAAATCAGGAGGGATGCTACCTCTGTTTTAGCAAGAGGACAAGAGAAAAGATCGGTTTATGGAATTTGCGGTGGAATTTTGTGCATGTTTTCCTTGTGGTGTTTTCTAATTTCTTTACAAAGAATTTAGATGTGGGCTTGGGTAGTTATCAGGAATGGCAGAGATGGACGAAGGGCTGGCGGGGAGGGTGGCCATCTAAATGCTAAATGTTTATTCAACAATGAGTCCATGCCAGGTGCCAAATGAAGAGTGTTTTACATCCATTATTCCATGTATTCTCCTCATCAAAGCAGTGAGGTATGTATTCTCTCACGAGGCTTGTACTAGTTCCCCAGAGCTGCTGTAACAAAATCCCCAACTGCATGGCTTAAACAACAGAAAATTATTTTCTCACAGTTCTGGAGGCTGGAAGCCCAAGATCAAGGTGGCAGCAGTGTTAGTTTCTGCTGAGGCCTCTCTCCTTAGGCTTGCAGACGGCTTTTTCTCTTGGCACACCTGCCCATAGTGTCTCTTTCACTACTTATAAGGACACAGTCCTATTGGATGAGGGCACCACCCTAACAGCCTCATTTTAACTTATTCTTTAAAGATGCTGTCCCCAAATACAGTTACATTCTGAGTTACTGGGGTTAGAGATTCCACTTGTAAATTCGGGGGGACACAATTCAGCCCATAGCAATGCCTGTAAGGAAATGGAGATTTAGGGAGGTCTAACAACTTGCCAAGAGCATGCAGTTACAGTGGCAGAGCTGATGCAAATGCAAGCAGGTCAACTGCAGTGGCTGAATACCAAGCATTTCACTTAAAACAATTCTGTACCTAGAAGAGTGGAGGTGGATAGAAAAGGCCTTTTGGAGAATTAAAAAAAAAACCAGCTGACTAGAATAAAGGAGTAATATTATCAGACTTTTGAGAGCTGTGCATTCTGTCTTAGGAAACAGAACGGAGCTGAATGCTCCACAGTCCCCAGGAGGGGCTATCCTCTCATAGGCTTTCTTTTTAAATCTGAGCTTTAAGCAGAAAGACTAAATTTTGGCCAAAATGGAAGGAAAGATCAACAATTTAGCATCAGCTGGAATCCACTGTCCTCGGTTTCCTTTTTGGGAAAGCCAGATGTAAATTACAGGCTGGGGAGAGTGACGCCTGCTGGGCTCTGAGGACTGTGGGTGGGAACCTGGCTTTTTTCATATGTGGTCCCCTGCTGCCCTCTGCTGGCCAGCAGCGGGAACACTCAGGAACCCACAAGTAACCCTACTTCCTCTAAAACCACAGATCTACAGGGAAAGACGGGAAGAATCTACTGGAATCATACTGTGCAGTATGTCAGTCCCACCTCTCTCCATACACATAAACACATTTCGAATCAATGGTATAGCCAACTTACACTTTTTGGCGTTCTATAACTGCATAGCTGTTTTAAAATTTGCTTCAGCTGTTTTCTTCATTTAAAAAAAAACAAAAACAAAAAACTTGTTCTATCTGCCACCTTCTCAAAAATCAGTTTTCTCAAGATCCAAGAATATGAGAATTTGAATGCAAGTTTTGATGATTTAGCAAAACATCGGTTTGCTCATCATTTCATGGATTCAAATATTATGAACTTATTGTAGATTTGGAAAGATTTTCTTCTCAACATTTTAAAATCATGATTTCCTATGTGACAGCCCATGGATCCCACCATTTGGTTACAGCATTTTCTTAAAAATAATTGTTTTCATTTTCAAATGTGACTTTTTAATATTTATTTATTTATTTTTTTGCTAAGGAAGATTCACCCTGAGCTAACAACTGTGCCAATCTTCCTCTATTTTGTGTCTGGGTCACCACCACAGCATGGCCGCTGATGAGTGGTGTAGGTCTGTGCCTGGGATCCCAAACTGGACCACCGAAGTGGAGTGCGCCAAACTTAACCACTAGGCCACGGGGCTGGCCCTCAGATGTGACTTTTCTTTTTAAAAAGTCAGTAGTTCATCCTTTCAGACATTTGACTCTTCTATATTTGGGGAAACTGTTCCAAGTAATAAAGAATTCCCTTGAGCTGAGGACTTTAAATAAATGCCAGAAGAAACTATTGACCTTCCTAAGAACTCCCAGAATTCCTGGCACAGGATGTGTAGCCTGAGGACCTCAGTGAAACTCAAAATGGGTGTGCTCAAGAGCCTTCCACACCCTCACCCTCGTGTGAGCCCCAGCCCTTCTCTGTGCAGTTGCTGGAATGGACATTTAAAATGCAGATCAGATCATGACACCCGTCTGCTTCAGGAGAGGCCAAATGTCACAGCTTTGATTTTAGAATGAAACACAAATTCCTTACCTGCTTTCCAAGGCCAAGTCATCTGACTCATGCCAGCCCCTCCAAGTGGGCCCTTGGCCCCCTTTCCTTCTTCAGCTGTTTGCGTTTTCATCCTTTAAGGATCTCTCTGTGGCTCTATTTCAATATTCTGTTTATTTGCTTCAGGGCACTTGCTACAATTGGTAACGAACATGTTTATTTATCTGTTGTTCATTTCCTGTCCCCACCATTAGGCATCATGCATCAAGTAAGCCTTGTCGATCTTGCTCTTTGCTGCATTCCCAATGCCTAATGAGCATGTATTTATCAATGAATGAGTGAGTGAAGCGAGCAAAGGAGGGAACTGAGAGATGAGTGACACCAAAGTCATTCCATGCAGATGGTGGTACCAAGTTCATTCATAAACATAAGGAAGTCCCATCCCTGTCCTGCAGCACGGGAAGCAAGGAGAGGGCAGTGGCTGCACTTCATCTTTGACGCTAGGCATCAAAACCACTCTTTTCCTGCTTCGAGAAACCAGGGAAGCAGACAGAACACACCACAAACCACCGTTTAGAAGAGCTGGAGGCAGCGAGGAAACACAGGCATGCTGACCCAGCAGACCTGTTCCATCACTGGTGTGGGGACCCATCCAGGATGCAAACTCCAGCTACTAAACCCACGAGTTACACTTTGTGCTGATCCAACGCCTTCCCCTTGAAAGGACACCAGCACGGTCCCGCAGGTTCACAGCCCTGCTGTGAGGCAGGCATATTAACAGTCCCATTTTACAAATGGGAAGATAATGAGCCCGTGGTCAGTGGCTGGAGAACCACGGCTGGGCAGCAGGCTGATGCCTGGCCTTCTGGAAAGAGGTTCTTGTCTCCATCCTCCTTGTCAGACCATCAGAGCCTGAGCAAGGGAAAATAACTTCAGAACTGTCATCAGTTCAGAAACTGGCTTGGTGAAGCTTGCTGAGAGCTATCCCCAAGAGAGGTAGCTAGTGAGGGCTGAAGTGCTCTCGTGGCTCCAGGGAGGCCTGGGTCAGACGTCTTAGGGCACAGTTTCCCCCATCTTCAGTACTACTGGGCCAGTGTAAATTCCTCCGTCATATGTTGCTTCTCTCCTGGGCAGGATCGTGGCATTTGACTGGAACGATCCACAGTGAACGAGGGTCAAGCCAGAATGAAATGTCCAAGAGTCTCTCAGGCCAGGCTGATCTGGGGGTCCTTCAGGAAGAAGGCCAGTTTCTGGGCCACAGCATCCAGCTCGCATGAGCTGGCGTGCTGAAGGAGGTTGCTCTTCCGCACGAAGTAGTGTTTCAGAAAGCGCTGGCTCACGCACTTGTGCAGCTTCCTCACCAGGCGCAGGAACGCTTTGCGGAAGACCTGCCAGTCCTTCAAGTGCGGATATTTCTCACAAGTCCAAAAGAGCACTGTCTGTGGAAGGAAGAGGTGGTGTCAGACACGGTTCTGGGCAATTGAGGAGAGTATCTCCAGAAACATTACTGAGCTCACATGGCCTTGGAAGGAGGGAGAAAGAAGTCACTCAGAGCAAGTTGGTTCTGCCATGAATTCATGGTCCCCAAGCTCAGGTGGGCTCTCAGACTTGCCTGCTGGTCTCCTACACCTCTTTGTTAATTTATTCTCTTTCCACTGACATTTCCTGTGATCGCTACTCTCCTTAAATCTGTACTCCCCTATCCCCGGCAGGTGCCTATGCCTCTGACTTTACCAGGAAAATGGAAACCCTCATGCCTGCAGACCAGACAGTTCTGCTGACACTGGCATCCTCCTCTCCCTCTCTGCCTGCTCCCCTCCTCCCAGCTGGGGTGAATCCTCTGCAGGGCTGGGGATGGTCCCTTCCAGAAACCGTAAATGATTGATCTCCCTCTTTCTCACTGGCTTTTAAAACTGTCCGAAGCCCTCCGACACCCCTAATCCCACATCTCCCTCCTGCCCTAACTCTGCAAATCCAGGTGTCTCCAAAGAAGCATCCCAATCATTTGTCATCATTTCTTCTCCTCGGATGCCGTGCCTCACTCGCTCCAGCATGGATTCTTCCGCCATCAGGCCTCAAAAGCTGCTCTCCTTAAGGTCCAGTGACCTCCATGTTGCTAAATCCAACAGGCCTTTCCCAGCCTTCACTTACCTGACCTAACCTTTCAGCAGAATCTGATTCTCACACCTACACCCTCCCTCTTGAGCCATTCTTCTCTTGGCTTCCAAGCCATCACGCACTCTGAGGTTTCTCCCAGCACCACAGCTGCTCCTTGGCACGCTCTGCTCAACCTCCTTTACCTGCCTCTAATGTTGGAGTTTTGGAGGCTCAGTTCCAGGCCCTCTTCTCCTCTTCTTCTATCTTCCTTCCACAACAGGGGTTTTAATTCCCACTAAATATTGGTGACTTCTAATTTTTTCCCTCCAGCCAAGACTTCACCTCTGACCTCCTTACCTGATACCTCTTGGAAATCTGAAAGTTATCTCAGCCAACATGTCCAAACTGAACTCATGGGCTTCCCCACAAATCTGGTGGCCTCCAGAGTTGCTCATCCAGCCAGTTAGGCAAGACAGAAACCCAGGAGTCATCCCTTCGCTCACGAGCCCCAATCAAATCCCGCCAACCCTGCTGCCTAAGTCTTTCTCAAATCCACCCACCAATCTTCATCTCTAATATTATTATCCTCTTCCATCACATCTCACCTGGACCTCGGCAATAGCCATCAAAGTAAGCAGTCTGCATCTATTCTTGTCACCATCCAATCTGTCATCATCCACACTGCAGCCAACAATATTTTTGAAATAGAAATATGTTTCTTTTTGTCCAAAATACTTCAAAGTATTTCAATGCCTTGTATTGAAAGTATTCTTGTCTAAAATACAAAGTATTGCAGTATTCTCGTCTCAAATACTTCTTCCCATTGTTTGTAAATTAAAAATACAACCCTTAACATGGTTTGGATTATAAGGTTTGGTCCCTGCCTTCCTCTGTGGCCTCATCTTGCCCTGCATTTTCCCCTTGCTTCTCCTTCTGGCTGCACCAGCCTTGTTTCATGCTCTCTTCTATCACAGGGCCTTTTGCATCCAACTTTTCTGCATGGAGCAAACTTCCTCACCCACTTTGTCCTGGAAACTCATCCATCAGATCAAATTTCCCTGTGACACCCGTTGAACATCCTCTTTGCCATGTACTTCTCCTAAGCAGCAACGATCTCAGTAATCGTCATTTGTGTGTTTATTTATGTGATCCCTACTAGACTGTAAATGCCACGAGAGAGGAAGAGTGTCCTCCTTTTATTCGCTGTTATGTCACTGGCACCCAGCAGAGGGATTGGCCCACGGGAGGCAGTCGATAAACATTTATTGACTAAGTGAAATAATTAACTAATATTATTGTTTAGATGTTGAGTATTTTTAGAATATAGTCTTTATGAGAAAGTAAAACAGTTTTAGGTTCACAGCAAGATCTTGACTGCGTTTTGATTTAGATTACATTGTTTTGAGTGAGTGGGAGATAATTTCATGCTGGTCAAGCTAACCTAGATAGCAAAACAAATGCTGTAATTCTTTTTGTAGTTAAGCTTTTATCTCCCTAAGAAAACTGAAGCTGTTAAGCCCATTGTAATCAACCCCTGTGCCTGGAGTAGGTTTTAGGAATAAAGAAACCAATGAAAGATAAGCTCTTGCTTCACATGAAATCACTTTGGGGGAAAGCCTCTCGGGAGAGGAGGCGAAGACCTTACAGGACAGTCTCAGACTCAAGGCGAGGTGACCATAACTGGCTGGTTTACAACCCAAGTTCTTCTACTTTTCCCAAACTAAAGCCTTGGCAAGGATCCCATACCCTCAAGTCATTATCCAGGATGGTGTCTAACACCACATTGTCACCAGCCACCTTCGTCCTGATGCCTAAATGTGAAAGAATTCGGCCCTCGGACCGAGGGTGGAAGACTAGAGGAAAAGGCCGTTAGTACTGTTTCTGTTTGTCCCACCCTTCTCAACAAATAACCCCCCTTTTCAAAGCCCATTCTTGAGAATGCACAATTTCATTGTTCCATGTACGTGGATTAGGGAGGATTGAAAGAGAGAACCTGAGGAGTTACCCTAAAATCCTCTAGATCATTCAGAAGCCACTAGAACAAAAAGCAATCCTTGGGTGGGACGCAGTTCTGAGTGCAGCCAGGGTCTGGAAGGCCCTAGTGGGCTATTCAATCTTAGCTATAATATTCACACCCTTAATGAAGTCAATGGTTAAGATTATGAGGTTTTGATAGGAGACAGACTGGAGTTTGCTTCTCAGCTCTGGTTCTTCTCTTGCTTCCAAGGCAAGCAACAAGCTAACCCCACAGAGTGAATTAGACTATCTTCAGAAAGCACATGCCTGTGCAGGAGAGCGGGTTGTGTGTCTTCAGGGGAATGTTCTTGGGGACACAATGAGAATGTTGAAACTCCAGAGAAAGTCCCAGTATGTGCAAATGAGATGTAAACAGATTCTCAGGCAGGCGGGGGAGGACACGTTTATCAGGTAAGATAAGAAAACAAAGCAAAGACTAGTGATTTTGTGGGGGAAAAAGTTGACTAAGACGTGAAGTTGTTCATTCCTTCAGTCAACAAATATTGACCAAGCAACTACTCTGTAAGAAGCATTGGGAGAGAGCCTAGGGGTTCAGTAATAAACAAGACCAACATGGCACTTACTTTCAGATAGATGACATTAGAGCTGAAAGAGTAACCCAGGTCTGGAAAATGGTTGTCCATTGAATGAGAGGAGGCCCAGGTAAGAGCATGCAAGGAAGGCACCACCCAGTCAGGTGACCACCCCAGGGACTTGTGCTCACCTGTGGAAGGGCAGGGAGAAGGGCTGAAGCTCCCAGTCAGCTACTAGCTGGGCTGGGGCTGTGCTGCTTGTAAGAGTCTGACATCTCCCAACTCCAGCATGCTGCACACACTGTTACGTGCACATCCAGTTCACTATGTATGGTTGGAAATTTGAGAAAGAGGAGTTGGGAGTGTGATCCAAGGCCACCTCTCCAGGGGAAGCCCTCTGGTCCCCCAGGCCCGGTCAGGTTCTGCTGCTCTGAGCCTTCACCGTGACACTCTATTCCTCCCTAGTGCTCCCCAGGCTGCGTGACTCCACACGTACCTGTGGGACTATTTGACCATGTCTGTTTCCCCTGCTAGACCGTAAGCTCCATGACAGCAAGAGCAACAACCATGTCTGCGTTTGTTCACCTTGTATCTTCAGGTGTAGAGCACACAGCAGGTGCGGGCCCATAGTAATCTCAACAAACATTTGCTGAGTGAGTGAGTGAGTGAGTGAATTCATGCACATGCAATGTTGGATTTGGGGAAAGGCGAGGCAGTTGCTGGAGCACGAAGGAAAATGCTTGCCCGATGATTTGGAACCTGGAAGCTCAAGTTTGCAGCAATGTTGGTGTAGTGAACCCCAACATTTCCTGGTTTCCCCTCTGCTCAGAGTGTGTCTGTGTGTGTGTGTGCATGTGTGCCTGAGTGGCTGCACTCAGGCTAGAGTTGGGATGGAGTGAGTCATAACACCAGGGAAAACATGGATTCATCCGAGGTTTGAGCAACTCACAAGATTTCACCAGATTGTAGATTATTCAAGGGCAGAGACCACATGTTGTAATTCATTTCTGAACCTTGACAGGGTTTCTAGCATGTTGTGGGCACTTGTTTTGGTTTATTGAGTGAAATAAAAGGGGAGAAGAGAGAGAAGAAAAAGTAAAGACAAAAAAGAAAAGGGAGGGGGACTGGGAATGGGAAGGGAGGGAGGCAGAGGTGTGTGGACACACATACCCAGGTTTATAGGTCTCCATGTGAGTGATAATACGTGAGGTGGCAAATATGGACACCAGAGCCCCATCCTGAATTTGTCACATGCACGCCATCCCTTCTGAGTGGCTCTGGCCAGGCCCTGCAGTGGACGCAGAGGCCACCCACCCAACCGCAGCTGCCCTGGGCCCTCCATGGCCCACGGCCCGCACACTCACCTGCAGATGGTGGGACGTGATAACAGGCCTCTTCCCTGGGCACCAGACATCCTCCTTCATCTGCCTCATGACCTGAAAACACTTCCTGCGGCAGCCCCCGTCCTCATCCAGCTGCTCCAGCAGCACCTGCTCGGCCTTCAAGAAGCTCAGCTGCCAGTGATAACTTGAACCGGCCAACAAGGTAAATCCAAATGACTGGAAGAAGAGACAAATATTGGGAAAATGAGAAGGCTGATGCTTGCTGGGTTAGAAAGCCATCTCAGAAGCAGTCCACTAATCTGGGGGACCTGCCACCGGGCAGGCGGTCCATCCTACGTGGGGGCATGGAGGGAGCCTCAGGGCAAAGCCCCTTGCCCGTGGGCTGTTAATCGGAGACGCTGTGTCCAGTTTCGCTTCGGCAGTGGTTCTCCTCTTGGGCCTGCACCAGAATCACCTGAAGAGCTTGTTAAAACACAGATTGGTGGGCCCTGCTCACCGAGTCTCACTCAGTGGGTCCAAAGTGGGGCCCAGAAATCTGCATCTCTAACAGCTTCTAGGTGCCGCTGCAGGTTCTGAGGCCCACATTTTGAGAACCACTGAGCTCAGTTTTCCTTCCTAAGCTGGTTGGCAGTCAACCTTCCTAGGCCGGTTAAGCTGTGAGTATCTGTGCTCTGGTGAGCGCGGACCCTGCCCACCGGTACCTTGGTGCACTCCACTCTCTCAGGGGAAGGCCAGCGCTTCAGACATGGAGGCCACTGGGCTTTCTTGGACCAGATGGTGGGGATCTCCACTGCGGGGACCAGCTCTACTTCCACCTGACGTGAGGATGCTTCCACGGCAACGCAAACGGCAGGGCAGTTTGCCAGCATGCTGACCTTACCTGGTGGGAAATGACAGACAATGAGAAGAGGAAGCTCTCTGAACACAAGCGTTCAGAGAAGGAATTTGTGAGCAGCGGCTCCGACCAGAGGTTCTGACAGCTCCTTGCAACTGGTGGGGCAACTTTCACAACTTTCATTGCTAGAAAAATCCCATTGTTGATGGGTTTTTTCCATTGTCTCTCTCTCCTCTCTCTGAAGGCTTTTATGGTACCTTTTCCATTAAATTAACAGATTCTTTTCAGAAGGCTCAACTGAAGAGAGACACAGAATGGAAAGAAAAGGTACAGTGTTTGCTACTGTAAAATGAAATCCAACCATTCTTCCAAGTCCCCTCAATCCCACCCAGATGTCCTGACCTTGAGTAGGACAGCCTTGGTCCCCTTACTTACTCATCTGCCTTTGGTGGAGTTCGGTGTGACCTGTCTCTTACCTGAGTCACAGTCTCTCTGGTGGTATTTGTTTCCACCCCCATTAAGCCAGCCTAGCCTCAGATGTATTTATCATCAATAAGCCCTTAGAATCATAAAATACTTCAAAGTGTGTCAGAGCCACTGGCTTAGAGTGTCAAGTGAGTGGAAAGGAGCCCTCACTGCCTTTTCTGACCAGGCAAAGAGAGAGAGAGAAAGTAAATCCATCTGGTTAAGTTTTCTAGCTCATACACTAGAATTCATTTCTAATGTGTTCCCCCTGCTTTCAAAGATCCACAGTGGATTTTTGGTTAGTTTGCCTTCATTACAGATAAGGATGAGCGGGGTGAATCGGGATCTATTATTTTGCTTTTCCCTGCTCAGAGAAGAAAGCGGCAGCTCGTTCTTAATGGTGTTTAGGCTGTTCAAAAGGAAACATTCGTCCGCTTGGGTGGGGTGTGACAAAGAGCTTGTTGTCAGCATCTCATCAGAGCTGCCCAGACAGTAATGTGACAACGTCTGGCACTGCAGCATTGTTTACTGAGAGCACCTCATCAACCTGGCCCAGTTCGAATCTCTTGTTTGCACTTTCACTGTTAACAGTGTCGCAAAGTGAAGAGGTGAGCAAATTCGGGAACCAGCCTGCCTGGTCCACACCCTGCTTCTGCCCCTCTGCTGACAGGTGTGTGACCTGCGGCATGTTACTCTCTCTAAATCTCAGTCATCTCATCTGTAAAACGGTAGCAAAAGAATGCTTGCTCTATAGGGTTGCTCTGAATATTAAATAATCCATGAAAGCATCCTACTTATGGTAAAAATCCATTAATCATGACCTACTTCCATTATGGAACCTTTCAGAACTGTTCTGTCTAGATAAACAAACGTACATACAAATCCTCTTCTTTCTATACAAATGGAATCACGTATTATTCAGCAGTTTGGTTTTTCACTTCATTATCTAGCACGGGCATTTTCCATAACTCTGTGTGCATATACACACACATCTCATTCCTTTTATAGGCTGCATAACAGTCCTTTGGCAGAGGTAGCATAATTTGTATAGTCACTTTTCCTTAGTTAGCTATTTAGATGATTTCTGCAGTCACGTGCTGCTTAATGACGGGGATACATTCTAAGAAATGTGTTGTTAGATGATTTCGTTGTTGTGGGAACATCATAAGTTTGTACTTACACAAACTTAGGTGGTATAGCCTACTGCACACCTAGGCTGTATGGCACTAATCTTATGGGACCACTGTCACATATGTGGTCTGTCTAACTGAAACATCACTATTTGGTGCATGACTATAGTGATTTACTATCACAAGGCCTATGGCAGTGGATATCTTTGTGCATATTTCTTTGTGCATCTGTAAGAATATATTTCTAGAACTGGAATTGCTGAATTGCCGAGGAAGCACACTACAAATGTAAAAACAGACTAATTGCCCTTTAAAAAGAAGGCACCAATTTGCGCTTCCAAGAATAATGTATGAAAATGCCTCTTTCGCCATGCCCAGCCCTACACTGAGCATAACCACACTTTTTCATCTCTGTCAACCTGTTAGGTGTTTGAATGTACATTTATTGAAATATATGTTAGATGGAACATTTTTTCTTATTTTCACTAGCCATTTATTTTTTTTTCTGATTCATGTTTTTTTTCATTATTTACATTGGTCTGCTCATATTTATTGGCTTATAAATACACTTTTGTAGTTAAGAAATTAGCCATTTTTTCCCAGTTTGAAATTCACCTTTTTACTTTGTGTAAACTGAAAGGGTGTGTTTGTGTGTCGTGTGTGTGTGCACATATGCCACACTGTACTGTAGCTTAAGATTTGGGGGTTGTCAAACTTAAGCAGCTCCTTCTGGCTTCTGGATTTTGTGCTTTGGTGTAAGTCGGTGGTTTCCAAGTGTGTCTCAACACACTGGGTCCGGCAGTCAGTTGGAGGGTGTTGTAGCAGAAATGTTCTAATAACAAAGATCTGTTATTAGAACAAATGTTCCAATAACAAAGGTTTGGGAGTAATTTGCTTTTTAAAAAGAGTGCCCAAGTTTTAAAGCTAACATACTGGAAAGGGTACATAACCCCACGCCTGTCACATCCATGCCGGGACAGGGATCTACGTGAACCCACGGGAGTGTGTTGTGACTATGAATTCCATTCTTCCATGTGTCACAGCAGAAAAAAGAGCTAATTCATATTATGGGGATTGAACACATGTAAAGAGCAAATGATTACTGTCTCAATTTAGGGGCATGAGCTTCAGGGAACATCCAAGCAGGGGTTTTTAGAGCAAAAGGGAAATGCCAGAAATTTCCCTTGCACTTTTCCTGATCAGCTCACCTGAGAGGTGACAGGTTCCAATTGCATTTTCTACCAGCTTCCGGAACACCTGGAGGACCTTGGCAGGCACAATGTCTCCCTCGATGTTCACGTCTGCCTCGTGCCACTGCCACAGGCTCTTCGTGAACTGCCCCACTGCCAGCCACTGCTGCAGGCCCTCAGGGTCCCGCAACGGGCAGGGGAGCCTGGCGCCCCGCAGGGTGTAGTACCGCCAGCGCTGCTCCTCGGCCTCCCTGTACCCTGCCAGGCCTTTCAGTGGGACTGTGATGAGGAACTGGCTGGGGGCCAAAACCTGGGGTCCGGAAAGGAGAGAGAATGAGTGTGAGTTCATAGACTTGAGATGTAACAGAAGTTCTAGGAGAGCTGACCTGTTGAACCAGGAAACTCCGTTAACCACTCCACCCTCAGCAAGGTGACAAGGTGGACAGAGAACTGCACCAGCCAGTTGCAAAAAGATTGCATCTTTGACTTGCACCCCTATGTTCATTGCAGCATTATACACAATAGCCAAGACCTGGAAGCAACCTAGGTGCCCCTCAAGGGACGAATGGATAAAGAAGATGTGGTATATACATGATGGACTACTACTCAGCCATAAGAAATGACGAAATCCAGCCATTTGTGACAACATGGATGGACCGTGAGGGTGTTATGCTGAGTGAAATAAGTCAGAGGGAGAAAGTCAAATACCATATGATCTCACTCATAAGTAGAAGATAAAAACGACAAAAAAAACACACATAGCATTGGAGATTGGACTGGTGGTTACCATTGGGGAAGGGGGAGGGGGGAGGGCAAAAGGGGTGATTAGGGTCACATGTGAGGGGTTGCACTATAATTAGTGTTCGGGTGGTGAACATGATGTAATGTATCCAGAATTTGAAATATGATGTACATCCGAAAAAATAAAAATTAAAAAAACAAAGAAACAAACAAACAAAAAAAGATTGCATCTTTGTTCCACCACTAACCCATTGTAATGCTTCAAGCAGGTAATTAACTCACTGAGTCCTTGGTTTCAGGAATCTGCGAGGAGAGAGTGTGAACTCGATCTGGAACTATAGAGGATGCCTAAAGTCTATGAGAAGAAGAAAGAGCAGGGACAGGCACTGGTGTGCACTGAGTTCCACATATACTAAGCACTGCAATTCTTGTGTATTAGCACAAGATTTGTATTTGATCTTCACAGTCACATGAGGTGGGCTTTGCTGACATTTCCTCAGTGAGGATCCTATGGTTCAGAGAGTCTCTGAGATCTCCCCAGGGACACACAGCCAATAAGTGGTAGAGCCAGAACTTGGTCTTAGGTTTCCTGATTGCTTGTTCAATGGCTGCTTTTCTACTCTGGGCAGGCTCTCAGTAAAGAATGAATGACCTGGAATAGGTCAAAGGTCTGGTATGAATAAAGGGTAGGAAGGGATTGGGGAGGAGGTGAAAATATTCTGCAAAATGCCTTTCTGTTTGCTTGTACTGATGCCCCACAGCCAATATTAATGACTAATTGTTACAAAATCACAGGTGAAATGAAGGCCTATTTGTTGAGACAATGAGAACTGTTGAGATGATTCTAAGTTTAATGGAATAAATCAGTCAGAATCTACCTGCTCTCTTTCTACAGGAACCAGTGGAGCAGTGGTCGGGGTGAAAGTGGTCGGGCCAGTAGCCCAAGGGATAGAACAAACTGGTCAACAGGGCAGTACCACCAAAAGGACCTTGACCTTTGACCACATCACCTGGCAGCCCACGCCACAGAGCCCCTTTCCCATCAGTCAGCTGTACACTGAAGGAGCCACTTCCTTTTCATGGAAAGTTCTAACAATGAGATTTGGTTAACCTTTGCCCCGGGGCCCAATCATTGGCCACTTCAGGGGTGAACACCAAAATCAACAACAACTGATTCTGCCTCATTCTCAGAGAACAATAGTTTGATACTTTAGATGATGGGTCCACATGACTTCTGGTGTTCATAGAAAGGTCATGGGATTAAAAAAGCAGGAAAAAAACTAAGGTATGGCACTCAAAGTCTATACGTTATTTGAACCCACTTGCCTGTGAATTCAAGAGCACAACTATCATGTTACTGGCCACATAAATGGTGCTTGATAAATACTTGTTGAATTTGATCCAAGATAAACTAAAAGCAATTTTTATATGCCCCTCTGTAACTATTTTCAAAATTTAATATGCAGGACATGATGTATATAAATGCAAGATATATTTTAAGCTATGAATGCTAAGTGAGACCACAGAAGGAAATTTCCTCGGATATAGTTCTAAGAAAAGTAATGTTATATTTCTATTCCTAGTCACTAGTCTATATTTGTCTCATTTAGGTTGGCAGGTGGTAGTGTTGGGCAGATGATGTTCGGATATTCCGGGATCCAATCTAGTTTTACAATTTTCATTCCGGGGTGAATTTCCTAAGATCTGACTCTGTCCCCAAATCCACAAGTTCCAGAATCTTGTGGGTGGTCCTTGCACCCACCAACCTTGAAATGTACCAGACTAGCAAAGGTCTTTTGTTCAGGTACTAATTCTTTTGCTCATTCATTCATTTAACACAAGTTGAGCATCTACCATGGACCACACACCATGCTGGGTACTAGGAATGGAGCAATCAATAATCATGATCCCTACAATCAAGGAACTTACAGTCTTGTGGGAGAGATAGGGCATGAATACATATAAATTTAATACAAGTGAAAGGGGTTCTTGTGTGTCAAAAGAAAAATCGAGATAAAGGAGCATGGGGATTCTGAGTGATTCAGAGACTCACCTCTCACATCTCTAAAAGGGAGAGAACCATAATGTCTGTTCCACTGGCTGAGTGAGATAATTTCTGTGAGAACAGCTTGCCCACACTACAGTGTGGTGTGAATGCTGATTGTCACGCACAGGCCCCAGTGCAGCTCTGTGGGATGCCTCGGCAGGGACAGGGGTCTGGACGCTGCTCCTGCAGTCTCTAAGGGCCATTTCTTCCACATTCTTCCTTCCCCCACCTGCAACCCATAGACTATCACTTTCAACTATTTTCTCACTAGTGCCCTGACTTCCCCCTACCCAGTCCCCAATCTATTAAGTAGGTGAGTAATAAATGAATGTGTGCTTAACTAAACGTTAATTGTTACCATGGAACGTGCTTTCAAATCAGAAGCCCCCCGTTGAGTTCTGCATTTAGTGCCTAATAACACTTGATCAAGTCATTTGACTTCTCTAAGCCTCAATTTTTGTTATCTGTAAACTGGAAATGTGGGGGTTCAAATGAGAAAAAATCTATGAAATGAATTTGTAATGGTAAATACTAAGAGTACCTGTGGAAACATGAAGTATGACTAGTACTCTTCGTCAAGTGAGCGCCTGACACATACCGAGACCCACTCACTCGGTTTCCTGGCTCTCTGGGTGAGGCACTTAGAGATGCATGTGATCTGCTTACCTTAATGTTCCCGTTGTATGTGCCAGAGTAAGGGACGGCTTGAAATCGAATGTCTCGGGTGCTGATTTCTGTGGTCAGATGGTGGATGACTTTCTGCACCTCCTCCACAATCTGGGAAATCCACTGACGCCTCAAGTCCACCTGGGTGTGAAGGGATCCGCAAAGGCAGTTATTTCCGGTGCAGGCCCCGAGGCACCAGCATAAGGAAGGGACGAGAACAGCGGTGGGTGACCAAAGGAGTTCAGCTCAAAAATCCTGCTTTCCCAGGAACTCCAGGGCACGTGAACTTCGATCTGATGACACTCCTTGGTGCCTCAATGTTCTCTTCGGAAATAGAAGCATCGTTCAATATTTATGTAGTACCTACCATGTGTTAGATGCCCCTCTAGGTGCTGGGGCATGACAGCGAACAAGGCAACAGCAAACAAGATAGACATACTTGCCCTCTGGTTGAAAATATAGGATTTAAGTATATATACATACATATACACAAACGTCATGTGTGTGTATAATGTAATATCAGGTATGATAAGTCCCACGAAGAAAAAATAGGATAAGGGATTAGAGAGTAAAGGGGCTGCTATTTTAGATTGGGTGGCCAGGGAAGACTTCTCTAAGGAGGTGACATTTGAGTGAGCCCTGAAGACAGCTTGCGAAAGCAAATTCCTAGACCCCTAAAACAGGAGCCTGCTTGGTAAGGCTCAAGGGCCAGCAAGGAGGTTGCTGTGTTTGCATCCTGGAAAAGGAAAAGGAGGGTGATAGGAGACGAATTTGGAAAGGATGGCAGGGGCTGGACCGTCACGCAGGGTTTGTGAACCATGGTGAGACCATGAACTGGGATAATAACGCCTGTGTCTGGGCTGGGGAATATCAAACAGCTTAATGCATGTAAACACACCGCAGATTGTTTTCTGCTTATGTTGTCAACAGATGATGGGTCCCTCCCCTCTTTTTGCTACTGGACCCATAAGGAAAGGCATGCATTTACATTTCTTCTGACTCTGCACAGCAAGTCTCCAAGGACTGGAAAATATCCATAGAAAATAGACCTATCTTAAAAAATATCTAAGGTTTAGGAAAATAGATGCTTGTGGGAAACACAAAGAAACTTTTAGTAAACTCTAGAAGGAACAGAAAAATCCAAATGAAGAAGAAATGGGAAGAGTCTGCTAGGTTTTTCTGAAACAGAGGGGCTCTCTGTCACGTTGCTCAGGAGGCAGCTGCAGCCTGGTACCATTGCAAGAGTCTCCCTCAGCGAGGCACTGCCGAGCCTGTGCAAGACCGGATCTGAAGCAACATTCAAGACATCTAAATGCAACGTCCACCCGTGAATTTTTATATTCCCTCTGAGTTTTGTACAGTGATTGTTCCTATACATTCTGGAGTGGTTTAAGACATTCATAAACTGGTCAAGAAAAAAAGCCCAAGTCAAAGAGATTTCTGTCTGTTTTCCTAAACTAAGTTATCAACTAGTCCAGTCACCTGAGACCTCACGCCTCCCACCAACCAACAAGCCAATGACACAGGGACATAGAACACAGATATGCACGTGCATCAATTTGCACACATGTTGTTTGTCACATATAGAGTCAGTTCATTGATAAACATTTATTTAGCACCTGCTATGTGCCAGGCCCTCTGTCACATGCTGGGACGCAGCAGTGAGTAACACAGACATAGCCATGCACTTACAGCAGTGGGCAAAACAGGCATACATACAGAATATAAGAGTGGGGGCCATGAGAGGGAAGTGTAAGGTGTCACTGGGTACAACAGGGCAGTTGGCCTAATCTGCAGCCTGACACCTGTTTTATATGTACATATCCTCACACAGAGGACTTTCTTTAAAAAACTAATACTCTCCAGATGCCCAGGAATAACAGGAAACATGAGATAAGATGCCTGATTTTAAGGAGCTTACAAACTCACTGGAAATATATGATACACATGAAACTGGCTTTTCAAAATCTATGTCTTGTCTGACCTTAAATATGATGCTCAAGGGTATACTAGCTTTAATACCATCTTTTTGCCACCAGCAGCCACCCACCCCTCTTCATATGTCCAACCAACTATATTCATCATGGGAGAAGGGACCAGGGTACTTTTCTTGAGCATTTGTAAAGTATCAAGATTCTGCATCTTCCAGAGTGTGCAAGTGGAAGAAAGAAGGTGGTCACAGAGGGGGCAGGTCATTTGCCATGCCAAAAATGAAAGAAAATGCTCTTAGAAGCCTATGATTAAGGGTCCTCTCTATTGTAGGACTTCTCCTACATGTTGTAATTCAACTCCTTTGGGACAATTTTTGTTGAACATCCACTTCATGCCAGTTTCCGTGCATACATGTTGTCAAGGGGCTTACAGATGAGATGAAAGACAAGACAAATAAACCAGAAATTAAAATCCCAGCAATCAGCTAGGTAGAGGTTTGCACAGGATACTATGGGTACAGAGAAGAAGGAAGTTTCATCTAGTTTAGAGTTGGGGGGCCCTTCCTGGAGGCATAGTGTATCAGAATCGTATCTTGACAGATGAGTAGGAGTTAGCTAGAAAGAGAAGGGCATGAAAGTTGTTCTAGAAAAAGAAAATGGCTGATATCTAGCATGAGGAGCACAAAGGAAGAAGTGCAATAGTTTCTCTATTGTTGGAGAGGAGATTTCCTTGGAGGAGGATGTGAGGCAGGAGAACAAAGAGCAAGAGGTCTCGAAAATAAAGGAAGAAGAATTTCGAGAACTGAGTCAACAGTAAGTGACTGTTAAGTGCTGAGTGAGATAAGGGCTGCAAATTGTCCATGGAGTTTGGCAACTAGGATTGCTGTGTTCGGAGAAGTGGTGGGCATCAGGCCAGATTAAAGTGGGTTAAGAATGAACGGGAGCAGAGCAAGTGAAGACAGAGGTAAGTAACTCCTCCAGGAAGTTGGGCTAGGGAAGGAAAAAACAAACAAGGACAGCAACAGGTTTTTTCAGAATGACACACAGGTTTGAACATGTTTAAATGCTGAGAGAAAACAGCCAGTGGAGAAGGAAGAGACAGCAGAGAGCAAAGCCACTGCGTAAGGATTTGCCAGCCAGAAAGAGTCATGCAAATCCAGAAGCCTGGTGAGGAACTCACCTTGGTGTGCCAGCAAGGAAGAAAGATAGGTGCAAATACAGACAAAAGGGTGGGGGATGGGAGGAATCAGAGAGCTTTCCTGTCTGATGTCTCTTTTCTTTATAGAGTAGGAGACAAGGCAATGAGATGAGAGTGAGGTGGAGAAGTGGAGGGTAGGGGACTTCTGGATGACAGACTTGTGACATAGCTTCTATGAGGAATGAGGGGCTATGTAAGCACATGTGTAAAGATTGCCAGGCAGGACCAAGACTCAACTGTGGTGGGCCCATGAGGCTGTGGGACACCAGCGGACTCAGGTATAAGACGTTCTCTAGCACCTCTCGGCCCTTCAACGGTAGCAGTTGAGGTGCTAAGATTAGAGTTTGCTGGGCAAGATCTGGGGAAGGATAAAAGAGCAAGGGAGGGTTTCAGTGCTAGGCTGTGTTTTCCAGCCTGGGCAGGCAATAGACGAAGCCAGTTTGGTAGATTAGGGGACATTGGACAAGCTCAGGGACCAGAAGGGTGACCAGGTATAGTGGGGAAAAGTGATACAAGGGCTAACTAGGTAGAACATTGCAATCAGAGTGGTTGGGAAACAGTATTCTCAAATAGTGAAGTTCTCAGAATGTGTTCAAGACTAAGGCTAGCCCCCCGAATCTCCCGAGCCTGCGGATGTGAATCTAGAGAACCTGAATGTTGGTAACACAGTGGTGAATCTATCTGTGCCCATACATTTTGTTTCCTGAGTTAATAAACTAACAAAAAAGTTGTCACCATATTGACGCCTTCAAATCATTTTTAACTGATAAAGCTTGAGAGAGAGAGCGTGTGTGTACACAAACATGATGAGTAGCCTACTGGAAAAAGCTCTCCATTGTGAATTTCTTCTACAAATTGTGCCCTCGTTTGATGATGGAATTTTCTTGCTGGGTGAGACAAGTTCACACGCTCCTTAGAAGACACCTATAATCTCTCACTCATTATACAGGGTTATTAGCTTATCTTAATGACTTGTTTTGATTTCTGAAGGTAAAAGTCAGAATAAGGGAATAGTTTTCTGGGCCTAGAGCCACAAATCCTGGTTTTGATTTTCGTCCCCCATCACTTCTGCTGCAATTTAGCCTCAAGGATCTTAGAATTAGAAGGGACCTCAGAAATTATCTTGTCTGGTGTCACTTTACAGAAGGCCAGAGTGACAGAGTGGCTCTCCTGATGTCACAGTGTAGTTGACAGCAGGACTAGACCTAATGCCCTGGTCCCCCAACTCCTCTTCCCATCACACTTACCACACTCTCAAGTAGAAGCACTAGAAATATCACCTGCCCTTCATTCTCTTCCTGAACCTAAACATGCCCTCCGTTTGGAGTCGAGTCTTCTGATATTTCAAAGTCCAAAGTCTCCGTGTATTTGGGTATCACTGACTGTTCTGACAGCCCACAGGCACACGAGGACAACACAGCAGGGCATGACACTGGTGTGGGGTTTCACCAGAGCTGTAGGGGGAGAGCCCCATCTTGAACACGCCTCTCCCACAGTGCTCAAGCCACTGGAGTCAAATGGGAGCCTCTGTCCCATTAGGCGATGGCAGCCCTTTCTTCCCCACATCTCTGGCCATACTTCCTGCAACTGGTTCCTACCTCTGCAGCACCACAGGGCTATTTTGCAGCTCCAGAAGGGGTTTGTGCTGGGGTTTCCCAGGCTCAGTCCCATGCACCTCTTGTCACCCCTGTGGTGTACCACAACGCAGAAACCCCGGGCTCTCTCCCCTCCCTTGTCTTGACTACAACCAAGGGAGGAAGAGCAAGAAGATTCCATTTCAGGGTGTGGAAAAGCTGGGAGTGGGGCCTGGGGCAGCATTACAGGGAGGGATCTTGGTGAAGAAGGAGGCTCCACCACGGGTAGACACCCATCGCCAGGTCAACCTCAGAATCCTTTTATGGCCTCTCAAACTTCAAGAAGCAAGTAAGATACCAGTTGCAGCCTTGTCACCAAGCCAGCCCCCAACTCTTAGTTTAAATGTTTTAGTTTTAAGGGTGGCTCTGTGCCTTTAGTAACTTCATCTGTAAATGGAAAGGCTTAAATTAGATAATATTTAAGGACCCTTCAAATTCTAATATTCTAAGAGCCTATGACTATATATAGAAGAAATTAAATTAATTCATGTGTACTAAAAATATAACGATACATATTTTTTAATCTAGTAGTTTCACAGTTTTCAAAAAGCTTTGCCTTAAACTTAGAAGATTTCATCAACCCTCCTTTTTAAATCCTTTTTTTAAAATTCCCTAAAAGATGATAGACGGAGGCTCACAATTTGGAAATGAGAGCTTGAGCAAAGAATTGAGAAAACAATCTAAGAGCCTGACCTTAAATATTATCTAATTTAAGCCTTTCCATTTACAGATGAAGCTACCAAGGCACAGAGCCACTCTTAAAACAGAAACACCTAAACGAAGAGTTAGGGACTAGGCTTGGGCTTAAAGCTTTTTCCATAGTGCCACTAAGACGTATTAGCTCGCCCATTTTATGGAGAAGAAAGCTGAGGCTTAGACAGGTTAAGCGCCTTTCCCATCACCATGCAAGTATCAGTGGCAGAGCTCGAGTTCCAACCCAAGCTCTAACTCTCCATTACACACAGTATACCCAACGTGCCTCTGGCACTAGAAGCTCAAAGAAAGGACCAAAATATAGTAAGTCCGTAAGCACTCTTAGGGGTGATGGTCTTGGGTTCCTGAGGAGCATTTGATGTATCTTTGGAAGCAGCCTGAAATCCTTTCTGAATCAAGGTTGGCGGGGGTGGAGGGGTGCGGAGAGGTGAGGAGGGGTGAGGAGGGGTGCATGGGAGAGACCAGTATCTGTCCTTACTTGATCCAGTAGGCAATCTTCTAAGTTTCCTGCAGTCAGGGATTTCATGGCTTCTTGGTCACTCCTGAGTGGAGCAGTGATGTCTTGGTTTGTTTCTCACTGGAGGACAACACTTATGAGTAGCTCTCCCAATAATGTTAGTCTCCGGGAATGTGTGTATGGACCAGAGACTTGCCTTCTCAGTTCTTCACTCAGGTTCTTATTCCAAATTGTGAGCATCCATCTGTCATCTTTTGGGGAATTAAAAAAAAAAAAGAATTTAAAAAGAGAGTTGAAATTGAATTTCAGTCCAATCTAATTTTACTCCATTTAGCTCGATTGGCTGGTGCTTTGACCACAAACAGCAATTTTTCAAGCTGTATTTCCCACTTGAATACTTAAAAGTTCCATTCATGACAGAAATGCCCTGTTGTTGGCTTCTTCCCACCTTTTTATGCTCTTGTCCTGACACTAGATGCAGCTTGGAGCTCAGAATCTTATCTCTCCATGTTCTTATCTTGTTGACAGTAAACATCTCTTGCCCTCTAATCCAGAAAATCCCACAGATTGATTGCCCTTCTTTACAATGAAGAAATAGGAAACTGCCAAACAACCAGCCTGGCACCCGTCATTATGGCTACAAACAAGAGATCAGGTCTTGTTCACCAGATCAGGGCACAACAATTTGCATGTGGAAAAGCACACACACACAAACACACAGAGCCATGAACACACACAGGCACAGACACGGAGGCAGGCATAAGTGCACGCACACAGGCACACCCAGGGGCAGCAGGACAGGGACCCTCTGTTCACCTGCTCACCTTTGCACGTAATCTCCCTCTTCCCACTTGAAAGCTGGCAATAAAAATAAAGTCAGTGTAAACAGTACCCTTGAGAGTCGAAGAAACACTCACGTCTGGTTTTGCCAGCAAAACCATGTTGGAAAACAGCTCAGGCAGTAAATTCCCAGTCTGGCTGGCTGGGGCTGGTTTGATTACAGAGCAAAAAAAATAATTCACAATAGCCTCATCTCCCTGAAGCTGGTAAACCTCAGAATCTGCTATCAGATGATCTAAACAAATTACAGCGCTTCTGGGAGCCCAGGTTGCTCCTGAGCAATCTTCCAAAGGCAAGTGTCTCTCCAAATCCACCTCTGAGTTCCCAGCAACCGTGCTGGGTGCCTGGCTACTCTGCTTCCTGTCGCTGCAGCATTTGCATATCTTCCCGTACTCAGCCCCATCTGAAAGCCACATCAGAGCCTCTGGCTGCTCTGAGCTCCGCCCACCTTATTAATCCCAGCGTTGAGTCCAGCTTCTACAGATTCCTGTGAATCTGTAATCTGATGTAAATACTGTAAAGCTACCCCTCCTCAATATTGCCTCCATTTTCCATTTTCTTCTATTCGTAATTCTAAATCTTCTTTTGATATCAAATGCTCCCAAATATTTCAGAATCTTCCCTTGGCTTCTCTCTCTCCACTGGTCAATCATTCTAAACTATGGGTTTTATGCAGAAGGAACAAGAGCCCCTCCCTCTGAACTTCTTGCAAGTCACAATTCTCTTTCCACCTCATTTTCAACTTCACCAAAGTCCTCCTCTTTCTCCCACATGCTCCTTTTGGGTTCTTCCTTCTGCTTCCCTATAATCATTAACCTGGGAGGCCCTTTCCTCTGGTAGGGCCTTTCCTATCGTCCTAAGGTTACCCTAGACACCTATCATCAGATTCACAAACTTTCACCGTTCTGTGCCTGTGGCCACCCTACCTCAATTGCCCCAAGTCTGCAGCTGGTCAAAATGTTGAAACTGGAATTCTTCTCTCGTGCTAGGGTCCAGTGACGCTTGTTAGATGTGAGCTGGGATAACAGTGAACAGGGCCAACTGAGGGGCCTGGAAGAAGAAGAAGAAGCATGTGCTCAGGGTGGCTTATCAGAATCTGAGTTTACCTGGTTGCCATACCTGGGAAATAGGAGTGTTGTATAAACACAAGCCGTTCCTCACTCCATGATATAGAGTTCCTTATGGGCAAAGGTTCCAAAATATAGGGCAGTCCCACAAAGACAGGCCCTCAGACAGATCGGCAAAGACAAACTTTCTTGGCAGATATAGATCTCTGGCTAGTTGGATATTGGATCAGCAAATATTTATTGAGCAACAGTCTGCCTGAAGCAGTCTGCTAGGCCACTGAGAGGCATCCAAGTTAACTCAGATTCTTCTCTTTCCTCGGGAAATAAATATCCTCGTTTCTCATGACTCACATCAAATGCAAGTATGAACATATAAACCAGCTTTGGTTCAATTTCTGTTGTGAGGACCAAGAAGTTATTTTTTAAAGTCAGTTTAATAAGGTATTCAAACCCCTAAACATCAACATGAGAAGTCCCGGAAAGGGGACGTCACCCTGGCTCACTAGCAGAGGTGTTCGCTACTGATTGACCTCGTGGCCAAGATGATCATCCTAAGAAAGAGAAGGGTTGGCTCGGTCCACATCAATCCTAGATATACAAATTGGTTAAAGTTCACCTAGGTTACAAACCCTGACATATTCTTTCAAAGATTTCCTTTAATCCTGGGGTGACTCAACTCTGACACCTCAGAGGACCAAACAGAGCTAATTGTCCGTGCTGGGAGGAGGCCCCAGCAGTGAACAAGGCAGGGACCCTGTCTGTTCTGTATCCCCGATGGTCCAGTACCTAACACATAACTGACCCTTAATAAATAGTGGTGAATATTTGATTGCATTAAACATTAAAGTGACATTCTAATAAATATAATATTTTGAGATGCATAAAATCACTTTATAAGTTATAAATTTAATTTCATACGTGCACCTGTGACGTCTTAAATTGCTATCATCTTCTAAAGAAAGGTCTGATATAAAAGAACTTAGCACAGTACCTGGCACAGGATAGGCCCTCACTAAATAATTGTCTTCATACTCTATTTTCTTCCCTGAGAAAAAAGACCCTCCTTTGAATGTATATGAGTAATTCTCCTGCTCTTATCTCATGGGTAATATCTTTCATTGGGTTGGTCTTCACAGTGCCATCAAAAAGCTGGTCTCCTTTCTTCTCCTACCAGAAATGGCAACTGAGAGTTTGAACTTGATCTGTTGTCAGGTTCAGAGGTAGAGGATCCCAAAGTCAAACGCTTACATGAGCCAGGCAGGCAATAAAATAGATCAAGATAGAGTCTACAATGGAGAGGGGTGGGGCCTGTAGTGGATTCAAGAATACATTCCCTATCTAGGCTATCCTAGGTTTTGTGTGTGTGTGTTTTAAGCAATACTGTACTATCAAGTACTGTACAATACAAAAGCCACCTCTACATCCTGTGCTCCTGTCATACTAAAAATCGTTGCAGTTCCCTTGAAAAGTCTTCTCTGGGCCCTTACACAGGCAACGTGCTCTGCTTGTACACCCCCCCCCCCCCCCACCTCATACCCCCTTCATGGGCCAGCTCCTATTTGTCCTCCATGATTCATCTCAGCTGCCACCTGCTCCAGGGACCTTCTCTGATTCTCAAGGCGGAGTAGGGGACTCTATATGGTTCTCCTAGACCACTTGCTGGTTTACTCGTATCTATCACCTACTGTACTGTATGTTCCTTGAAGGCAAAGGCTTACCTTGTTGATCACAGTACTTGGCATAGAGTAAGTTTTCAATAAATATCTGTAGAATGAATGAAAGAATGCTTAAATGAATAAATGAGGGTGGCCCCTTTTCTCATTCCACAATCTAATCTCATCCTACCTATAGGCATAAGATAAAGTGAAAAAAGTACAAGGTACACAATGAGTGAATGCTCATTGGTTCACTTGGGAGCACAATTAACACAAGTAGAAAGGGAGTGAGGAAATGTCCCTTGGTAAAGCTGACTTCAGCCCAGAAAGAGCAGAACAACAGGATACGATGTGTTCATACCTGAAGGAAGCCACTATTCATAGTCTAAAACTGTCAGGACTGCTGAAAAACTGCCCAATAATTAGAAGATGCCCTGTGGATCTTGGAATCTAAACACCCATGTGTCTTTGTAAAAGTCATGGCTCCTTCTGGTCATTTCAGTAAAATGTACGTCATTTCTTAGCTGCAATTATTACCCTAATACATCCAGAAGGAGGAGTAGTCCTCCAACATCAGCCTGAAGGGAGCAAACATGTTTGCTTATTACCAATGACTCTACTACTTGTATAGCCTGTTGTCAAAAGAAACAATGAGAAATAATCAGTGCTGTCAACTCCAGCTTCCTATGCAGCAAAGAGGACCTGTTTTGGTTCCAAAATAGTTTATATTAAATGGTCCCAGTTTGGGCTGGGAGAAAGGAAAGGAGGCCATCTAGATCTGGTTCCATCTCTCTGTGTGTCCACCCATTCAGATTTCCGTGCATTGGAATGTCATTCTGGATCTTCTTCATTCTAATGGCTCATGCTGAAATGCAACCCCAAAACTTATTTTTAACAGAGATCAGTTGCCGATGTAATAAACTCCCACTATGCTTGGATAACACTTCATTTCAAATTAAATGGTAAAAGGTGTTTCCGTTTTCAAATCTCCCTAGCTGGGAAACAGAGCCGTATTTTCATCTGTAACTTTTCCTTAAGTCAGAGTGTAACTCCCTTCCCTCTGCTCTGAGTCATGTGAGTCTGGCGTATTTTTCAGTTGACACCGCCAGGAAAACAGAGAGTTACGAAAGCATTTAAGAAAGAAGTTTTTATTCATTTGTTATACCATGAAGTTAACTGGCAGCCTTACTGAGTTGTTCACCTCAGTTTCTGTGATATCTGAGTTAGGAGGTGGCAGGAAGTAGGTAATGGGAGGAAATGATTGTTGCTAGGTCTTGGTCACACCGGGGACTGATTTTCCCCCAACTTCTACTCCTCATGACACATGACAAATTTATCTGTTTTTGTTTTTTTTTTTTAAACAGACCCCTAGAGAAGATACAGACACAGAGATCCATGGAACAAAATAGAAAGTCCAGAAATAGACTCACGCAAATACAGCCATTTGATCTTTGACAAAGTGTAAACACAGGTCAGTGGAGGAAAGATGTTTTTTCCAACTAATTGGTATTGGAACAATTGGTCATCCATAGGAAAGGAAATAAACCTCGATATGAAGCTCACACCTTATATAAAGATTAACTCAAAATGGATCATAGGTCTAAATGAGAAACAAAATTATAGAGAATTTAGAAGAAACATAGGAGGAACCCTTGTGACCTGGTGTTAGGCAAAGAGTTCTTAGAAAGGACAGCAAACGAATGATCCATAAAAGAAAAAAATTGATAAATTGAACTTCATCAAATTTAAAAACTTTTTTCTCCCAGAGATACTGCCATGATAATGAAGGCACAAGATATGGACTAGGAGAATACATTTGAAAACTACATACACAACAAAGGACTTGTATCCAGAATATATAAAGAACTCTCAAACTCAATAATAAGAAAATAAATGACACAATTAAAAAATGAGTAAGGGACTTCAACAGACACTTCACCAAATAGGACATAAGGATGACAAGCACATGAAAAGATAGTTAATATCATTAGCCATTAAGAAAATACAAATTAAAAACACAATAAGATACCACTACTTACATACTTATTTGAATGGTTAAAATAAAAAAGTACTGACAATACCAAGTGCTGACAAGTATACGGAACAGCTAGAACTCTCATATGTTTCTGACGGGAATGTAAAATGGTAAAGCCACTCTGGAAAATGGTTTGGTAATTTCTTATAAAGTTAAATATATATTTGACCCCTAGCAATCCCACTCATAGGTATATAGCCTGAAGAAATGAAAACTTGATTTACACAAAAATCTCTATGTGAATGTTCACAGCAGTTTTATTTGTGATAGTCAAAATCTGGACACCACTCCAAAGTTCTTCAACAGGTGAATGGGTAAACAAACTGTGGTACATCCATACCATAGAAT
The DNA here is from genome assembly GCF_037783145.1 of Equus przewalskii. Classification (NCBI taxonomy): domain Eukaryota; kingdom Metazoa; phylum Chordata; class Mammalia; order Perissodactyla; family Equidae; genus Equus; species Equus przewalskii. Next base: position 3,771,660 of record NW_027228750.1, read on the forward strand.
ACTACGCAACGATGAAAAGGAACAAACTATTGATACACACAACTTGAATGAATCTTGAAGACATTATGCTGAGTGACAGAACCCAGCTTCAAAAGGCTACACACTATGCAGTTCCATTTATTTGGCATTCCCAAAAATGACCAAGCTATAATGGTGGAGAACAGATGAGTGGTTGCCAGGGGTTTTGAGTGAGGTGAGGGTGACTACAAAGGGATAGCATGATGTAGGTTTTTGAGATGGTGGAACTGTTCCATGTCCTGATTTTGGTGAGGTTTTCATGAATCTATATATGCATTAAATTTCATAGAACTTTTCACCAAAAGTAAAGTGTTACCATAGATAATTTTTAAAATAAAGAAACCCAAGATATTGATTATAATGAAAATATAATCAAGTTACCAGGTTTCTCAGAGATAATATATTCTGCGTTACTTTATTGGAAAATATAAGTATTATGTAATCAAATAGTGTCTTTTTTAAAAGACTTTTTAAAGAGCAGTTTAAGTTCACAGAAAAATTGAGAGGAAGGTACAAAGATTTCCCATTTACCCCCTTCCCCTACACACATAGTCTCCCCCATTATCAACATCTGCCACAAGAGTGGTGCATTTGTTGCAGTTGGTGAACCTACATTGTAACATCATTATCATCAAGTCCCTAGTTTACATTACGGCTCACTCTTGGCGTTGCATGTTCTATGAGTTTGGACAAATGTATCCATCATTATAATATCATTATATCAAACAAATTTTTTTGAGGAAGTTTAGCTCTGAGCTAACATCGGCCACCAAGCCTCTTTTTTTTTTTTTTTTTTTTTTGCTGAGGAAGACTGGCCCTGAACTAACATCCATGCCCATCTTCCTCTACTTTATACGTGGGACACCTGCCACAGCATGGCTTGACAAGCGGTGCATAGGTCCACACCCAGGATCTGAACTGGTGAACCCCGGGCTGCTGAAGTGGAACATACAAACTTAACTGCTGGGTCACTAGGCCAGGCCCCAAAATATTTTCACCACCCTAAAACTTCTCTGTGTTCTGGCTCTTCATCCCTCCTTCACGCCCACAATCCCACCAACCCCTGGCAACCACTGATCTTTTTTACTGTCTCCATAGTTTTGCCTTTTCAAAATGTCATATATTGGAATCATACAGTATGTAGGCTTTTCAGATTGGCTTCTTTCCCTTAGTAACATGCATTTAAGGTTCCTCCATGTCTTTTCATGGCTTGATAGCTCATTTCTTTTTAGCATTGAATAATATTCCATTGTCTGGATGTAACACAGTTTGTTTATCCATCACCTACTGAAGGACAACTTGGTTGCTTCCAAGTTTTGGCAATTATGAATAAAGCTGCTACAAACATCTGGTTACAGGTTTTTGCGTGGATATAAGGTTTACAACTCCTTTGGGTAAATACCAAGGAGGGCAATTGCTGGATCGTATGGTAAGGGTATGTTGAGTTTTATAAGAAAACACCAAACTGTCTTCCAAAGGGGCCATAGCATTTTGTATTCTCACCAGCAATGATTGAGAGTTCTTGCTGCTCCGTATCCTCTCCAGCATTTGATGTTGTCAGTGTTTTGGATTTTGGCCATTCTCATAGGTGTGTAGTGGTATCTTATTGTTGTTTTAATTTGTATTTCCCTGAGGATGTGTGAGGTACAGCATCTTCTCATATGCTTATTTGCCATCTGTACGGCAGTGGTGAGGTATCTGTTCAGGTCTTTGCCCATTTTCTAATCAGTTTTTTTGTTTTCTTATTGTTGATTTTTAGGAGTTCTTTGTATATTTTGGCTAACAGTCCTTTAGCAGATGTGTCTTTTGCAAATATTTTCTCCCAGTCTGTGGCTTGTGTTCTCATTTGCTTGACATTGTCTTTTGCAGAGCAGAAGGTTTTAGTTTTAACGAAGTCCAGTTTATCCATTAGTTCTTTCATAGATTGTGTCTTTGTTATTGTATCTAAAACGTCATCACTCTACCCAAGGTCATCCAAATTTTCTCTTATGCTATCTTCTAGGAGTTTTACAGTTTTGCACTTTATATTCAGGTCTGTGATCCATTTTGAGTTAGTTTTTGCGAAGAACATAAGAACTATGTCTGATTCATCTTTTTGCATGTGGATGTCCAGTTGTTCCAGCACCATTTGTTGAAGATACTATCTTTATTCCATTGTATTGCCTTTACTCTTTTGTCAAAGATCAATTAAATGTACTTACGGGGGTCTATTTCTGAGCTCTCCATTCTGTTCCATTGGTCTATTTATGTATTCTTTTGTCAATAGCACACTATCTTGATTACTGTAGCTCTATAGTAAGTCTTGAAATCAGGTAGTGTCAGTCTTTCAACTTTGTTCTTCTCCTTCAATATTGTCTTAGCTATTCTAGGAACTTTAGAATCAGTTTTTCAAAATCCACAAATGACTTGCTGGGATTTTGATGGGTTTGTATTTAATCAAGTCGGGAAGAACTGACATCCTGACAATATTGAGTCTTCCTATCCATGAACATAGAATATCTCTCCATTTATTTAGTTCTTTGGTTTTGTTCACCAGGATTTTGTAGTTTTCCTCATATAGATCTTGTACCTAAGTATTTCATTTTTAGGGGTGCTAATGTAAATGGCATTGTGTTTTTAATTTCAAATTCCACTTGCTCATTGCTGATATATAGGAAAATCATTGGCTTTTATATATTAACTTTTTATCCTGCAAACTTGCTATAATTGCTTATTAGATGCAGGAGGTTTTTTGTTGATTCTTTCAGATTTTTTACATAGAGGATCATGTCATCTGAGAACAAAGAGTTTTATTTTTCCTTCCCAATCTGTATATATTTTATTTCTTTTTCTTGCCTTATTGCATTAGCAAGAACTTCCAGTATAATGTTGAAAAGGAGGGGTGGAAGTGGTGACTGGAGACATCCTTGCCTTTCCCTGATCTTAGTGGGAAAGCTTCAAGTTTCTCACCATTAAAGATAACATTAGCTGTAGGTTTTTTGTAGATATTCTTTATCAAGTTGAGGAAGATCCCCTCTATTCCTAGTTTACTGAGAGTTTTTATCATGAATGGGTGTTGAATTTTGTCAAATGCTTTTTCTGCTTCTATTGATATAATTACGTGGTTGTTCTTTTTTAGCATCTTGATGTGATAAATTACAGTAACTGTGTTTTGAATGTTGAATCAGCCTCGCATTCCTAGGATACTTGGTCTTGGTGTATAATTCTTTCTAAGCATTGTGAGATTTGATTCGCTAATATTTTGTTGAGGGTTTTTGCATCTATATTCATAAGAGATATTGCCCTTTAGTTTTCTTTTCTTGTAATGTCTTTGTCTGGTTTGGGTATTTGGGTAGTGCTGGCCTCATAGAATGAGTTAGGAAGTATTCCCCCTGCTTCTATTCTCTGAAAGAGATTGTAGAGTTGGTACAACTTCTTCCTTAAATGTTCAATTGAAAATTTACCACTGAGGGGCCAGCCTGATGGCACAGCAGTTAAGTTCACACATTCTGCTTCGGTGGCCCTGGGTTCATCAGTTTGGATCCTGGGTGCGGACATGGCACCAGTTGGCAAGCCATGCTGTAGCAGACGTCTCACATATAAAGTAGAGGAAGATAGGCACGGATGTTAGCTCAGGGCCAGTCTTCCTCAGCAAAAAGAAGAGGATTGGCAGCAGATGTTAGCTCAGGGCTAATCTTCCTCAAAAAAAAAAAAGAAAAGAAAAGAAAAGTTCCCAGTGAACCCATCTGGGCCTAGTGCTTTCTGTTTTGGAAGGTTATTAATTATTGATTCAACTTTTTAAATAGATATAGTCCTATTCAGATTGTCTATTTCTTCTTGTGTGAGTTTTGGCAAATTGTGTCTTTTAAGAATGTGTCCATTTCATCTAGGTGATCAAATTTGTGGGCATAGATTGTTCACAGTGTTCCTTTATTATTATTTTAATATCCATAGGACCTGTAGCAATATCCTGTCTTTCATTTCCGATACTAGTAATTTGTGTCCTCTCTCTTTTTTTTTAGTTAGCTTGGCTGGAGGCTTATCAATTTTATTGATCTTTTCAAAGAACCAGTTTTGGTTTTGTTAATTTTCTCTGTTGATTCCCTGTCTTCAATTTCATTGATTTCTGCTCTAATTCTTATTATTTCTTTTCTTCTGCTTACTTTGGATTTAATTTGATCTTCTTTTCTTGTTTCTTAAGGTGGAAACTTAGATGATGGATTTTAGATCTTTTTTCTTTTCTAATGTATGCATTCAATGCTATAAATTTCCTTCTAAACACTGCTTTCACAAATTTCATGAATTTTGATGTTTTGTTTTACTTTTCATTTAGTTCAAAATATTTTTAAATTTCTCTTGAGATTTCTTCTTTGACCCATGTATTATTTAGAAGTGTGTTGTTTAATCTCTATGTAGTTTGGGATTTTTCCAGTTATCTTTCTGTTACTAATTTTGAGTTTAATTCCACTGTGGTCTGACAGCAGATATTATATGATTTATATTATTTTAAATTTGTTAAAGTGTGTTTTATGGCCCAGAATGTGGTCTATCTTGGTGAATGTTCTGTGTGAGCTTAAGAAGAATGTGTATTCTACTGTTTTTGGATGAAGTAATCTATAGATATCAATTATATACAGTATTGATGGTGTTGTTGAGTTCAACTATGGTCCTTACTGATTTTCTGCTCACTGGATCTGTCCATTTCTGATAGAGAGGAATTGATGTTTACAGCTATGATAGTGGATTCATCTATTTCTCCTTGCAATTCTATTAGTTTTTGCCTCACATAGTTTGACTCTCTGTTGTTAGGTACATACATGTTAAGGATTGTTATGTCTTCTTGAAGAATCGATTCCTTTATCCTTATGTTATATCCTTCTTCATCCCTGATAACTTTCCTTGCTTTGAAGTCTGCTCTGTCTGAAATGAATATAGTTACTCCTGTTTTCTTTTGATTGGTGTTGGCATGGTATATTTTTCTCCATCCATTTACTTTTGTGTGTGTGTGTGTGTGTGTGTGAGGAAGATTTGCCCTGAGCTAACATCTGTTGCCAATCTTCCTCTTTTTGCTTGAGGAAGATTGTCGCTGAGCTAACATCTTTTGCCAGTCTTCCTCTATTTTACGTGGGATGCTGCCACAGCGTGGCTTGACAAGCGGTGCTAGGTCTATGCCTGGGATCTGAACCTGCAAACCCCGGGCCGCCGATGCAGAGAAGATGAACTTAACCACTATGCCACAGGGCTGGCCCCTCTGTCCATTTACTTTCAATCTTTATATTTAAAGTATGTTTCTTAGAGACAATATATAGTTGGGTCTTGTTTCTTGATCCACTCTGACAATCTCTGTCTTTTAATTGGTGAATTTAGACCATTGACATTCAAAGTGATTATTGATATAGTTGGATTCATATCTACCATATTTGTTATGGTTTTCTCTTTGTTGCCATTGCTCTTTGTTTTTATTTTTATCTTCTATTCTTTTTCTGCCTTTTGTGGTTTTAATTGAGTATTTTCACATGATTCCATTTTCCCTCCTTTCTTAGCATATCAGTTAAACTTATTTTTAAATTTTTTTAGTGGTTGCCCTAGTGTTTGTAATGTACATTTACAACTAATCCAAGTCTACTTTCAAATAGAGTGATACCACTTCACGGGGGGTGTGAGTCCCTTATAATAACAAAATAAGCTTAATTCCTTCCTCCTCTCCCCTCCCACCACTTGTATCATGCTATCATTCATTTCACATATATATAAGCATACATAAGTATATATGTCTAATACACATTAGCATACATAGTTGAATACATTATTGCTATTATTATTCTGAACAAACTTTTCTGTCAGATGAATTAAGAATAAGAAAAAGAAAAGTTTTTATTTTATCTTCACTATTTCTTCTTCAATGCTCTTGTTTCCTTTATGTAGATCTGAGTTTCTAACCCACATTATTTTCCTCTCTAAAGCACTTATTTTAACATTTCTTGCAAGGCAAACCTACTGGCAACGTATTCTCTCAATTTTTGTTTGTCTGAGATAGTCTTTCTTTCTCCTTCACTTTTGAAGGATAATTTCACAGGGTACAGAATACTATGTTGGTAGTTTTTATTCTCTCAACACTTTAAATATTTCACTCCACCCTTTTCTTGCTTGCATCATTTCTGAGAAGCTGGATATAATTCTTATCTTTGTTCCTCTACAGGTAGGTGTGTTTTTCCTTCTTTCAGGATTTTTTAAATCTTTGATAGTCTGTAATTTGAATATGATATGCCTAGGTTTAGTTTTGTTGGCATTTATTCTGGTTGGTGTTCTCTGAGCTTCCTGGATCTACGGTGTGGTACTACAATTTATTTGGGAAAATTCTGTGATTATTGTTTCAAATATTTCTTTTGTTTCTTTCTCTGTTTCTTCTCCTTCTGGTATGCTCATTACATATATGTTACACCTTTTGTAGTTGTCCCACAGTCCTTAGATATTTTGTTCTGTTTCTTACAATTTTGTTCTCTTTGCTTCTCAGTTTGGAAGGTTTCTGGTGAGATAGCCTCTAGCTCAGAGATTCTTTCCTCGGCCGTGTCCAGTCTGCTAATAAGCCCATCAAAGGCATTCTTCATTTATCTTCCAGTGGTTTTTATTTCTACTATTTCTTTTTGGTTCTTAGGATTTCCATCTCTCTGCTTACATTGCCCATCTGTTCTTGTATGCTGCTACTTTACCCACGAGAGCCCTTAGCATGTTAATCGTAGTTGTTTTAAAATACATAGCTGATAATTCCAACATGACTGCCATGTCTAATTCAAATTGTGTTTTTTGCCTTTTCACATGCCTTGCAATTTTTTCTTGATAGTCAGACATAATGTGCTGGGTAAAAGGAACTGCTGTGAATAAACCTTTAGTAATGTGGTCATGAGGCATGGGGGAAGGGAAACATCCTATAGTCCTATGACTAGGGTTCAGTCTTGAGTGAGCCTATGCCTCTGGACTGTGAACTTCACTATGGTTTCTCTGGTTTTTCCTCCCACCTGAGGTGGGAAAGGTTGGCTAGAGTGAGCTGGCAATGGCTATTCTCCTTCTCCTCCAGGGAAGACTAGAGCTGGCTGGAGTTGGACATTTCCCTTCTCCCAGATTAGTTAGGCTCTGGCAATACCCCAGCAGGTTAGGTTTTGGTTAACAAGTTTCTGCTGAGGACAGGCCTTGTTAAAAAGAACAGATTGCTCTGGTGTATTTAAAAATGGTTCCTTTCCCCGCCTCTGCAGGAAGCACAAGGACTTTGTTTTTTTTTCCTGATATTTACTGTGAGGATCTGGTAGAGAACCTGGAGGTAAATCTCACAAAAGTGTAGAGGACCCCTGTGACTGGGTCCCTGGAGTTTTTAACTCTTCAGAGTTGTCTGCACCGAGCCTCCAGCAATTCATCCATTATAGTTCTGGTTTTCCTACCCTGGTGCTGGTTCCCATGATGGGTCTATTTCCACTTCTCTGCTCTGGTGGGTTGTGACTTCCTGTATTCGCCTGTCTGTATCTTCAATCTGTGGGGTAGTGGTCTGCCCTGTGTCATCTCCTCTCTTATGAATCTAATGAGAGTTGTTGATTTTCCAGTTTGTTCAGCGTTTTACTTGTTGTTCAGATGGAGTGGCAACTTCCAAGCTCCTTACACGTGCAACTAGAGACCAGAAAACCAATAGGGTCTGTTTTGAATTCTCATTGTTAGATCTCAAATATTGCTAATTATTAAAATGCTAATAATAATTTTAAACTTTAAAATCAAACAGCTAACAAGTCAGATTTAAATAATTAAATATAAGTGAAAGATCAAGAGGGTCATTCTAGATATGCAAATGTTCCACTAAAGCCTTGGAGAATAGCCTTCATGAATGATACATTTTAATAAACAGATATCCTGGAAATTTTTAAGAGTATGCAGCAGAAAGGAGGAGGGGGGAGAAAAAAACTACACCATGAAGCTAACAGTTGTTATTTTTGGATGGTGGAATGATTGTGGGGTTATGTTCTTTTTGTGAATTTGTTTTTATACATTTTCTACAATAAGTATATGCTATTTTTAACCAGAAAAAGGTGTAAAGGCTACAAATGCTATCTAAAATAAAATAAAATGAACTCATTTCTTGATGCTTCTTTTGTATTTGCTTTCCAGTTTTGCCAACATTATTCTGCCTAATTAGAAACAGATCCAATCTTACAACACAAATGTTCGAAAGCAGGAAAATATTATTAGCACAACTGTAAAGTATGCTTCTGTGTTGGGTTTCTTTGTTAAGATGTATCATGCTGAGGCAGGAAATATATAAACAGAAAAAGAAACAAAAATATATGTAGGTCAGAGGCAGTCAGAGAACATTCATAAATCATTTCATGGTACACGTCTATCTTTTCAAGGTAGCTACACAATTTCAAGGGCAAATGTTTAACAGAAATATTTGAAACTACATTGGGAAATTTTAAAAGAATCTTCAGACTATACAACCAAACTCATTGCCCTCCTGCATGGTACAAGTCCTGTGCTGGATCAAAAATGAAAAGATCTATTGATTCCATATTCCTCCCTTAGATAAAGTTAGAGAGTCAAGGCCAAGGTATAAATAGGGGTCTCGTCAGCCCTGCACTGACCCCGCTGGGCCGGCCCAGAGAGGCATTGATGCCAGGAAGCCTGGGAGGGAAGGCTGAGGGCACACCCAGGAGGTGAGTGCTGAGAGAGCGAGCAGGGAGGGGCGTCCTACGGGCTGGGCACAGGCCCGGAGACACAGCCAGAGCCTGTGGTCAGAGCAGTCCACCTGAAGGACACCAGACTAGTTTGGAGAGGTTACACGAGGTGTTGAATTCAAGGCTAAGGTATTTTTATTTTTCCTTGTAGGCTCCTGGGGTGAGTGATCTTAAAATGACCATTGGATCATGTCACTCTCCTGCTTAAAACTCTTAAACGGAATTGCGTTGTTAGGATAAGTTCCAAAGTCTTTTCCTGTGCCTCCATGACCTGTGTGACCTGATTCCTGCTTACTTTTCAACTCTCATCTCCCACTACTCTTCTCCCCCATTCCTATCAAGTTTTAGCCCCAATAACCTTTTTTTAAAAAAATTTTTCTAAAAGCACCAAGCTAGAAAGGATGGTTTATTTGATAAATGTTACTCTAAAAACTGGCTCTTCATCCTGACAAAAATTAAGCTTTCTTCACCATATCTCACACCATATTTTTAATGTAAAATAAATTCAATTTTTTAAATCTTGAAGTAAATCGTAAGAGAATATATGTATACTCTAGGGATTGGGAAGAAATTTTCAATCAATAAAACCAGAAGCTAAATAAGAAAAGATAGATATATTTGACAACACAAACATTAAAACTGATTATGTGAATAAAAGACACCACAAAAAACTGAAAAGTAAACAATGGTTTGTGATAAAATATTTACCAGGTAAATGAAGAGAAAAGGTCACTATACGTGTCAATAAAGCGCTCTGACAAATAACAAGAAAAAGACAAATATCCCAATTGAAAATATAGGCAAAGGAACCTCTCTCTGTCTCTCTCTTTCTGTCTCTCTGACACACACACCCCAGATCAAAATGACCAATAATACAGGAAAGATGCCAGTTCACCTTCCCTTGTGGCACAGGAAAGACAAACTAAAGTCACAGAGAAGTAACATCACTTGTCACCTATCTGACTGGAAAATGTTAAAAAGAGTAGGAAATTCTGTTGCTGGCAAGGGTTTGGGGGAAATGGTACTTCTGAAACATTGCCAGGGGAAGTGTGAATCATTATTAGCCTTTTGGAAAGTAATCTGGCAACATCTATCAAAATTTTAAAAATATATCCCAGTAATCCCACCCTTGGGTACCAACCCAAAGAAATAAATAATCATATATAAGGATATCAGATACAAGCAATAGTGATGACACCATCAATAATAATAGCTAACATATATTAAACATATTTTATATGTCACATACTGTTCTAAATAGTTTACAAATATTAAGCCACTTTATGTATGTGACAACCCAATGAGATAAGTACTATTATTATTTTCATTTTTACAAATGAGCTAGAAAATATATGTACAAGGATGTTTCTGACAGCATTATTTATAATGGAGACAAAGGGACTGCCTATCAGTGGTGGAAGGGTTGAATAAAATGTGGTCATCCACATCCTACAACAGTGTACAATTGCTTAAAAGAATGATTTGGATTAGTGATTCTCAATCCTGATGACACATAGAATTACCTGGGGAGGTTCTGTAAAACCCAGATGGGTGGGCCCCACCCAAAACCAATTAAAAATGAGGGGTGTGTTAGGGTGCGAGATATTGAGTTAGATATTTGGCAGTTAACCTGGAGGGATGACCACAGCAAATTGTTAAAGATGCCAAGAAGGGTACATACTATAATGCCATTTTTTAAAACAATGATGTACTAAACCTCAATATGTGAGTGTGTATATGTACTATTCATATACTAGATAGTAAATAGTATATAGAGATAGATACACTACTATATATATATACAATATATAACATATATACTATATATTTTTACATATAATAACATGGAGAAAGCACGGAAAAATACACACACATGGTTGTTATTAGCTAAGAAATGGTGTACAAATGGCTCAGAAGTGGAGGACAAAGAAAGAGGAGACAGAGAGAGGATGGGAAGAAACTAAAAGAAAAAAAAGAGGCTTAAAGTTGTATATAATCTCGTGATAGTTATTGCAAGGAAGTGAGATTTCAGATAATTTTGCTATACTTTCCTGTGAAAAAAGCATTTTCTATAAACATGCATCATTTATAAAATCAGAAAAAACTTTCACATTATCTTTTTTTTTAAAGCCACGTTTTGCTTATGGCTTTAGCACGCACCATGGCCTTTGCGGAAACAACATTCCTCTGATTCTTTGCCTGAGTAATCCTTCCTTATCCTTGAGGCTCAGCTTACTTGTCAGTTCCTCAGAGTTCCTTTGAGATGGATCAGAATCAGTTCTCTTCATCCCACTGGATCCTGTCCCACTGTCCTTTGCTTTCAGAGCACTTATCACAGTTTGAAATCATCTGTGTGGCTGTAGGACCAAGGTCTGTCTTCCTCGCTGGAGCAGAAGCCACAAGAGGTCAGGGACAAGGTTTGTTTGACTCACCAATGAATTCCAAGTGCCTTTCCCAGTGCTGGGCACATAGAGATCTCAAGAAAAGCTCGGTAACTGCTTGAATCATTTCTCTGCGTTAACAGCTTTCCACATGTTCCTATCTGTGCTTAAATGAGATTTTGTGCTCTCTGATATCAGGGATTATGTCTTACACCTCTCATTACTCTCTTGCATGTTCAACAGATCTCTGACTGATTTGATATGTTGATAACCCTTGGTTTCCCCGGGAACATTTGCATTCTCTCTTACATCATGCCCACTGCTGCTGTCACCTTCCACTGCACTCTGGAAGAAAGAAAAATGGGTCAAATGTCCCAACCTTTCCAGAAGTTTCAGTTCTTTGGACTGCACTTCAGCTCTTTTGATGATACTTAGATGGGTCATAGTTGTTGAGTAAATTACAGGTCCTTTTGTGGGCTTCCCCCACCTCTGTCCTCCACTGGTGGAGGGGGGATGGTTTACTGGCCCCTCCTGTTATGAACTGAATTATGTCCCCGCTAAATTCATATGTTGAGTTCCTAACACCCAATACCTTAGAAAGTGACTATATTTGTTTTCAGGGCCTTTTAAGAGGTAATGAAGTTAAAATAAGGCCATTTGAGTGGGGCCCTAATCCAATCCTACTCCTTACAAGAAGAGGAAGAGACACCAAGAAGGTGTAGGCACAGAGGAAAGACCATGTGAGAACATAGCAAGAAAGTGGCCATCTGCAAGCCTGAGAGAGAGGCCTCAGAAGAAACCAACCCTGCTGACACCTTGGTCTTGGACTTCTAGCCTTCAGAATGTGAGAAACTACATTTCATTGTCCAAGCCACTCAGCCTGTGGGGTTTGTCATGGCAGCCCTAGCAGACTAAGACACCTCTGTTGAAGAACTCACTTGGATTTCCCAGAGCTAGACAGAGAGACATCTTAGTGGCTCCACTCTTTGTTGCACTCGCTACCATCAGTCAACCAGTTGCCCCAGGAAGGGGAACAACCTTTCAGCTGGCATCTTCTGAAGGGTGAGTTTCTTGCTTTTCCTGGACATGCTTCTGCTACTCCTCCCACCTCCACCAGAAGCTGGGGCAGCTTTGTCTTTCGTCTTTACTCAGGAGTTCCAACCCTAGGGCCATAGGAAGCTGACTATTCCACCACTCCACCTCCCCCTCTACGATTTTTGCTCAGGAGGTCTAGCAGGTACTTTTCAAATGAGTCTCCTGAGGATGAGTCTTTTTTTTTTTTTCTGCTTTATCTCCCCAAAACCCCCCTGTACACAGTTATACATCTTAGTTGCAGGTCCTTCTAGTTGTGGGATGTGGGACGCCGCATCAACGTGGCCTGATGAATGGCGCCATGTCCGCACCCAGGATCCGAATCCTGGGCCGCCGCAGTGGAGTGCGTGAACTTAACCACTCAGCCATGGAGCCAGCCCCTGAGGATCAGTCTTGATGACACAAAGTTCTCAATTTAGCCATGCAAATTAGGAATCTGCTAAAGTAAAAGCTTTCTTCTGAGCTTTTCCTCAGGACTTCAGGAAACCAAGAAAGCCCACAAAAGCTGCATTAGAGATAATATCCTGTCCTTCCTCTGAGAATGGTAAAACCTCTCAAAGTGCACGCTGGAGGCATCTCACCAAAACGAACACTGAGACCCCACTGCTCTGTTTTACTACAATTGTGCGGAAACCACAATATTTGTTCTTGAAACATGATTAAGAAAACAAAATGCCAAGGAAAACATGGCTTTTTACCATTGGTCTATGGCAGTTTATCATCTACTACCAATGTTTAGAAAACAAAATTCAGCCTTTTGGGCAGGCGCCCCTTCAATAAAAGTGGTCAAGGTCAAGCCGTCCAGACAAAACAACAATAACAAGAAAGAATAGAAAATAAGTGAATGAAGTTTTATACCTAAACATCAATGAGACTTTATTATTAAACATTTCCTAACAAAACAAAACAAACCTTAGTGGAACACAGTGCCAAATGACAGGTACCAATTGAAATGTCTTTTACATTTGGCTTTAATTTCTAAACTCATCAGATAAACACCGAAATTTTTTTGCTACCCAGTCTCTGCCTCAGTATCTAAGCCTCCTTGGGGTCATGGGAAAATGGAGTAAAGATAGCGACAAGTGTGATTTGCAGAACTGTAGGATACTTTTACTGTCCTCATTTTGCACAATAGCATCAGGAAAGGCAACATGATTTTTCAACCCTATTCAGAGGAAGTATAGAACAAAGCACTATTAACAAAGGACATGCAGCTTAAGTCCCCTTCTTCCACAGTCATGCCTATCACAGCCACTTCCCGATTCATTCTCTCTCATCACCATGACAACCCCTATCAGCCATAAACTGCCAGAACGCTATCAACCAAGAAGTTAACACTAAGCCTTCATTCCCAGCTCATGTGGCTTTATCTCAAATAATCATCTTGTTTCTAGCTAAATTCTTGCCATATTACAACATGGAGTAGCCAGTCATTAGTACTGGAGTGATCCAAGTGCTCCTGGACTTTTGGCACCAAGGACTGCTTAGATTCCGGTTTCGTCTTCAATATTACATAAAACCTAGGCCTCCCAGCTTAGTCTAACTATACCTCAATCATTAAATGTGGCTAAAATGATCTAAAATAAAAGACAATATTGAATGACACTGGGAAGAAAATTAATCACACAAAGGTCCTATCAAAAAGGAAATGAAAGAAATGGCATACAGGCCAACCACGTCTGCAGTACATTAGCTTGGGTGCCCAGTACAACTCAACACAACTTCTTTTGATTAACTACCTTAGAGGCTTCCTAAGCCAAAATATCTTAATATTTCATGTTAATCGAGATGACCCAGTTAAAGATGTAAGAAGCCATTGCTGTAATTACAAGGGAATTGCTGTTAGTGCTGTTGAGTCGATTCTTACTCCTAGCAACTCTGTGTACAGCAGAGTGGAACCCTGCCCGGTCTTTTTGCGCCATCCTCTCACCTTCCAGCGCTGTATCAGACAATGCTCCGCTGCTATTCATAGAGTTTTCATGGCACATTTTTAGGGGAGTGGGTAGCCATTTCCTTCTTCCTAGTCTATCTTAATCTGGAAGCTCCGATGAAATCTGTCCACCATGGGTGACCCTGCTGGTATTTGAAATGCTGCTGGCACAGCTTTCAGCATCACAGCAACCACAGTATGACAACCGACCGACAGGTGGTATGGTTCTCTGACCGGGAAACAAACCCGGGCCGCAGTGCTGAGAGTGCCAAATTTTAACCACTAGACTACTAGGGCTGGCTAACAAGAGAATTATAATAGCTTTTATTCACAGGCTGGGAACATAGTAATTATGCTTCATATAGTTTACAATCCTCAATTGGCTAAGAGCCAACTACTCCCAGAAAGGCTGCTATGTAAGGTTGATGAAAGAACACATAACTGACAAATCTGTCTGCCATTTGTAGGCCTATTAATAACTTGGTTTTAATCTCTTGATAAGTGGATTTTGCATTTTCTACTTTAAAGCCTTAAGTAAAGTCTCTCAGGATAGCTGTGCACATTTAAGTTAAGCTGTAGAACATTGATAACACTTTTCTTTATGTTAAACATGGCACCACACTGAAGAGTTGCAAACTCATGGAAGAGAAGCAAAAAGGGCCCATTTTAATGATGAGAAAGACATAGACACTTGATTGCAATACAGAGTGATAATAAGTACAATGGTAATAATTATGAGCAAGACCATTGATGGTGCTAAAGCAAATGAAATCAACATTGCCCGACAGGTTAAGGAAAACCTCCTAGAGAAGGAACATTTCGACTGAGTCTCAAAAGGTGAAAAGGATGCATGCGGGCATTTAGGAAGGGCAGGGTGCTCGGGAAAAGAAAGTAGCTGGTTGAAAGGCATGCAAGCAAGTCATGGCAGTGAAAATGGCAGAGCAAAGATCTTCCAAAATTCTCTCCTCCATAAAAATAATGAGAAAACTGGCAAAAATGGATAGAATCAACTTTTTCCAGAAATCAGGAAATTAACCAAAGGCTTGCAGCAATCCAGGGAGTATTTATTCAAGAAAACCAGCTGAATCTCAGTCAGAAGAGCAAGCTTTGTGGTGTTTCAACCTTTCCCATATTTCACTCTCCAGCTTCACAGTAGCCTTGAAAATCAACAGCCCACACTCACAGTGAAAACCAGCAGCTTGGCAGTCACCCGAGGAAGCAGAACAGGGTTGGAGCTCCTCCAAAGCTGCCTTCTCAGAGAATTATTTGATCCAGCCAGTAGACCCCTGGGAAACCTCACCTGCTGTCTATATGTGACCTGACTCAGAGCTCCCCCAGTACAGACTTTTCCCTAATGGCATTTGTCAAAACAATTACAGTCAATTGTTTAACTTCATGGCTGGCTGAAGAGGTAGATAATTGTTGGGGTAAACAGTAAACCAGCCAAAAAGCTTAAGACTAAGAGGTGGCAAATGAGACGTTCATAGGGGCTTTGGAAGCTCCTATATATTTCTAAGACTCTAGAAGGCTATCCCCATGTGTAGGGTTATGCACATTCCCAGTGCTGTACACATACTCAGGAAAGACCTGAGAAGGCCCTAAGCTGTCACAGCTGGCTGACTTAAGGCTCTGCACATGCAGGAAGTGAATGCTAAGGCAGAACTGTAAACTGTCTAGCAGTTTGTTGAAGGCATGCCCCAACACAAAACAGAGTCTCTTGGCAAAGGCTGGGAAGCATATTGGTTCCAAGTGGTTAAGAAAATCTCTGTCCAGTCATTAGCTGACCACTAAGCTAAAGAAGCAGAGACTTCAGTGGCCACACACAACAGAGAACATAAACTACAGAATTAGTTCAGAAAAGTCACTAAGAAAGCAACAATAATTATAACAAAAAGAAAGAACAACAAACCCTGGGGAGGGGAGGAATCTCATTTCCACAGTTGCCATGTTACATATTTAAGCTGTCTAGTTCTCAACAAAAAAATCATGAGACATGTAAAGAAACAAGCAATGATGGCACATACACAAGAAAAAAAGCAATCAATAGAAACTGTCCCTGAGGAAACCCAGACACTAGATGTTTTATACAAAGACTTGAAATCAGTTATCTTAAATATATTCAAAGAACTAAAGGAAAGTATGAGAACAACGTCCTATCAAATAGAGAATATCAATAAAGAAAAAGAAATTATAAAAAGGAACCAAATAGGGGCTGGCCCCGTGGCCAAGTGGTTAAGTTCGTGCGCTCCGCTGCAGGCGGCCCAGTGTTTCATTGGTTCGAATTCTGGGTGTGGACATGGCATTGTTCATCAAACCATGCTGAGGCAGCATCCCACATACCACAACTAGAAGGACCTACAACGAAGAATATACAACTATGCACCAGGGGGCTTTGGGGAGAAGAAGGAAAAAAATAAAATCTTTAAAAAAAAAAAAAAGGAACCAAATAGAAATTCTGGGGTTGAAATGTATAATAACTAAAAAGAAAAATCCACTACAGGGGATTAATATCAGATCTGTGCAGGAAAAAGAAAAAATCAGCAAACTTAAAGATAGGTCAATTGAGATCATCCAGTCTGATGAACGGAAAGAAAAAAACAATGAGAAAAAATTAGCAGAGCCTCAGAGACATGTGGGACACAGTCAAGTATACCAATAATTGCATTACAGGATTCCTAGAAGAAGAAGAGAGAGAGAAAAAGGGGCAGAAAGAACATTTGTAAAATTCCTAAATTTGATGAAAAACATTATTCTATACATCCAAGAAGCTCAATAAACTTCAGTAGGAAAAACTCAAGGAGATTCACACCTAGATATATCATAATCAAACTGCTGAAGAACTAAGACAAAGAGAGAATCTTGAAAGCCTCAAAAGAGAAGGGACTCATCACGTACAAGGAATTCTCAATAAGATTCACAGTTGACTTCTTATCAGAAGCCATGGAGGCCAGGGAGCAGGGGGATGACATTTTCTTTATTGCAGTGGTCTGAAACTGAGCCCACAATATCTCCGAGGTATGGCCGCACAAAGTGCTGAAAGGAAAAGCAACTGTCAACCAAGAATTCTATATCAAGCAATGCTATCCTTCAAATACGAAGAAATTAAGATATTCACAGATAATCAAAAACTGATAGAATTTATCACTAGCAGACTGACCCTACAAGGAATATTTAAAGGAGTTCTTCAAGCTAAAATGAAAGGACACTAGACAGTAGCTTGAATACACATAAAAAAAGAAGGAACAACAGTAAAGGTAACTAAACAGGTAAATATAAAAGAGTATAAGTGTGTATTTTTGTTTCTAACTCTTTTTTCTCCTATCTGATTTAGAAGATAACTTGATAAAGCAATAATTATAAATCTGTGTTGACGGTGACACAGCATAAAGATGTAATTTGTATGACAATAACAGCACAAAAGAGGGGGGTTAAGGAATAGAACCATATAGGAGAAAAGTTTTTGAATATTATTCAAGTTAAGTTGGCATCAATCTGAATTAGATTGGTATGAGTTAATATGTTAATTGTAATCCTCAGGGCAACCACTAAGAAAATGTCAAAAATATATAGGAAAGGAAATGACAAAGAAATTAAAAAGGTATACTAGAAAATATCTATCTAACAAAAAAGAAGGCAGTAATGGAGGAACACAGGAACAAAAAGAACATAAGATATGTAGAAAACAGATAGCAAAATGGCAAATGTAAATCCTAATTTATCAGTAATTACATCAAAAGTAAATGGATCAAGCACTCTAATTAAAAAAACAGAGATTTTCAGAATAAATTCTTTAAAAACCATGATCCAACTCTATGCTGTTTATAAGAGACACATTTTAGATTCAAAAGCATAAATGGGTTGAAAGTAAAAGGATGGAAAAAGAAACAATAACCAAAAGAGAGCTGGAGTGATATCAGACAATATTGCCAATATCAGGCAAAATACACTTTAAGATAAAAATTGTTACCAAAGACAAAAAAGGATATTTTAAAATAATAAAAGGCTCAATTCATTAAGAAGATATAACAATGTAAGCATATACACACACCTAACAACAAAAACTCAATCTAAATGAAGCAATAACTGACAGAATTCAGGGGGAAAATAGACAATTCAACAATAATAATTGAAAATCCAATACCCCACTTTTAATAATGGCTAGAACAACTAGACATAAGATCAGCAAGGAAACAGAAGACTTGATCAACACTGTAACCACGCAGACTAGCAGACGTCTACAGAACACTCACCTAACCACAGCACAACACATTCTTCTCAAGTGCGCCTGGAACATTCCCTAGGAGAGACCATAGGCATGACCATACAACAAACCTCAATAATTTTAAAAGGACAGAAGTCATGCAAAGTATGTTCTCCAATCACAATAGAATGAAGTTAGAAATCCGTAACGGTAAAACATTTGGGAAAGTCACAAATATGCACAAATTAAGCAATACTTTCCTAAATAACAAACAGGCTAAAATTGAAATCACAAGGAAAATTAGAAAATACTTTGAAATGAATGAAAATGAAAACACAAGATACCCACACTTAGGGATGCAGATGAAACAGTGGTTAGAGGGAAATTTATAGCTCTAAATGCATATTTAAAAACAAAGAAAGGTCTCGAGTAAATAACTTAAACTTCCACCTAAAGAAATCAGAAAAAGAACAGGTGCTTCACCTCTCCCAGTTCTCAGTTGCTGGGCACCAGTCTCAGAAGCTATGGCATTGGAAGTCCCTAGATGAGACGAAGCCCAGCCAGACAGTGATCCTGCTAGAGCTGGGAGAATACATGAGTAAGAACCCCGAGATAGCCACATTGACCATCTGGGATGGCAGCCAAGACAGACAGAAAATTAAACTCAGCAAAGCAGGCCCTGGTTCAGAGACTTCACCAAGCCTAGAGGAGACAAATTTCCCCTGCCAGAAGAGACTGCAGCCCCAGCTCTGTCCCCACTCCCAGCAGGTCCTGGGACACTGAATCAGTCAGCTAAACTTTATCAACCATCTACCAAAGTCAACATCCAGGGAGTAAGTTCTAATAGCATCCAGATGAGGGGATCCAATAAGAATCCAACAAATTTGCTGGCAAGCGTCAGGACTGGATTTGTCTTTTTGCTTCACGAATCAGTTAATAATTAACACGGGCTTGTGAAAATATTATATAACCTAAATACACAGAGGAAAAGCATCATTCAAGACGTGGGGCATGAGGATATTTATGAAAGGATTTACCATAAGAAAGAAGACTTAGGCAGTTTCTGCTTTCATGGTGCATATAAAATTCAAGAAAACATGGAATTGATTAAATAAAATGTGAACAACGACACTCTAAGGCAACAGACAAAGAGGTATCTGGCTGAACAGAATTAAAGAAGGAGAGTGTGAAAAATAATACTCAAAAATGAATTTAAAATAGAGTTAAAAACAGAAAGAGAAGAATCTGAATCACTAAAAGTCAAGTCAATCATGTGAACATATTTGAGCAGTCTCCTCTAATGCAAAGGAAAAGGACAAAAATATTACAATGATGAGAAAGTGATAGACACGAAGAAAAGAAAATGGACACCCAACACATGGAAAATCTGTGCACCTTGAGAAGAAATCAGAATAAACAGAACAGGATCAATAATTAAACAAAAAATAGAAGAAAGCTTTCCTTCCACGAAAAAAGACCTGAATCCAGAGAATGAAGGACTCACAGGCTCCATGCAACAGAAATGAAGAGACAAGATTAGTTAGACATGTCCAAGCAAATCTTTACAATTTATTTATTTATTTATTTACTTACTTAATTTTTTTTTAGACTGGCACCTGAGCTAACAACCATGCCAATCTTTTTTTTTTTTTCTGCTTTTTCTCCCCAAATCCCCCCAATACATAGTTGTATATTTAGTTGTGCGTCCCTTCCAGCCGTGGCATGTGGGACACCGCCCCAGCATGGCCTAACGAGCAATGCCATGTCCACACCCAGGATCCGAATTGGCAAAACCCTGGGCTGCCAAAGTGGAGTGCTCGAACTTAACCCCTCGGCCACGGGGCTGGCCCCACACATCTTTACAGTTTAAATGATAAACAAAGAATTCTACCAACATCCAGGATGGGAAAAAATAACCTAAAAAGGAGCAAAAAATGGAGTGACTTCAGATTATTCTACTGCAATAAATGACAGACTGACTTCAAGCAAGTTGACAAAGTTTGGGGAGAAAATGTTCTTATTCATCATGAAGACAGCAAAAAAATTCTCAGCTATATTAGAATTTAGAAAGCATACAACTGGATAGCCATCCTGAAAAATTTATTGAAAATCATGTAGGGGCAATTGGATTTCCACATGTAAAAGATTTAAGTTGGACCCCTACTTTACACAGTATGCAAAAATTAACTCAAAATGGATAAATTACCTAAATGGAAACACTAAAACCAGAACACTCTTAGCAAAAAACATAGGGGAAAATCTTCATGACATTGGATTTGGCAATGATTTCTTGAATACGACATCAAAAGTATAGGTGACAAAAGAAAAAATAGATCAGTTGGACTATATCAAAATTTAAAAATTTTGCATCAAAGGACATTATCAAGAAAATGAAAAGACAACCTACAGAATGGGATAAAATATTTGCAAATCATATATCTGGTAAGGAATTGATATACAGAATATATAAAGAACTACAATTAAACAACAAAAAAACCAAACAGATCAATTACAAAATGGGCAAAGGAATAGCCATTTGTCCAAAGAAGATCTACAAATAGCCAATGAGCACATGAATAGATGCTCACCATCACTCATAGTTAGGGAAATGCTAATCAAAACCACAATGAGATACCACTTCATACCCATTAGATGGCTATAATTTAAAAATCTGAAAATAACAAATGTTGACAAGGACGTAGAGAAATTGGAACCCTTGTGCATTGTTGCTAGGAATATGAAATAGTGCAGCCATTGTGAAAAATGGGATGGCAACTCCTCAAGAAATTAAACATATAATTACCATATGGTCCAGCAATTCCACTTCTGGATATATACTCAAAAGAAATCAAAGCAGAGACTCAAAAAGATATTGTACACCCATGTTCATAGCAGCATTATTCACAATAGCCAAAAGGTGAAAGCAATCCAAGTATCCATCAACAGATGAATGGATAAACAAAATGTTGTATATACATACAATGGACTATTATGCAGCCTTAGGAAGAAAGGAAATTCTGATGCATGCTACAACATGGATGAATCTTGAAGCTATTATGCCGAGTGAAATATGCCAGTCACAAAAGGACAAGTATTGTACGATTCCACTTGTACGAGTTACCCGAAGTAGTCAAATTCATAGTCAGACAGTAGAATAGTGGTTCCCAGGGGCTGGAGAGAGGAAGAATAGGGGTTTAGTGTTTAACAGATAGCGTTTCAGTTTTGGAAGATGAAAAATGTTCTTGGGATGGATGGTGGCGACGGTTCTACAAGTGTGATTGTAGTTAATACCACAGAACTGGACACTTAAACACGGTTAAAATGGCAAATTTTATGCTATGCATATTTTACCACAAGAAAAAAAACCCACAATCCATATAGGAAAAGACAGAAAATATAGAATATATAGCAAGGAAACATACAAGCCAGAAAACGTTAGTTGACAGAAGCCTAAAATATCACTTATGATAATAAACGTCAATGAGTTAAACTTCCTTATAGACTCTCAGAAAGAATACAATAATTTAAACTTTCTGCTATTTTTAATAGACATTATCAAGATGTAATGGTCAAGTAAGAATCCTTTCGTACCATTACTAACATTAAAAATATTCATATAAAGCATAAACTACTAGAAGTACAAAAAGAAGTTGGCAAAAACACAATGGTGGTAGAAAGTTTTAACATACCTCTTTTAGTCCTTGATAGATCAAGTAGGCAGAAAATAAAACAGAAACGTGGATAATCTTATCAAGTGCTCATAAAAAATGAGGCAGAGAAAATATGGAATATTTTCATAATAGGACAAAATGGGCATAAATTAAATATCTAATGTGGATGTATCTAAACATCTAACAATTGGACATTGGCTAATATGTTATAATACATGCATATTATGGAAGACTTTAAGAATAATATAGTAAAAGAATATTTAATAACAGGAAAATGTTCACGATATACTGACAAATCAGAAAAAAAGCAGGTCACGAAACATTACCTATCCATGGAGAAAAAGTCAGGAAGTGTTTTCTCTGGGTGGTGGGATTGCATCTAATTTTTATTTTCCATGTTAGCTTTTTTTCACTGTCTGATTTTTTTTTTACAATAAACATACTTCTATTTTTACAATTAGAAAAATTAGTAATACAAATAATAAAACAATATTCAGAGTAAATGATGTTGAGATTGCTCAGGGAGAGTACGTAAAGTGGAAAAGGAAAAGGGCAAAGGATAGAACTCATGTAAACAACTAGATAAAAGTGAACGTGGCAATATTTTTTTTGTCCTTAAAACAATGTGACCCGTCCATCAACTTTAAGGGTGGTATGTATAATGCATAATTAAATTTGCTTCCTGTTCATTCACCTAAGACCCCCTTGGGTTTCCATGATATAAACACAGATGACATTCCGGCCAGCTCATATTTTTTCCTGAGCACACCTGCAGCCAGAAAGAATCAAGGACCATTCTCTCTCCCTCATGGCCCAGAGAATGGTGCAACAAGTGCTCCTGGCTTCCTTTCCCTAGTTACCTTGTAGAACTCTAGAGGGAACACACACAGACACACAGACACAGACACACACACACACACACTCACTCCCCAATTACCTCTCACCACACTTACCCCTCCAAGTTGGTTCCAAAAGAGAAAGAGAGAAGCTCTGTTATCCAGGGCTAGAGGAAGTGGTTTTTTAATAATCATTCTCCTCCTCCCACCAGGAAGCTGGCTACTGCCTCCTCCCTAACCTGGGATTCCTGAGAAAAGTGGGAAGGGAGATAGGGAAGGAAATTTACAGGCATTCCTCTGTAGAAATGACAGATCTTCAAGGATAACAAAGAGGGAAATGGTCTTATAAATGTCATACTTCCTCAGTTACACTATTAGTTGGTAAATGAAGTGGATTGGTGAAAATATGGTTTTTTTTGAAACATTCCATACCAATTCTATTTTTGGAAAAAATACGGCATCATGAGAGTTCCCTTTTTCTTTAAATACTTTTCTTCAATGTGTGTATTAAATCCTTGTTTTAAAATCTTTGGCAGTTCCTAAGTGATATAATTTATTGAAGCCCTCTTATAAGGAGTATAAGATATATTACATCTCTTAACAAAGATGGTATAATTAACATTTCATGTTAAAGGAAAATGAGAATGAGTCTCCCTGATTCTAAAACCATGTTCATGTGATATTGTAAAGACTTCAGAGAGTACTTAAAATATCTTTTGGAAATATTCTGAACTACTTCAAAGCTAAAAGTTATTAAGCATCAAATAAACAAGTTTAATGAGGAAAGTGAAAGAAAATTGGTGGCAGTTGGGAAGGCCTGGTCATTTGCTCTGGGCTTTGATATATGGCTAATCTGATAAGGAGAGAGAGTATTTGCAAGAGGAAATGCTTATCTGTCCCTTTGCTGAAGGCAACAAGCTTCCTGTCCCCAGATAACAGGTGTTAGCTTGATAGTTAATTCTAATTATTGGCATAATTAAAAGCATATGGTGAGGGACAGCTTAGAAGTTATGTGACTTAGACTTCCTTGAGATCACTAGCAGAAGCCTCAGCCTGAGATTTCCCTTGTCAAGAAAGTTTTCCTTGAAAAAGAAATCCATTTCTGTTATTAGCCAGTTTCCCAAACTTGGATCCCAGAGGTTCTCTCTAATTTCACCAAGGCCTTTTCACCTTTGTAATACTTCAGCCTCCCATATCCCATTTAGGTCAAAGACTCTGGGAGGACTCACAGCTTGAGAAACCCACCTCACTGACCACTGACAACTCCAAGCATACCAACACCTGGGGCCCAGTAGGCCGTCAGTGAATTTTTCTTGAATGTACCTCGTGGAATGGCAGGCTAATAGTTGCCTTAGAGTGAATAATGAAAGTAATCCCAAAGGGCACCCCAGAGATATGTAGAAGAATTTTTCCACCTTCTCTATGAGATCATAACTGGACCTGGTCCACTAATGAGGAGTCTGAATATTGACAAGCTTCTCAATCCGTATTATTGACTGACAAATGTATTCCTCCACTGATTTAATTCTGGGGAAAAAAATTTCAATGGTTCTAAAATACAGGGAGAATCATCAATTAATTAGAATCCTTCTTAAAATGGTCTGCGTCCACAAGGAGCCTAATCAAAATGTCTGAGCCTTGGCTTCATAAGGATTCCGGTATCTATTCTTCTCAATTCACTGTTCTTGTCCCAAAAGCCAGGGAGAAGTTGGAGCCATTTCCAATAGTCTTTGAAACAGAAGTGTCCCCTCTTCTCTTGAATTAACCCTCTTTCACAGGAGGAGGTCGGAAGGGATAATTAAGTGCATGGACCTCGGCATGAGACAAATGGGATCTAAACTTAGCTCTGCCACTTACAACTAGTTGTGACCTTGAGAAAATTATGTAATACCTTTGAGCTTCATTGTTTTCATGAACCGAGCAGGGATTATAAACCTACCTAGCAGAGTTGTTGTGAGCATTATATGACACAATTATAGGATGTATTTAACACAATGACATGGTGCATGGTACTCAATGTGTGGTAGTTACCATCACCATCGTCATTATTATCATCAAACAGCTCATGGAAGAAGAAGGCCTAGCTAAAATTCAAGAACCCCTCAAGAATCACAGAAATATAGTATAATCACTCAAGCAGTGACCTCTAAAGTCAGATACAGGCTTTGCCAATTATTAGTTGCATGTCTTGGGAAAGTTACTTAACCAGAACCTCAGTTTTCTCATCCATAAAATGGAATCAATAGTACACATTTCATAGTTTTCTTCTGAGGATTGGATGTGCCAAGGAATATAAACTGTTTAAAACAATGCTCGATACCTTACTCTTTTAACTCAGCACCTAGAATAGGACCCAGCACTTAGTAGGTACTCAAAATATTTGATGAATAAATAAATGTGATTTCTTTCCCCTGAACACTAATAATCTCTTGAACACTAGAAACTAGTTGAGGAAATCTTTTGATCTGTTGTGCACTTCTTCCTGGGAGAAACTTGAAACTGTTTGGGGTGGTTTGAAATGCCTGAAAGGAAATTGAAAGACATACAAGGCCTAGGTGTCACTATTTCTCATTGGATGTCATTTTATGACATCTGTGTCGATTAATCTTGTTAATGATTCTATTCCTCTGCTTAACTCAAACACTTTGTTCCATAAGACCAAAATAACATGAATTTTGATCTTTGATGAAATTTTTTTCCAAAATTGTCTGCTGCTGCCCCAGGTCTTCAATCCTATATCTAGTCATTCTCCTTATCAGCTAAATCCTTATCAAGCCTTATCCATCTCCTGATGGACTGGATTGGGAAGATCATAAATTCTTCCACTGTGAAAAATGTGTCTGCTGAAGATGTTTTGGAGTCTACTTACTCAGTAATAAATAGCTTCTTCTGGGACGTGGCAGGGTGGAGAAATAAATTCAACTAGCTTAATTGTCCATCTTTCCCCTTAGGCTTTACTGTGAGCTGTTTTCAGGTATTTACTCATTCCTCTTACAAAGCATTCCTCTGATAAATCAAAGGTGACTTCTTTCAGCCAGCACACCAGAGCCAGCTTCTGAGTTACGTAGCAAATAGAAAAATCTAAATATTGATCCAACTCCTAAAGATTTTTTTTCTCAATGTGATCCCTCAAATGCCTGGAATCAAATTGAGAGCATTTCTGAACTTTTTAGATGTTGTTTCCATTAGACGAACTATTTTAGGAGACCTGAATGTTAAAACACTGATGGTTATGCCAAACATTCCTCCGAAGAGTACCTTCATAGGTAGATTGCCTCTCTATGGGAGTACGGAGACGTCTCATTCAAAACAAATCAACAAATCACCCAATTCATTTATTCTGCAACTCAGCAGGATAATTGGCACTTTTGTAAAAAGTCTAAATACATGGACAAGATTATTATTTAATAATCAATCTTTCTTTGCTTACTTCCATTTTCAAGGTAGACATCTCAACCTTGTTAAAAGGGATCATTTCTCTCTTAAATGTATTCTAAGTCTAACTCCAACTGCACAAATGCTGAGATTAGGGAATGAGAAGGTTGAGGTGGAATGAAGGTCTTTCTAGTTATCCATAAGTAGCTTTTTCAGAGCTAAGTAATCCATAGACCACTTCCCAAATTGATTTTGGGGAAGAGCACCCATTTTGAGTACGTTACTTGATAGATCAGTTAAGCCAATCTTGACTGCCTTGTGTCTGGGCATTCATTTATTCAAAAACTTATCAAATGCTTACTGTGTCCCTAATACTGTGCTAGTTCCTAGAGTTACTAAGATGAATAAGATACAGTCCTTGTTTGCTTTTGAGCGCAATCCAGCAATACAGCTCATTTGGAAAAGTGGTGAGATATTCTTGCATTCTGTCAAAAATATCTGAAAGCCTATGACACACTGATTCCGGTGCAATGAGCTGACGTATAGTAGGAGAAAAGAAAGAATTTATGGCCTAGTAGGGAAGACATCATCACTTATTATATTATACAATAAGTGCTATAATGGAAAAATATAGGATGTTTTTAGGATAGGATGCTACCTTTAACAAAGGTAGAGGTAATAACAACTGATTTTGATAAGAAAACTGCTGGAAACTGCTAAGATACAGTGACAAGTAAAACTCAGAAACAAAGTCTTACTAGGTTTAGATTCTTTTGTAAGCAGTTTACTCTTTGAAACAATAACTGGGAGACTTTAGACTTAGCCAACTGGGCCAATAAGGTCAATAATAAATGCAGATTTTAAGCTGTTATCCATACTCTGGGTCTGCTTTCTCACAATGATGACTAGGTTATTCCATCAAACTTACAATTATACATTGCTGACTCCAGCAGGTCCTGTCTACTTAGGGTCCTTTAATGATATACACTTTAGACACCTGTGGTAGGTTAAATAAGGCCCCCCAAAAATATCTACATGTAATCGCCAGAACCTGTGAATGTTATCTTTTATGGCAAAAGAGACTTTACAGATGTTGTTAAGGTAAGGATCTTGCAATGAGGAGATTAGCCTGAGTTATCTAGGTGGGCCTGATCTAACCACAAAGGTCCATACAAGAGGGAGGCAGCAGATCAGACTTCTACTCAAAAGGTTATGTGACCATGGAAGCAGAGATTAGAGGGATGTGGCCAGGACCAGGGAGTGCTGCAGCCTCTAGAAGCTGCAAGAGAAAAGGAATGGATTTTTCCCTGGAGAACTCAGAAGAAACCAGTCCTGCTCGGATCTTCATTTTAGCCTCTTGAGACTCATTCTGTAGTCTCACCTCCAGAACCACAATAGAATAAACTTGTGTTGTTTAAAGCCACTAAGTTTGTGGTAATTGTGTTACAGTATTAGGAAACTAATACAACACCTATTACTTATGTACACTAAAAAGGTCCTTGGGAGTCTTTATGGAAAAGTTTGATCAGCATTTCCTAATCACTGGTCTTTTCTGCTGCCATTCTTCCTGTAAAAACAAAGTACTTTTTTTTTAAAATTGAGGACACATTGGCTTATCATTATATACATTGCAGATGTATATCATATTTCAACTTCCATATAGATTGCTCGTGTTCACCACCAAAAGTCTAGTTGCCATCTGTCACTGTACACGTGCACCCCTTTAACCCCTTTTGCCCTCCCCCCAACCCCTTCCCCTCTGGTAAATGCCAATCTGTTCTTCTTACCTATGTGTTTGTTCATTTATATTCCACATATGAGTGAAGTTATATGGTGTTTGCCTTTCTCTGTCTGGCTTATTTTGCTTAGCATAATACCCTCAAGGTCCATCCATGTTATCACAAATGGCAAGATTTCGTCTTTTTTTACGGCTGAGCAGTATTCCATTGTGTATATGTACCACATGTTCTTTACCCATTTGTCCCTTGGTGGGCATCTAGGTGCTTCCAAGTCAGGGCTACTGTGAAGAATGCTGCAATGAACGTAGGGGTGCATGTTATCTTTTCAAATTAGTGTTTTTGTGTTCTTTGGATAAACCCTCAGAAGTGGAATAGCTGGATCATAGGGTATTTCTAATTAGTTGAGGAATTTCCATACTGTTTTCCAGAGTGGCTGCACCAATTTACGTTCCCACCAGCAGTGCATGAGGGTTCCCTTCTCTCCACATCCTCTCCAACACTTATTTTTTGTCTTTTTGATAATAGCCATTCTGATGGGCATGAGGTGATATTTCATTGTAGTTTTGATTTGCATTTCCCTAATAATTAGTGATATTGAGCATCTTTTCATGTGCCTGTTGACCATCTGTGTATCTTCTTTGGGAAAATGTCTGTTTATATCCTTTGCCCATTTTTTGATTGGGTTGTGTTTTTATTGTTGAGTTGTATGATTTCTTCATATATTTTGAATATAGCACCTTATTGGATACATGATTTGCAAATAGCTTCTCCCAATTGTTGTCTTTTTGGTTTTTTTAAGGTTTCCTTTGCTGTGCAGAAGCTTTTTAGTTTGATGTAGTCCCATTTATTTATTTTTTCTTTTGTTTCCCTTGCTTGGGGAGACAGGATATTCAAAAAGATACTGCTAAGATCGATGTCAAAGAGAAGAGCACCCTGCTTATGCTTTCTTTTAGGAATTTCATGGTTTCAGTCTCACATTCAAGTCTTTAATCCATTTGAGTTAATTTTTGTGTATGGTGTAAAATAATGGTCTACTTCCATTCTTTAAAAGCAAAATATTCTTCATCCTCCTCTGCCTTGGTTGTAGCAGCTATTCAGAGGAAACTATAATGGAAAAATGAATTACAATAAATAGTATGGGAAAAATATTATTTGAAAGTAATCTGCTGTTCTCTGCCAAGTTTCTTCCCCATAAACTTCAGAAGTAAGTTTCTGCAATCTAACTAGGCTGCATTAGAGGCAAGCATATTACAGACATAATTCATTTCAGGTCTCTATTTTTCTATTTTATATAATCAAGGAAATTTGGGGGGGAGGGAGATGATGTGAGACTTTAAAATATTTGTTGACGATAGTCAATCTTTGTTTCCTCAGAAAGGATCAGCAATGTGGTGAGATGCCATCCTTGATGTTGTCAGTATTTCTTCAGTACCCACTGAACAATTGGTGTTGGGAAGCAAAGTTGTTCGGTTGATCACACTCCAGTTGTAGACAGTGTAAACATGTTCCAGTCCCTCTTCTCTTACATTCACATAGTCTAACATGATTCTGCTACGTAATTAAATGGTTGCATGCCATCTGCAATAGCAAAGAGGAAAGCAAATATCCCATATATGGTGAAATGCCTCTATAATAATTAAAGTGGCTGTAGAAAGCAAATGAATCTCCTGTATCGTCACCAGCAAGAATAGCTTAGCTTCAATGATTTTTAAACCCTAATCATGTGACATGACAGATATTCACCAAACTTTCACACACCTCCCAGTGCTGAGTATCTCCTGTTTACCTCTCTGGATCCACTCCTCGCCTGTGCTGCGCACCAGGAGGCTGATCTGTGTCGACTGCATGAATGAGCTTCCTTCCGCATACTGCCTTCTGTTCTGTGGTTTCTGGAAGCTCTGCCCACATGTTGGGAAATCATTCATTTATTAAACTCTTCTCCAAGTTGAGCGTGCATTTTTTGCCCACTTTCCACAGTCATTTCATCAATTTCTTGAAGTTATATTTTGAAGCTAGGCAATTCCATCAGAATCTATTCTATTTGAAATCCATTGTTCTGTGGGCTCTCCACTGAAGTTATTTTAATACTGATTTGGCTACATCTGTCCTTGACATTTTTCCATAAATAAGTAATCTCTTCTAAGCTTTATACTACAGAGCTCTAGGGTCTCAGTTCAGAAATTGTCTAAATGTTTTCCACAGATGCAAAGCTCTTCTTCAAGAGAAATTTAGACCTAGAGGGATAACTCTTCATCCGGGCAGGAATAACAGTGAAACTTTATTTTGCAACAGAATATCAATATTCTTGACTGTAAAGCACAGCAGAAAAAGCACGAATCACTTGAATTAGCAAATGCTCCAGTCACTCACTAAAGGATTTAACCATGAAATGACTTTGATCTAGCAAAAATTTGCCAACACTTTGTTTAACATTGTTGAGATCTGTCCACCTCAATACATAGAACACTTGTTCCATTCCAATTCTATGAATATAAAATTGTCTCTATACATTTCCCTACTGAAGGCATTTAATTTCACTGTTTTACTACAACTAAAATGGACATTTTTGCACACATCTCCTTGCACGCACGTGCACTAGGCAAGTACTAAGGCAAATGTTAAAGGTATTAGGTTTCACTTTTTCCAACCGGATGTTTTGATTGGCTTATGAATTGTGAAATCACTTTCAGGTGTCTTCACGAGCATTCTTTTCATTTTAAAGCAAAATGGAACAGAAAACACAACGCAATGTATATAGTAAGGGTAAGTATTATTTCACAAAACTTTGCTTTGGTTATATATATGGATACGTATGTAGGTGTGTATGCTGTGTGTGTCACAGTGTAAAACATTTTTTGTTATAATGGGTTATAGTCAAAATATCTGAAAACTGTCCCATGATGTATACAAAGAAGCAGAATTCTGAATCATAAAATATGCACATGTTCAACCTGACTTGCTATTGACAATCTAGTTGATGAATAAATTTATAATTCTATCAGACGTAAGTAAATTCCTTTTCCTTTACATCTTCAAAATTTGATTTTATGATTCTTTTTTCCCCAATCTAATGGATTTTAAATGATATATATATATATTTTTTAAGATTTTATTTTTCCCTTTTCTCCCGAAAACCCCCTGGTACATAGTTGTGTATTTTTAGTTGTGGGTCCTTCTGGTTGTGGCATGTGGGACGCCGCCTCAGCATGGCTTGATGAGCAGTGCTATGTCCGTGCCCAGGATCCGAACCGGCAAAACCCGAGGCTGCCGCAGCAGAGCAAGAGAACTTAACCACTCGGCCATGGACTGGCCCCTAAATGATACCTTAATGTTGTTTCATTTTGCATTTCTCTGATCCCCTAGTGAGGCTGAACATCTTTTCATCTGTAAGTTGCCTAATATTTTTTGTTAGCTTTCCTATTTTTTGGTAAACTTTCCTATTACTTTTCTTTCTGATTTGTACTAATTCTTGATATATTCTTGATATTAATCCCTGTCTCTTAGAGAAATTGCAAGTATTTTTTCCTAATCTATTGCTTTTAACTTTGTGGTGTGTTTAGTCCTCTAGAAGGAAATTCTAAGTTTAGATGTAGGCAAACACATCAATCTTTTTTAAAAAAATCGTGTGATTTTCACTTCTTGTCTAAGAAATCTATCTATGCCCCAAGGTCATAAGAATATTCTCCTATATCATTTTATAATAGTTTTAAAGTTTTGCTTTTTTTCATTTAGGTCTTCAATTAATTAGGAATCTATTTTTGTTATGGTGAGAAGAAAGGAGGTAAATTTATTTTCTTTGATATGAAAACCCAATAGTTCCCACATCAATAATTGAATATCTCTCTCTTTTCCCACTGATTTGTCAAGCCATCCTTAAAAAATGCCAAATTGTGTTATATGTTTGGTCTTGTTCTGGGATCTCTATCATGTTCTATTGATCTACTTGTCTATCGCTGCACCAATACTATAGCTTCGTAAGTTTCGATATCTGGGAAGTCAAGTCCCTTTTGCTTGCTCTTATTTTTCAAGATTGTCTTGAATATTTTTGGATGTTTACTTTTCCATATGAGTACTAGAATTATTTTGCAAGGTTCTATGTTAAAATCTTGTTCTATCTATGTTCAATCTATATTGTCTCTACAATCTTCAGATTTTAATCAATATTGCCCCTGACTATCAACATCTCTGCTGAAACTACCTCAGCAAAACCAAATGCCTCCACCAGTGTGGACCCAGCAGAAGAAAACTGACGCATCACAAGCAGGGCCTACACCTTCCAAATTCCATCTGTATCTGGCGGAAATTAAATTGCACCTAGAAAGCTAGCTGCAAGGGACTTTGGGAAATGTACATTTTAGCTTCAAAGCCTCTGTAGCACAGAGGTGAATGGTGGATTTCAAACTAGGGCTTGCAACCTATTGGTGGGTCATGAAATCCATTTAGTGGGTCACAAACAGCATTTAAAAAAATGAAATAGAACAGATCATAAGTTATCAGTGTGCCTAGCAAGAATAAGCATTGTTCCATGAAAATTTTATATTTATGTACATATATATTTTTTAAACATATACACACACACACACACATACACATATTTGTCAGGTGGGAGAGGAGAAAGAAAAAGACAGAGAGAGGGATATAGAGAGAAAATACATGAAAAAACGTTTCCTATTGTGGGTCAAGATCAAGAAAGTTTGAAGCCCAAGGTACCAGGAAGGTGAAGAGACACTGTGTACCGATTCGCTGTATGGACTACAATATCCCTTATTTTGCTAAGGAAGTTTCCTTTCATTCCTTGACTGCTAATAGCTTTTATTTTAAGTAGGTGTTGAATTTTGCCAAATACTCTTTATGTATCTACTGAGGTAATCATAAGATCTTATTCTTCTTTATGTACTGCATAGATGAATTTTTCAACAATGCATTATCTTTGCATTTTTCTCTCTCTAAAAATATTTTTATAGTTATCTATTGTGCCTATGACTTCCAAACTTCACTACAGCCACTGTCCCACACACCACCCATAAGTTCTAGCAGATTCTATACATGCCCAATTTGTCAAGGATGCTACTATATATCCTGACACATTCTGTAAGAACAAAAGAAAAGGCTTATGTTTTGTGACTCTTTATTAAATTCATAAGAGGCCAAAATACCTGCATTTTATTTAGTTAAAAAATCTTTTATAGATATCTTTCCAATTTAAGAACCAATGATCTAATAAGAACTTGTAATGGAGGAGTAAGTCCTATTGGAAAGCTGTATTTTAATTCTGATGTAATAGTGACAATTCTCAATGTTGTTGTGAAGAACTTACATCTACTAAAACTATCTTCATCAATTTGACCTCCACAAAAATGCCTGTCCAGATTACATTCACTTAAGCATTGCCCCGGGAACTTTCATTTGCTTCTTGTGTATTTCTTGTATTTTATTTGCTCATTTTTAAATACTAAAGAAGTTCATATTGCTTGAAAGCAGCCAAATGACAAATATTGCCTTTTCAATGGGCAGTGGTTTTAACTCAACAAATCAGGAAACCAGAACACAGTTTCTTTCAACAAATCCATGTGGTGCCAAGGTTCTGAACAAACTGTTAGCAGACCTTTGACCCTGGAAATCCTGCGGTTTCTTACGTGTCTTACATTTTTCTTGCTGCTTTTTAGGAAAAAAGAAATTTAATTTTGAATACAATAAAAAAATAAAAAAGGATATTTTTTACAAATCGTCTGCACAATCAAAATGTTACCTATAAATTAAGTTTTCCAATAATTTAATCCACACAAATATACAAATGTGTATATTCTCTACAATCACTATTCTTCAACAGTTAATATCAAAGGGAAAAAACTTTATTTTTATAAAAGGCAGTGGAATGATAAAAGAGTAATTATTAAACTTTGCCAACAGACCATCTAGAAAGAAACAAAATTTAGTGACACATCCAATATGAGCAGCTGATAGCACGCCCAGCCCTATTAAGCAACATGTATTCAAACTGTGTATCCCTTCCTCCCTTCTTCCACCCCAGAGCTGGGAGAAGAGGATACACAGGGATAGAATTAACGGAATCCTCATTTATGTAGCCAGAGGCAGAGGGAACCCCAGTGCTAACAGAGAGATGGATTCCTGGTCTTCAAATAGAACAAAGCCATATACTGGCTATCTCTGTGTGTTGGCCCTATGGGTGATAAATTTTTTAACTTCTAGTTTCTAAATTTCCTATAATGGGATGTATTACTCTTATAATGCAGAGAGCTCCAACCAGGCAAAAATCACATATATGTTAGTTTATTGTTTTATCTTTAACATTCGACCAATAAAGAAGACCTTCTAAGTGTCCTTGTAAGTTCTTCCTCTGTTCTTCTCCTGGTGTTGGGCAGGGTCTCCATTTTCCAGAAAGACAAGCAGGATTCCACAATTTGGGGGTTTGGGTCAAATTTTCCTGGGATTTATAAAAATGATACTGGGAGGAGTTTCACAATTTCCCTGATGGCTGGAAACAATAATACTTATTAGGGTCCTCCTGTGTCTAGGCCCATGTCTGGGCACAGCAGAGAGAAATAAACAGTGGTAGAGATGGCCCTATTTGTGAAGAGCTCAATACATAATCAAGGGCATAAAGGAGATAAAAATATTTTAACAAATACAAAGACTGATAGAGTGCAAGAAAAGAAGTCAATGTAGAAGAGGACAGAAGAGTGTTGGAGCCAACTGTGGGTGATCCCTCCAAGATTTCCAGAAGCAGTCACAGTGACATCTTCTCTCTACCTCTAATGCAATTTCTTTTCTCCAAGAGATTAGTAGAAATGGAAATTCTGAAAACACAAAGACATTTTCCTAGTGACCTACAGCAATGCTGCCCAAGCTTGCTGACTCCAGGTTAATACTCTTATTTGGGATAACACTCAAGTTTCACAGGGAAACATATTTTTAGCAAACTAAGTATGATTTTGACTTATTTGAAAGTTTGTAGTACTTAATGAAAAGTCAACATTTTCTATGAAGTTACTGAGCCTTCCATTCTACTAAACAGGCAGGGGCTGATCTAGGATTAAAAGAGTTCAAGATCTTGAATCTTGCCCAAGTCCCTCATTCATTGCACAAGACTGAAAACAAACAAACAAAAAACTGTGAAAGATAATTTTCTTTTCTTCCTTATTAAAAAATGATACCTTTTATTTTCATTTTAATATCCAAGTACTCAACAGGTCACTTTTTAACTGCCTTCCAGCTTTATGAAACTTCATCATTTACTGTGCATGATTCTGAAGTTATTGCTGGTACTAGAATCTGAGATGGAAATTTTTCTGGAGTGTGCATAAGTGGGAACTGAAGAAATTACACAATTTGAGTCTCAAGGGGAGCTCACAGGAAGCTGCAGCCACATCTCTGACTCTGAGAAGATCACTTTGGTACAGCTGGTATCTCCTAGTAGACGATCTGTGGGACTATAGGCACAGGGAACTCAAGCCAACTGCCAGGCTGGGAACCAAGCTGAGGACCCAAAGTTCATCTGATAGGGCAAAGCTGGAGGGCCCCAGGCCACACAAATCACCTCAGTGCTTTTCCCCTGGCACAAAATTGAAATGCTAATACCAACTTGCCTCAAAAGATCCCTGGTGAGGAGCACCTGATAAGGGTAGATGTCAAATATGGCATAAAGATGAAATTTTAAGAACCTAAAAAACCTAATTTTAAAAACCCAAACCTTAAATCTTACGAGTGGTTTATCTTATCTAAAATAGTGAGAAGAAATTTTACATATCTGCCTTTAGATCATGATGAAGAAAAAGCAACTTGATCAAACTTCTAGGAATAAATCAGCTTGCCACTCTGGTATGTGGATTTGAGCTATCCGGCCAGAGGTCATGGTTCTGAGCTAAACCCAAATTTTGGACAAATTAACAACCATTCCCTCAATGCAGTGATGGTCTCTCTCACGAAATCTCTTCTCCAACTTCCTTTCTGTCTGAACAAATCAGTCCACGCGGAGGCCCTTCCACATATGTTCAAGCCTATCTTTCTACAACCCTCCTAAGTTTCCTGGGAGAACCTGCCTTAGCCAGAGGCACAAACGATGATCCTCTGCTGCTCAGGAGGAGTCTGGGGCCCTTCACTTGATCATCTGAGTCTCTTCATCCGCGTCGTAAAACTCTTCCTCTTCCTCACTCTCACTCCCTAAAGCGCTCTCCTTGCCTGCAGACTGAAACAGGAGAGGAGAAATGGACGGTGAAATGATGTCATGACATCGCTAAAATGAAAATTACTGTCTAGCATTCAACTGACAAACGTAGTTTTACAGCATCCATTTTCCTAAGAATTAGCCCCAAAAGTGTTCTGAGAAAGCTAATGAATCATCGATTATCTTTATTTCTCTGAAAATCAGCTGCTTTGTTTTTCAGCAGTTTCGCTTAGATCTATTTAATCTATTTAACCAGATATTCTTTTTTTTCCCCAAAAACTATCATCATCCAAGTGGTAGATCTGAATGATTAAGAAAGATACCGCCATACCTGTGGGGGATCCAAAGTCTGTAAAGATAACGCTTCCTCCCCCAGCCTCCGATATGAATACACCTGAAGGTCGGAAAACGTCTCTAGCAATGGACTGTTAAGGGTTTCTGGCAATAATAAACTCAGGAGGCCCGAGGTCAGGCCCGTGGCTCCAAAGACAATGAAGGGTAAAGACCACTGCACGTATTTCTGTAAGGGCAGGGAGGGGAATGCAAGCAAACAAAGACTCAGTATTAGTTTCCTAGCAGCTGATGTCACGATGTCACGATGACTGAAGACCTGCCATGTTTACTGGCCAGTTTACACCTTCCCACTAGAATACACTAGAAACCTCTTCCCTCCCCACAGAGAATTCCTCTGGGAGATCATGGGGTGATTCCTCAAGCACACAGAGATGGGAGTGAGTAAACACAGCAGCTCTGGCGTGTGGACCAGAAGCAGCAGACTGCTTTATGCGTGGGGTGGGTATCGTGCAAGAAGAGGCGGTGGCTGCCTCTGCAGAGGCCAGGCCTCCAAGGCCAGAGTTCACAGGGAAGAGGGGCTCAGCTTCCATTCCAGGCGAGTCACTTATAACACAGCGATCTCCACATACTCTTCACATAGGAGACAGCCCAAAATACTTGCTGACGACAAACTTTAAAGTTCTCAATCCTGGGATCAGCTGAACAATCCCATGTATGCTCACTGATTCACTTAGCACCATAACTGAGAGGCACAGAAGTTAAAGGTATAAACACCCGAAAAAAGAAAAGTCTGGAGAATGCTAGCGTGTACACATTATTTGGAAACTACCTGAATTGAACAGGGTAGAGGGCCAGGGACACCATCACTTTCTTCATAGATCCAAAAGATAATCTCAGGAAAATTTTTTAAATAGTTTCTTTAAATATAAACAGATGCAAAGATAACACAGAAAATGTTCCTTGCAGGATGTTGCTTTGGGGCCTTTCTGAGCTGATTAACATTCTTGAATTCTTGCACAGGAGTTGCTCAGCTTTATCATCTTTTTGGCTTGGGCTTCCAAATTCCACGCATAGGACCACTATTAGTTAGGATGTCCCCTTAGAAAATATTTTCCTGATTTTTCAAAAGTGAAGAGATGATGGAGGAGGAGGAAGAGGGGATTGAGAGGTGGAGAGGGAGGAGGCGGACGGAGAGGAGGGGAGGAGGAGGGGGAAGAGCAGGGAGGAGAATCTCTGACCTCTGGCCACATACCCGCAAATTCACGTCCAGCACTGTGGGTGTCTTACCGAATTGAGGGGAACACAACGCTCTCACCTCTTTTCAACTTAGCAAGAATCAATAGAGACACAGTGCTGTGTACTACAATATTCTGGGATAGCCACCCCAAGTCAGATATCTCTAAATACCTAATGTTGGACCCATTTTGCAGAATGGAACTAATATGACTTCTTCCTAAGAAGGGTCTTATGATCTAAGATTAAGCATGAAACATGAAAGAGAGATTCAGAAAAGGAAGTGTATGGCAACTCAAAGAAAGAAAAGGCTACAATGGCATTTCAGAGACACCCCATACTAGGAATTGGTGAGTAAACTTGCCTGAGGAACGTGCAGTTGTCTACAAACAGGCTCACAGCCTCCCACCAAACCCAGTCACCCATTGACGAGGCCTTGCTGGAAAAGCCATTGACCAGACCAAGCAGAGTTACGTGTAGGGCTCCACGGTTCTTTCGCAGAACCTGAACATTTCAAGGCTAGACGGGTTTTAGGACTGTCATTTAGTCTACCCTCCTTTCTTTTGACTATGAAATTTAGAAAATGGCAAAAACTATTAGTAGACACACTACTAGGCATATTTCTCTTCTAATTTTCTTTTCCAAATGGTATGCCTTTGGGGAAGGTATTTAACCTCTTTCTGCTGTATTCTTATCTTTAATACAGGGGTAATAATAATGCCTACCTCAAATGGTTATTGTGAAGATTACATGAGATGATACATGTGAAGTGCTTAGCTCAGAGCCCAGCACGCAGCAGAAACTTAGTGACTATTCACCAAGTGGCTAACTTATGCATGGGGACAGGAAGGGGCAAGCTGGCACTAGCTAACTCTCCAGTGAACACAGACGAGCTAAAAATCAGAGCTATCAGTGGTAAAAGCATCCTTGGTGAGAATCCATCCACCCTGATGGGTCCTTAATCTAAAAAGCACAAGGTTCACACTTGTATCAGGCATCAAGTGGCACCTGTTCATTATCTCTTTCTACTCAAAAGCACAAGCATTTACAAAGCAGAGATCAAGAAAAACAAAACCAGAAGGTACAAACCAACCAGTGAGGGGATGAAAGGAGCAATAATCCCACCAACTCGGGAGAACATGGAACAAGCGCCAAGCCCGACATTCCTAAAAACATAAGAAAAAGTGAAAAAGAAATCAGTCAGTTCTAGAGGGACAATTTAAAGACCCCGGGGGAGAGTGGGTCCAGAATAATCTATCCCAAAGCAGAAGCGCAGGAGCCTACAGAGCAGTGCTGCCTACTAGAACTTTCTATGATGCTGGAAACGTTCTATAATTGCAGTGTCCAACATGGAAGCCACTAGACACATGCAGCTACTGAGCGCTTGACATGTGACTAGTAAGAATGAGGAACTAAAATTTTAATTTATTTCATTTAATTAATTTAAATTTAAATTGCCACATGAAGTTATTGGACAGTACAGTTAGAGAGGATGGCCTAGAAATGAGCATGCGAATATTTCTTGTCAAATGTTCTAATGGGTTTTGGTGTCTTAGGTCTCCTGTCAGTTAATATAGCCATTGAGAGGCAGGGCTTTACAATCTGAAAAGTCTGCCCACTTATTTAAACTCAACTAATTAACCATTAAAGGGTCAGGCATATAAATAGGAATTGACTGAGCATATATTCTCAGAAACCAAGAACCTTCTTGGGGAGTGTGGGTATGAAAGAGGTGGAAGTGAGAATGACAATGTTGATAGGTAGGGGGACCATAATCATCCTGTTATGCCAGGCTCATCATTCCAAATGCCACCTTTGCTCTCCAAAATGTCCCAGTGTGGGTCATTCCAGCTTTATAGTCAATAGCCAGAGAAAGTAGGTTTTAGGAACAGTCAGAAGACGACTAGCCAAGTGCAGACAATCTGATCTCTTACTGGGGAAGGCAGAAAGAACCATTAGGCTTCTCGCATGGATAAGGGAAACAGAAGGATCTGTAGGGAAAAGATGGGGAAAGTGCCGGCTGAGGGATCCGGCCGGCCCTCAAGAGGCAGTCCATCCAGCACAGACTAAGCTGCAACCCCTGCCCTTCGAATCTGAGTTTGTTTTTCTGCTTTCAGACTTATTTTATGAGGGGAAACTTGGGATGGAATACGTTCTTTTTGACATAAGTGTGTCCTACTTATTAAAAACCACCATTAACAACTAATAGGTAAATCTAGTATTCACTTATTACTATATGGAATTACCTTTTTAGAAATGTGTATATTTTGTGCCAAAATGTAGGCTCTGTGATAACAGGGACCC
Organism: Equus przewalskii; assembly: GCF_037783145.1. Classification (NCBI taxonomy): domain Eukaryota; kingdom Metazoa; phylum Chordata; class Mammalia; order Perissodactyla; family Equidae; genus Equus; species Equus przewalskii. The sequence continues at coordinate 3,811,612 of NW_027228750.1, forward strand.
TGTCCCCTGGTCTGTCATGTGCCTGACACAGAACAGGTGACCGAATAAACGAAGCCCACTGGAGTAAAAATGACATCCAAGCACTATTTGGGGGATGGGATATGTTTAGTGTAGACTTCGTCTCTCACGATTTACATGAGGGAATTCAGCCCAAGGAAAAGCTCCATCTTCCTCAGCCAAGCAGGCAGAGAGCAGCTTCACAGTTTCTGAACTTGCTTGCTGAGTTGCTGCTGGCCCACCCCAACTATGCTCCAGGTTCAGCAAGAACCATCCCTCGGCTGATGCAAACATCTAGAACAGAATGCAGCTGGACGAAGCAGAAGGCAGCCGTGGCAGCGGCGTACCTGATGACTGTCGGGTACAGCTCAGAGGTGTAGATATAGGCGACGTTAAAGGCAGCACTGATCGTCAGCTTCCCCAGCAGAGACAAGGAACGGCTGTTCACCACTGCAAACACACCTGTGTCTGAGGACAAGCGCAGCACCTGTGAGCACCTTCGCGGAGAAACATTCCTTCAAATGACACATTCATTCTGAGGGAGCAAGAGGCATTAACGCTGATCGCAAACAGCAAAGATGTAGTACATCCAAATTCAAAAGGGTTAGCAATCACGCAAATATTTCTCAATGTTTTGGCTATCCCCATGAAATCCCTGAGAGCTCCCTGCAAACTTGTGTACAGCAGTACAGTGAGTTTCATGAAAATCCCACGTTTCATGCACCAACCTTGCCTCTCCTCTTCCCTCCCTTGTTCAATAGTCAGTGATGTAAAACGTGGTGGGCATGAGAAGCCCTGGCACGTGAGAGGAGGAAGTCATGGATACAAGAGGCAGAGGCGAAATCCGGAGCAACTCTTTTCTTCAGTTTGCATTCCTCGGTGTTCCATTGCGAAGATAAGGAATAAGCCCGTTACATTACCACCAGAGGATATAACGCATTAACGTTCTCTAAAGAACAAGACTCTAAATATGGAACTACTTTTAATGCTTCCTCCTCCCCAACTTCTTACTTGAATTACTAATCAAAATGATATTTGAGTTTCTTAATGTAATATTTTAACATAAAATGCAAAAATATATTTTATGCCAGTTCACTTGCCTATCAAAAATACTATCAATTATCCCGTGGTTCTTTTCTTTGTTAACATTATCCTCTCTGGGATCTTACAATTTAATTATTTCCTTTCAAACACATTTAACTTCTCCCCTTCAAAAACCCACTAGCCTCTACCTTCAAAATGACAATTTTCCCCTTCTGAGGAAAAAAAAAAAATCTCATTGACTGTTGTACTTTCTCCCCTCACTATCAAACATCTCCAGTGAGTGACCAACCCTCCATGTGTGCCCTGTAACTCATACAAGCTGGCTTCCAATACCATCCTCCCCTGAAATCCTGCTCTTGAAAGTCAACAGCAATGTCCTAATCACCAAAGTAATTGCCTCTCATCCTCCTTGACATTTCTGCCAAAGAGAACACGCTTGTCCTCTTCCTTGGGGCTGTAGGCATGACTCATATAAACTACTCTTCCATTAAATAACTCAGATGCAATATCCTCTCCTTCCTTTGACCTCCACCGCCCCTATTTCCTGACCCATTCAATGGGCATGCTTCAGACATTCTCCTGTAAATGCTTCCTTTTCCATCTTGTCTGCCCAAAATATATTTTGTGTTGCCTCCAGCGAAGGCTGGTATCTTGTTTGTATCTGTGTCCCTCCCAGCACCTGTCAGCACGATGCACATTGGTGCTCACTAAACATTTGTTGAACGAGTAAGTGGAAAGGCTACAAGAGAGATATTTAAGCGAAAAGAATCTGTGCTCATGCTCTCTCAGTTTCTGAGAGGGAGGCATACAATACACTCCATTCCAAAATATAAGTTTCACCTTCCTGGCGTGACTATGAAATAAACCTTTGCCTACTTTAAAGATGGCATCCCGAACCGAGTGGCCCAGGCACTGCCAAACTCGACCATCTGGGCTTTCTCTTCTTTTGCCAGGCTATTTGGAAGAAGATGTTAGCAATTTTAAGTACTGAATATTTTATTTTAAGGCATGAGGCGCTTCGGAAAAAGAATTCTGCCTTTCAGCATTTACCCCAAGATATGTGTCTGGACTTTTGATATCTATCATCTTCAATTAAACCCATAATGAGAGCAAATTAAATTCATCAATTATTTTCCAGAAAACTGAATCAGTCAGGAGAAGGCAGTGGGTGGCACTGAAGCAAACAGAAATGTGCACATTTGCTTGACTGCAAATGATCTTTGGGACTGTTTTCAACCTGTACAGAATGGCATCTTTCAGAACTGTATGGAGACACTCAACTACACCTTTAACAACAGGTTAGGGGACTGCCATCCTGAAAATTGAATTCAAATGGCACCTCACAGAAGGCTTATCATCTCAACACCCACAAGTTCCAAGGCTGGAGAAGTCTCTCACATGGGACTCAGGACACTTCCAGCCATGGCCCATCTGGGGACCGTGGCTCCAGCTGCACGCCCAGAGAGCATTCCCATCAGCCTAACACCTCATCTGATGCTTGAAACTTCTCTCCCATCTTCCTGCCAGTGGAGTCTGAAGTCGCCACTTGAACCCGGGGGAATTCACTTTTTCTGAAGGTAGCCCACATCAATTTCAGACAGCTCTGTTTATTACAAAATTATTTCTTATCCTTTTTGAGACTCCTGCCGGTAGAGCTGCTGGGCTGTTTGTCAACTGGAATTAATGTCAGAAAAGCTTTGCAGCCAGTAGGATGGTTCCCTGGAATCATGACCTTGGTTTTTTATCTGAAAATGAAATCAGATATTATTGGCCATTACCAACGAATGTTCGAAGCGACTGTTTAGAAAAAAAAGTGACTTAAAAGGGAAAATTAGAGTGAATTATCTTTGGGGAAAAAAAGGGAATTCTCAAAACACTTGTATCCTTCAAGGTACTGAACTCAAGAGGTTATAAGTTAATTCCAATGATGCAGCTACTAAGGACATCGTTTTTGGAACTAGTTATCTGGAAGTTTTCTCAAAGCCCAATTGGGGTCACCAGAACAAAATGTCTCAATGTGTTATAGTCTCATTTCACTGACCGAAAATAGTAACATTTCAACTTAATCATTCACTTCATTCACTAGATTGTTTTATAGCAAATTTTTGATTATTCACGTATATGTTAAAAATCCTTAAGACAGCCATAGGCCCTCTACTATGATACACAGGCTGGGCAAAGAACCACAATTCATTTTGCTTCCCTTTGGTTTTTTTTTCCTTCAAAGAAAAATACCATATATGCACAAAGTTACATCACTATAGTTTGACCATTTCTAGAATTTCTCATGCATGAAATAATTTGGTTTGTAGACTTTTGTGTCTGGCTTCTTTTAGTTAGCATAATGCTTTTGAAAATTGCTTTTTACAACATTAAATTACACATGTTGTGTGTATCAGTAATATTTTTTTGAGTAATAGTTCATGGTATGGATATACCACAATTTGTTTATCCATTCCTCTGCTGATGGGCATTTGGGTTCCTTCCAGTTGGGGGCTATTAATAAAGCTACTATGAACATTTGCATCAAAGTCTTTGTGTGCATCTGTTTCTGCTTCTTTCAGGTAAAGCTGAGTCATCTAGTAAGTGAAGTATGCTTCACTTTAAAATAAGCTGCTAACATTTTCCAGAGTGTCTGTACCATTTGGCATTTCTATAAGAGGTCCAGTTCTTTCTTATCATTGCCAACACTTGGTATGGTCAGTCTCTTTAATTTTAGCCATTCTAATGGGTATGCAGTGGTATCCCATCATGGTTTTAATTTCCATTCCCTAATGCCTAATGATGTTGAATATTTTTTCCCATGCTTATTTACCATTTTTATATCCTTTTGGAGAAGTGTCTGTTTGACTCTTTTGCCCATTTTCTTCTCATTCCTGAACTGTAGGAGTCCATCTATATTCTGGGTACAAGTCCTTTATCAGGTATATGTGCTGCAAATATTTTTCCCAGTCTGGGCCTTGCTTTTCATTTCCTTAATAATGTTTTTTGAAAAGCAAAAGTTATTAATTTTGATGTGGTCTAAGTTATGAATATTTTTCTTCTTGTGCTTTTTGTGTCCCATTTAAGAAATCTTTGCCTAACCCAAAGTCACTAGGATTTTTCTCCTATGTTCTCTCTTAAAAGTTGTCTGGTTTTTGCCTTGACATTTAGGTTTACCATCCATTTCAAGTTAATTACCGCAGCTGACGTAATGTACAGGTTGAAGTCAAATTTTCTGCCTATGGTTATCCTATTATTCCAGCACTGTTTGTTGAAAAGACTATCTTTTCCCCACTGAAGTGACTTACTTTGTCAAAAATCAACTGACCATGCGCCTTCTTTCTATGTATGTTATGACTGAAGAAAATATTTTCAAAAGGCGAATAAAATCTCAACCCCCTCAAAAAATGAAAGAAAAATCAATTGACCATGTATGTGGGTCTATTTCATACTCAATTCTGTTTTATTATCTATACATCCATTCCTATGCCAATATCATACTGTCTTAGTTAACGTAACTTTGTAATAAGTTTTAAAATCAGATAGGGTAAGTCCTCCAACTTTGTTTGTCTTGACAAAAATTACTTTGAATATTCTAGATCATTTGCATTTCCATTAAAATTTTAGTATTAACTTGTCAGTATCTATCAACAAAAGAAGCCGGCTGGAAATTTTATTGAGACTGTGCTGAAAACAGATCGATTTGGGGAGAAGTGACATTTTAAACTATTTTCTGATCCTTGAGCATGGTAATCTTTTCATTTATTTTATTATTATTATTACCACCAATTCACTTATTCATTCTTCTTTAATTTCTCTCATCAATTTTTTATTTTATAGTTTTCTATAGGTCTTATAGATATTTTATAAAATCTCTCTCTATTGCATATTTTTATTAGAAATGGTATTGTTTTATTTCAATTATAAAATGTTTGTTGCTAATATAGAGAAATAAAATTGTGTGTCATGTGACTCTGCTAAACTCATTTATTAAATCTAGTAGGTTTTTTGTATATTCCTTAGGGTTTCCTATGGAGACAATTAGGTAGTCTTATGAATAAAGACATTTTACTTGTGCCTTTACAATTTGGATCCCTTTAATTTCTTTTTATTGCCTTAATGTATTCACTAGTAATTTCAGTACAATGCTCCATAGAATTGGAATGCTCCATAAGAGTGGATATCTGCGCCTTTTCCCTGATCTTAGCGAGTAAGTATTTAGTTTTTCACCATTAAATGTGATGTTAGCTGTAGGTTTTCCCTTGATGCCTTTTCTCAAGTTAAGGAAACTCCTACTTCTAGTTGCTGATAGTTTTTGTAATGAACGGGTGTGGAATTCTGACAAGTGCTTTTTCTACTGGCATTGAAATAATCATATGCTTTTTCTTCTTTTTTGATCTTTTAGTATGGTGAGCAAGACTGATTAGGTTTGAATATTAAACGAACCGTACATTCGTGGGAAAAACCCTGCTTGGTCATGAAGTAGTACCCTTTTTATACATTGCTGGGTTCAATTTGCTAATATTTGGTTAAGGATTTTTGCATCTATATTAATGAGGGATATTGGTCTACAGTTTTCTTGTTATGTCTTTGTTTGGTTTTAGTATCAGGGTAATTGCTGGCCTCACAGACTATGTTAGGAGAGTATTCCTTCCTTTTTATGTTCTGGAAGAAAGTGTAGAATTGGCATTATTTATTCCTTATGTGTTTTATAAAATTTATTTCTACTGATATTTCTCCTGGTTGTGGGAGGAATTTTCCTGCTTATTTGCACTCCTGGTAATACTGACTGGACGTCATACATTGTGCATGTTACATTGTTAGGTGCTGGATTTTATTGTATTCCTTTAAATATAGTTGCTCTTTGTTCTGGGATGCAGTTAAGTTACTTGGAAGCACTTGATCCTTTGAGTTTTTTTAAGCCCTTTCAGGGCAAGCAGAGAGCAGCCTTTAGAGTCGGGCTCCTCTGACCCAGGTCTCTACCCAACGCTCCATGTCTGGCTGAAGGGAACACAGACGAGGCATGGCCCTAGGTTCTAAGAATTGTTCTGCCTGCTCTTTGCGGGTGGTCCTCTCCTGCACGAGGCGGTTTCCTCAGCTGCGTGCGTAGCTCAGTAAGCAGCCACAGCCTCAGAGCCCTTCTGCAGATCTCTGGAGTTCCTCTCTGTGCATCTTACTCCTCTCCAGTATTTTGACCAGTAAATTGCAGCCATCTTGGCCTTCCCAGACTTCAATATCTGTCTCCACAATTCAGTAAGAGCACCAGGATTGGCTGGGCTCCTCTCCCTGCACTGTGGCTTGGACACCCTGAGCTCAGGCACTCCTGGGGGCATACTTTGCTCTTTTCCCTTCTCTCAAGAAGCACTGCCTGTCCTGTGCAGCCCATTGTCCAATGTCTGAAAATCAACATTTCTTACATTTTTGTCTGGTTTTACAGTTGTGTAAAGCAGGAGGAGAGCTGGTTGCAATTACTACCATGGCCTGAAGTTAAAGTTCCCATAGCATTTTGTTGTCAGTTCTCATATGGTACCATCTGTCGTTTTTGGGTTTGTTTTTTTTTTTTTGAATCACTCATTTCCCTCACCAGATTGTAAGCTTTCGAAGACCAAGAACTAGGTCTTGTTTATGAATAGTAGCCCGTATATAGTCGGCCCTAGAGAAGGCAAATGAATAAAGAATGGGCACACTGAGGTTGAGAAAAGAAACGAGATATAAAGCTTCTACTGTAGCTAAGTCTGAGGACGTTCCCCTCAACTGCAAAACTTGTTTACTGGGCCGTGTGCTGGGACTTCCCAGTATTCACATTCTCTGGCAGGGCCACAACTGCCAGAAACCTCCTTGCCCAGTGTCACCCTGACAACCCAGGTTCTTGAATCCTGGCCAATTTCCAAAGGCCCGCCCACCGCAGAGTTCAGAGCCAGCCCCGATCGGGCAGCGTGGGTCCTCCAAGGCTACAGCTTCACCATTTGCTATGAATACTTTGGTCCTAAAACCCTAACAGGGCAAAAAAGTATTTCTAAGAGAGCACTGACTTTAGAGTCAGAAAGACCTGAAATCTGAATCCCAGGTGTGCTTCTTACTCGCTGTGGAACCTTGGACAAGTTGTTCGACCTATCTGAGCTTTAGTTTCCCAAGGAGGATAATATGTAATACCATCTGCATATGAAGAGAACTCAGCACATAATCAACACTTAATAAATGGTAGTCAGTATTTTGGCTTAACTGGGATCCTTCAAGCAAGGAGAGAGATCAGGCAAAATGTATGTTGACCAATCTGTGGAAAAAGTTAGTGGCCACCTGGTAACATTACCCGCAGGGGAGAATATTAACTTGGAGGCCAACCAGTGTGCAAATATGTACTGGACAGGACACTTTTGTCTAATAATTATAAACCACAGGCTGAGGAATGACAAACAATTTATTTTCCAGCTTACTGGCTGACTCCTCTAGAGGTATGTACCTTTATGTCTGTGTCTCAGACACAGGGAACCACATCATAAATAGATGCTAAAAAAAGTTGGTGGGTAGAGGGGCACCTAAATTGGCAGAAAGGAGAGAATGAATGCATATTTGGTGGAAAAGTGAGGGCAAATGAGCCTAAAAAGCAATGAGAAAATGAGTGGACTCCAAGCTCACACAAGATGTTAATATAATTTTTCAAACTACTAGGTCTCTTAATATGTATTTATCAGAACTTTCGTAACATGTAGCTTAAAGCTCAGAACTTTCAAAAAATTGAGATTTAAAAGACAGCCATCAAAATATTTTTAAAAGTAAATATGAAAGGTTCAAAGAAAGCTTCAGGAACAAATTTTTTTAGCTCAAAGAAGAGAAGATTCAGGAATAGCTAGATGACTCTCTGACAGTAGAGAAAGGATTATGCAAAAAAAAAAGTGACCATCTGTTCTCTATCTCTAGTGATGAATAAAATGAAAGGAAATGGGCTCAGCTGTAGTGGAAGAGGATCATTCTAACATTCTAATAGTTATTAAAAATAGAAACAATTTGCTAAGGGACATTATGGAATTTCTTTCCCTGGAAATCTTCAAAAATAGACTAGACGTGCACTTTTCTAAGTATAATAGAGGTATCAAGTTCCTGAGGCTCATTTGTCAAGTGTGTAAGATATTCTGCTACACTATGTTCTTACTCAGTGTCCACCAAGGACACACTCGACAAGGGGTTCAAGCTGCTCTCTTAAAGCAGACTGGAAGTGAGCAGAGAGTGATGACTAGTCTGGATGGGAGACCACAAATCTGTTTTCGGTTTGGTTATTTGTAGAAAGGGCCATGTGCAGAGTCCTAGGGCGCTGGTTACCTGGAGTGTACAGATATGTGGGGGGGGAAGACATTAATTGGCCTGGCTTGCAGAGGTGTGATAGGTTACAGATGTGCTTACAGTGATAATGAAAAGTTTTTCTCTATGTGGTGACAAATAGAACACTGGACTATTACAGGTAGAAAACAAATGAATTTCCCAGTTGTCTATGAAAAACAAAATTGCTGAACCTAAAGCCCCACTGATTTGAAGCCCATTACTGTCTTGTCCAGAAAAACAGAACTGGGCACTGCGTTCTGCAAGCCCATGGCCGGGCAACGGCTGAGGAGGTTCTCCTTCTCCCAGCACTAGCAGAGGCAACTATTTGCTTAGAGAATAAGAGAGAGGCAAACGTGCTGAATTCTCTAGTTTCCATGATTCCATGAAAATCACTCCAAGGCTGTTCTAAATATTGGATAAAATTCAAACTAGTGAACAATCCGCACTCCGGATTCAAGGCACAGAACTTCAGGTGGCAACCAACAGCACAGCAGGGGTGGTGGAGGGTTCCAGAACTAGGACACGTGGCCTTGGAGTCTTCAGTGAGACACTGGTACAATTGAACATCCAGGAGAAGCTGTTACCAAGGGAGCATTTAATACAAGATGTGCGTTGATGGGAAAATGAATTCTTTAGCTGCATTTTTAGTAGTTATCAAAACTCTATGGTAAACCATCTCACAATGATACCCCTGGAGTACAAGCTCCATTATGGAGCCCTGGCAAAATCCAAAAGCCCCCAAAACTGGGCTTTCGTTGTACCATATAGCCCAGTAGCAGACAGTCAGTGATGATCCCCTTCTCATTGTCAAAAATCACTGCCAAAACCAGTTCTGAATGTGATCGATAGCTGGCTTGCCTCAAGTGTGCTAGTCCAAAAAAAACGGTTGAAAATCAGCACTGTCCACAGAATTTCTATAGGGGGTAGAAATGAGGTTAGATAAGGATGCCTTTTTTGAAGTTGTTTGTAGACCAAAGCTACAAATATACAAAAGTACCAAAGTTTCCTAAAGATGTTTTATTCACACATTATATAAGACTGAGAAAATGTCAACTGTCACCAACAGTAAAGATTATTCTTACTGTTGCTGCTGTTATTGTTACAGGGCCTTGGGAGTACTGATGGAGACGTGGGGGTGCCAAAGCCGCCTTTGAGAACCAGCGGCTCTGACCTCCAGCCCTGCGATTGGCTGGAACGAGGAGCGCAATCTGCAGCCGTGGATGGAGCTTCTTTTGGGGCAGAACTAAACAGTCCTCATCACCAAATAAACAACTCTAACATCACCAGTGCTGCAGCCCAGACACCCCAGATGGTAGCTTAATCGCCTGAAAGAATTAATAGTGCACCTCTAAGCACATTATTCACCCAGAGAATAGTTTAGGCAATGGAAAGAATCTGGCCCATTATACCCCACACAATTGCTAAATAATATGCAATCACAGAAATGAAGCATGGCATATGGTAATCTCTCTACGAAACTGAGATTCATTGTAATAAAAGTGCTGTTCAAAACCCTCGTGTAGAAATTTGAAAAGCATACCTTTCTTTTCTGGAAGGAACATTACAATAAGACAAGCCAGTCCTCCCAGGCATAGAAATGCTGCTAATGTCCGCTTCCGACCAAACCTAAATAATAAGAAAGCAGACATTTCTCTTGAGAATCTTATAAATCCATCTGCTTCTTCCCTCTAACCTTCCTTTTTAAATGCCCCCAGTTTCATTATATATGCTCATCTTTTCTTAAGGAGTGAGTGGCAAATGTGACTTACCAGGACATAAAATAAATAACCATCATAAAACAAAGGAAAACTTGCTGGATGGCAGGATTAAATGATGTGTGCAAGAAAAGAACATAGCATCATTCTATCTATTTCTATGAGTATTTACTATGTCCCAGCACTGTTTTAAACGCTTTCTGTCTATTACCTTAATCCTAATAATAAGCCATAAGGCAGGTACTGTTATAGTCTCCATCATCTAGAGAATGAATCTAGCTCATTTCACTTTCTGGTTACTTGTCTCTTAAGCAGTTAAAATTTTAAAAACTGTCCAACAAGCTTCTCTCTCTTAAAACTACAAACAGAAAAAAATTTCTTGTTAGTATGGCAGAATTAAGTGAAACGTATTGCATACTTTATTGGGACAAATAATTTTTAAATAAGAGCTCTAGACTTGGAAGAATGATATTAACATTCATAAGCCTCCCTTTCCTAGGGGCCTACAACTTGCAGGTCCTGTATTAGGAAGTTCAATATTACTTGTAATTTTTATAACAGTTTTGCCAGCGGAATTTTATAAGCCCCTAGTTTAAGGATAAGCACCTGGAGGCCTAGTGAGGGAACTTGTCCAAGTCATAAAACTAACATGCGGCTGAGCCTAGATTTGAATTCAGGTCTGCCTGACCCCAAAGGTGGCACTCTTTGCCTCTGCTTCAGATTTTAATCCTGACTCTAGTGGTGGTAGCTGAGGGACAGGAAAGGATGTGAGTCTCCAGGTCATTGTGCTTAATTTAAGTCACTATCAAATGGCTTTCAAGTGACAGGAACCATGCTAGGCAGGCACCAGGGATGGAAAGACACACAGCACATTCCCTGGATAGCATCCTTCTAACGCTTTAACGGATCATCAGAAGTGTGCACAGGAAGCTGTAACAGCACAAATGAGGGGTGTGCAGCACATTGGGGATGCTGGGGACAGAGTTCTGAATATGCTGCCTAACTCAGCTCTTGGACCATGAAGAGCATAAGCTCAAGTCACTAACAGAGGCGTCAGCAGAGGCAAGTGGGACTACCCCCAGAAAAAAGCCTTCAATTAAACAGAAGCCAAATCTGCCCTTCAAAATGCACTAAGCTCAATACCCATGACCACAGCCACCAAGTGCACTGTTAAAGGGATGCGCTGTTACTAAAATGATGATTGCTGGAGAATGAGAAATGGCACAATCCAACTGACTTCTAGCTCACACAGAATGGGATTTTGAGTTGTGTTGGTCAAGGGCTTAATTACAGAAGTAATCTGAGAAAATTGAGGAAAGGGGGATCTATAAAAGAACTTTTACAAACTATTTCAAAACAGTGCTCATTGACGAAGAGTAGCAAAAGCAGGATATATTCTCAACAAAGTCAAGTGGGTCTTCAGAGGCAGGAAGAGGCTTCCCAGTTCCTTCAGTTCTCTGTGCTGTGTAAGAACTTCTAAATGACAGTGATCGGGGGGATGGAGTTCCATCTACACAGAGCCAATAATCCTATCTGTTGGGATGAACGATTACAGAGACTCCTCAAAGACCTTCAGGTGGTAATTAATGCCTTTGAATACCAGACTCAAAATCTATACAAAAATTTGTAAATATGAAACCCAAGAAATACTGTATTAAAAAATGAATTCTAACTGTGTTTGGTCTGAAAAGAATTCTAATCACTGTGGAGTAATTAGCAGATACTGCATACGGACAGAGACAATAATATTTAGGTATTTATGTATATAAGAGAGTGTGTGTGCATTCTATATGGTGCACTTCATATTCATCTATACTCACCATTTTTGGTTAATCAAGTAGATGCAGAGAGGATAGGATGGGATCTCTATGAGGCCAGACAGGGCCAGGTTGGCATAAATATTTCCACCTAGATCCCCTGCACTTAGAGTCAGGCCATAATAGACCAAGCTGCACACAAACCTACAATTGGGGGTAAAAGACAAGAAGGACAATAGAAAAAGCACATAAGAATTTGCCATAGAAGATTCAAATACTGGTTCAATATAATGCGATCTGTCTTAACCAATAAGCTTGGCTCTCTCACTAACATTTCTATTCTAATCTAAATTTCTATACTAGGAAAAAACAAAGGGGCCTTGGAAATGATTCATCTAGATGCTATATAAAGCAAATGAGTGGCTAGCCACTGGAAGAGGAAAGACATTGTGCTTTCATCAAGCATTTCTGTGTTTAATAGAAGACAATGACTCTATTCTTACTTAATTCCACAATTTATAGAAGACTTGCCTTAGGTAACTGTTGTGATATTATCAAAATGACTCTAGAAAAGAACTCCCCTGGAGAAAGCCAACAGAGGATGGTGTTGAGAACATGGGCTGAGAAGTGACTGGATCGTCAGTGGGTCACCTGCAGGCCAGAAATGACTGACACTTCAACCCCCGACCAGGTTCTCAACCCCATCTGGCATTCAGAAGGTGCATAGGCTGCAGACACCTAGAACAGGAAAGAGAAGACCAGAGTCATGGCAGAGGCAGGATCCTCTAGGGGGGTCAACTGGGGAAGGGCTCTTTGAAAAGCCATTCACTGATTTATGCCTACTGTTGCTGAAACATTGAGGGAGCGCCTCCTGGGTGGCAGGCACTATGCTGGGCACTGAGCCTACCTCCCACAGTCTGAGAACTAAGGAGCCCAGGAACTGAGCCAAATGAAGTGCCTCCTGAAGCTCCCAGTTAGGGCTTCCTCAAGCAGAGTGAAGGGAGTAACGGGAACTTCTGTGCCTAGGAAACTGCATTATAAAAACAAAACGGAACAGAACCAAAAAATAAAGCCCTGAAACTAAGCTTTACTAATATATGGATACATTTTGTAAACCTCTATAAATTTGTAAATTTCTATAGAAACACTTGGGCTTTGGAAGTTCACCAGTTTTTCTGTTTTTCCAATTCACTCTGACAAGTGTTTATCAAGGGGAAGTTTCCATTTGCTTCCCTTAGAAAAAGTCCAATAAGAGGTGGCTATGACGAGATCAAACAGGAAAGGAAAAGCTATACTTCTATCTCTGCCAAAACGGTGAATTGGGCCAAGTGCCCTGGGCTATTAAGAATGGGCTACAGTAACCAAGGAGAGGGATGGGGAGGAGGGCAAGAGGGAGCCACGGAGCTGGACTGCTTCATGTTCATCCCTCTCTGGCAAATGAGCCAGGGGCAGTAGCTACTTCCCATTACTCCTTATTGGGTGGAGCTGTCACTCGTATACTATGGACAATGAGCAATGTTGTAGTCAGGACATCACACGTAAGGATGCAAGGTGACACTGAGTCATCTGTTTTCCCTGTCCTCTAGCACCTTGCCTGTAAGCAGCAGGCTAAACTAATTTAAACCTATGCAGTTTTCCAAAATATTTTAAAAATCCTTTCTATCTGCAGTGGAGACCTCCTCTGACATAATGCTATTCCCAATGTGTTGTATGTGTTAGTGTGCGTCTACTCTGCATTTAAAATAGAAATCCCAGTGAAGTAATTCCAGCCAATAGGTGTGAAAACACACATACCTATTTAAACTGAGTTGTGATGGTATCAAGTTGGGCACAAATAAACAAAGCCAGTTTAGGACACCACAGGAATTTAGCTACCAGCTGGTGGTGAGAGAGAACGGGGAGAGCATGGGCAAGGAAGGCTGATGGTCCCAAGGTGGGAACTCTGCTTGCAAGTTTCCTTGATGGCAGAGCTGATCATTGGGATGCATAATTACAGCTATTAAAATCATTTCAATCCTCTTTATGGGCCCCAAACAAAATTTAAAATGCTTGCATAATATTTAACAGTATATTTAGGGCATCAAAGAACTATTTAAAAAGGCACTACTGTGGGAAATAACCAAAGGAACAGATGTTAAACACAGAGGTATAATTTTACTCCCCAGTTAAGGCTTTCTTCAATGACAGATCCACAGAAAAGACTGTAGAATTTTATAGCGTCTTCAAAAAGAATGGCAGCATGTGGAACGACACTGTCTCTATTATCATGTGTTTTAACATTCTGAGCCCAGGGGGAAGAAGTTTATTTGAGAAGAGCTCCTTTGGCTGTGTAAGATATAAAATAAACAGGGACATCCTCCCTGGCTCTAAGTCTAGTTTGTTCGTCTGTTTTTTATCCCCCGAAGGTCAGAACCCAAAAGTTAATATGCCTCGAAAAAATTAAAAACTTAAAAACAAGAAGTAGAGAATCTCTAAGAAGTCGGTGCTTCCTTCAAGGTAGAGGGTTTGACTGACTGTCTATATGACATGCATTTGCAGAGTTTTATGGAGTCCTAAGTACCTGAACAAATGTTGTAAGTTTATTAATGCACAGTAGGAAGAACCTCAAATTAGCAGCTTCTATGTTGTGTTGCCAGGTTTGGCTTTTAAAGGTTCCCTTAATCTCCATGCCTCCAAGCTTGTGCCCTTTGTTCAACATTTATTATGCATCTGTGACATTCCAGCACTGTGCTGGCTCTGTGGGAAGGTGGCAGTTGGTGTGACCTGGCCCCGACCATACAGGTGGCAGTCAGTACTTGGTTGGGTAGGAAAACAGAATGATGATACAGAAAAATAACTTTGCAGTTTCTTATTCTCAATCTACTGTTCTTTTTAGCTTTATATATAAGATCGCGTTCATATAAAATTACCCTCATTTATCCCCACATGAAAATGTAAGTTTTCATGCAGCCTTCATGGCAAACACATACAAACCAACCACAGCACAAGAGTCCTTTAAGCCACTAAGTATGATGTTCACACCCAATACTGGACCAAATACATCTATGGCACCCTAGCAGAACGTACGACACTACAACATACGTGCATCTCACAAATTCTATGTATTGCCCATACATTTCTCCCCTTTCCACAACTTTATGATGTGAATGGAACCATCTTGAATCATTCAGTGCAATTTATGTTAATCCTGAGAGCATTTTGAGAGGCAGGCTGGAATATGCTAAACCAGAAAATCAGGTTCAGAGAGTGCTAATTCATTCATTCATTGATCTGCATGTGTGGCTTTGAGTCGGTCATTTTACACTCCCAGGATCCATTTGTACAAGGATAACATTTAGCCCACCCTAGTGAGTGAGTGTGTGAGAAAGCCACTCAAAATGTGGCACAGTGCATTGGGTTAGAATGTGCTATCCAACTGCTTGATGCCAAAACCAAAGGTACGTATATTTTTAAAGTCCTATTTAGAAACTCTTCTGTTTCTGATATGCTTGCTTGCTTTCCTTTTTGGGGTGGGGGGACTTAAATATTTACATGAACTACCTCATGAGCAAAGACATGTTTCTGATGACTACTTACTCAAGTTCAGTCAACCTGTGGTCAGGCACCATCACTTCCTCATTGAGATAGGGAGGGTGCCGTGAAAACAGAGGTGAGCACAACACCAGTCACTAAGGGTTGGGGGCCTTGTTTTTGTGTAAACAACCTCATGCTGACAAAAGAGGTAAAATCTTCTGTAACCCCTGAAGAAGGAGCAGATTATCAATAGACTTTTAGCAATCTCAGTTGAAGATCAACAAAACACCCCTTAGCTATAATTACCAGATGAACATCAGGGTCAGAGTGTGCCCCAAGAGGATCCGGTAACGGAACAGGTCCAGAAAACTTCCGGTCTCCTTGCAGCTCCTGTTGGCTGGATGTGTTAGTGAGAACGTACACTTGAGCTTGCGGTTCCTCTTGGCAATGAGGTACAGAGCTGTTTCAGCCTCACTCAGTCGACCCTGGGAGTATAACCAACGAGGGGATTCAGGAATGAATCTGAAAGAGATGTCATTAAAGGCTGTATATTCATACAGGTACGTGTGCACAGGAAGGAGACAATTCACCCACGCAGTACACGGATTCCCTCACCACAACCGGATTCCACGTGAGGTTGAAAACATGACTCTCCCAACGACATACAGAAGAAAGAGAGGGGGGACTTTCAACAGCATGCCAACGTTCAACGGTGGCCTACTTTATGAACGGAAACCAAGAACACGCTTCCAAAACAGCAGAGGAAAAGGTAAACAGTACGCATTTCCTTTTAAGCCAATTCTAATATCTGAATGGCAAGTGAAGTCTATAATACTGAATAATACAAATTCTTCATAAAGCATAATCAGAACTATGGCTCTAAATCATAGCCAAGTGTTGTCAGAATAATACTGCAGAGTTGGTAGGTTTTTTTAAGTTCTGAAGAAGTCTCACAGAGAAGATAAAAATCTTTATTATCTCATCAGAAAAAATAAATTTTTAAAAAAGTGGTTTTAACATAGTGATATGTTCTTAAGAAGGGAGAGATTATTCTAAGACTAAACATAAAAATCAAACAGGGTTGATCACATCTTAGCTACTTTTGACCATTTACTGCTTCAAAATACACCACTCAGCTGACACTCGGGCTTTAATAATACCCCGAGGCTATTCCTGAGCCCCCAAGACCTTAAAGAATAAAGGTTATTTTCTGGTTAACTTTCAGTTACAAAACAATAGCTATTTCCTAATATAACTACAAAGGATTGAACATTTATATCACCACTGATATCTCCCAACAGTTTCAAGACTCAGACATTGTGTATCTTTTCTCCTCTTCACAGTTCTGCATACACTTTTAGAGGACTTTTCAATGACAAAACTGTAGCAGGAACGCGGAAACGGTGTTTACTAAACACATCAAATACCTTTTGATCTAACTTGACATTATTTGCCTAAAATGAAACTTGTACAAATAATATTGGCTATTTAGAATTCACCATGCCTTTCAGTAAGGATAGTGAATTGGCAACAAACATCACAGAATTTGGAACTTCACGGACAGCCAGTCTGTCAACAACCATGTACTGAGCACTTGCATTTTGTATCGAGCAAATAGGTGCTGAGAATAAAGACCATGGAAACAAAAAGGCAGGGATTTTCCCAGGAGTTTTGTTACTGGGGAGAGTATATTCATGCACACCATTTGATTGTCAGCAAAAGCAGGAACAAAGGCCTTCTACAACATCCTGAAAAATCCCTTCATTTTTTCTTCGTTGCCATTTGATTATCATTACTGATACACAAGTAAATCATCAAGCGACATGTTGTTCTGCTGGAAGTTCGTTCTGCTGATCGTCAGTTGGATCAACTGGCCCTATTCACAGGGTGTGTATGAAGGACCATGTAAACTACTCGATTAAGTCTAAATACAAATCAAAAGAACAGAAGAGAGGACTTCGGTGATGAATATACAGCACACACTCGGGAAAAATAAGTGAGATACTAGAAAGTCTATCATAATAAAAATTACAACTGAGGACGACTGGGAGGACTGCAAAGGAACCAACAAGGAAATAGCCAAGATATTAACAGTGATGATCTTGGGGTGATTTAAGTCATTCCCCTCCTCCCTAATCTTCTCTGTGTTTTCAGAATTGTTTATACGCAATAAACATTACTTTATAGCTTTATAAATCACTTTTAAAGATGATATTTGAGAGATATTCAGGCTTTGGAAATCTGATTCCGAATTAATAAAACTATTTCTACTTGAGAAAAGGTTTATATTGATTACACAAACTTAGGACCTGATACCGCTCCACACCTTGAGAAGCCAATACGCTTACTTGCACAAAGTCTCGCCTAGGTGCCAATGGACGGACTGGGGAACAAGAGTTCCAACACATGAAGATGATGCACACAAAAGAGTAACATGTTTTCAAAAGAAAAAGCAAGCCTTTGAACACAATGCCTTCTTACAGCGCTGTGGTCACCTTCAGAGGCTACAGGGATAACTTAACAATGTTGCCTCTGCTCAAAATGTTCTGTAAATTTCTTAAAAGGTGGAAAATCTTTGTAAATCAAGGGAGCACTGATTTTTAAAATAAAACTACTCGAATTCAAGTATTGTGAAAATGAGGAATTTTTAAGCTAAGTAGTGTTTCTAGTAAAGCAAACCAACAAGGTATGACTCTAAAATAATGTGACTTTTTCTTATGTTGCTGATGGTTAATGCTGAAGGCAAGTTCCAAATGTTTTTGTACCAACATTTGTCCGATAGATACTAGATATGCAGGATCTACTGTGGGGAAAGCCCCGCGCTCTGGTGCTGGGGGAGATGTAACGAAGCAAAGAGCCTGCTGTTGTCAGAGTTCCTGGTGTACAGAGACTCCAGCTTGAGGCAGAAATCAGAGGACCACTCGGAGGGTGCACATTCAGTGCCGCAGGATTCAGAAAAGAAATCGAACGACTTGTAGCTGGAGGTATGATCAGGAAAAGCCTGGAGGGGGTGACACCAGAGGAAACCAGAAGGCTATTAATTAAATGAGAGGAAACGGAGAAGGGCTTTGAAAGAGCAGGCACAGCACTGAGTGGGAGGCAGAGAAGCAGACAAGCAGGTGTACAGTGGGCACAACAGCAGCTTAGTGTGCCTGGAACACAGAGCACGGGGGACAGGGTGGGAGAAAGTTAGGAAGATAAAGTGCAGCCCAACAGTGGGAAGCCTCACATTCCAGGCCTAATAGAATAAATATGTATTTCAATTTTACAGGGTCTTTTCCCTCTTCTTCCTATTTTTCATGACTTGAATTCATTTCCCATTGAGGATGTCTCCACCTAGCACTAAGCAGTATCAAACTGGGACCACACATTCAAAAACAGAAAAGCTGAACAGCTCATATCATCCATCAGAGTCGCCCTACTACACGAGGAGAGGTGAGAGCCAGATTGGGTTGAGAAGTATGAGATTGATTAAATATTTTTTTAAAAATTTGTTTATCCACCAGTATTTACATGAATGCTTATTAATTCAAGGAACTATATTAGGTACCCACTTATTCCAAAAATTTACAGTACACAAGCTAATAAAACATTATTAGTTTCCCTTTCTAATAAAATCACCTCACTCCAATTGACATAACTAAATGCATTTAATAAATGTTGCCTTTTTAAATGTAGATTAACTATTTCTACTATATTCATTTTTGCACTTAAAAATTCTCTTACTTTCAAAGAGAATATGAAAACAGATTCCAATGCAATCTCCACCAAATGTCAATTAGTAGAATCTGAATAAAGCAGCACTAGATTAAAGATCTATCTGAATGAAAATTCTTCTCCAGGCATCCCTCACTGTATGGCACAGAAGAAAGCTGGTACCATCAGCTGAGCATTTGATTTACCCCAAAGATTTTCATGATTAAAGTTAGAAGTTTGACACTTCAGGAGAAAACCTTTCATAAGCACATTACAACTTCTGGTGAAACAGCCCTAAGTTGGTGGCTCACCTTACAGCATTCAGAGAGCCACAGTGTGACACTCTGGGCAAGCCACTGGTAGAACCCTGCCCTGACCAGGGAATCATCCTTTCACTGCTGTGAGCCCGTGCACTCTAAGGATTTCTCCCATATGGAAGAATCTTCCAGAGTCCACATTTAGAGGCCCTGAAGTGACACTCATCTGTAGGATGAATCGATGCCTCTACAATATCATACCTCAGTCACACACCTGCACAGGATCTGATCCAGCCTGAAGAGCTTTAAGTTTGAGGCATTAGGTTAAAAAAGAGATTGTTACCCTACGTCAACAATTTGAAGGTTAAAATGCAGTCTATTGAGAGTTTACTTTAAACAAGGGATACCTGCATTCTGAATTAATTTAGCATCTCTCTTCCCAGGAGCTGCCAAGCATTGGAGCACGTGAGGAATTTAGTTCTTCACCAAGTCAGTTCAGGCAAACTCCTGAAAGGGAATAACGTCGCTCATTGACCCGCATCCTCTTAAGACATTCCTTCTGCTTATTAAATTAAAACTCTAAGAGGAAAAACTACTTACAAAGATAAAAGAAAGACCACTGTTCCCTGCAGGTTAACCAGAATGGCTAGGGTCCTCCAGGAGCGGATGAAGTATCCCAACAGGGCATACTGGGCGATGCCGACCGCGAAGAAGAGGCCACCGATCGATCCTAATTCAGGGAAAAGAGACCTGTTACTGGAGCGAGCACCATCTGCAGCACGATTTCCAACCCAGGTCACAGAGACAATTCCTTCCTTGTGAGACATTAGCAGAAAAGAAAAACCTACAGAAAAATCGAGCATCAGATGATAAAACTTAGAAGAGGGGCCAGCAAATTCGTGGACAAGGAGGAAGGACAGATGAAAAATACAAACCACACGTGGTCAAGATGAATTTTAAGGGTCTGCCTAAATGCTCTCTGCCTTGCATGTGGTACCGACATCTGCCTGAACCCATTGCTGAGGTCTGGAAATGTTTTTTGCTCTATGGCAATAAGGTCTTTGGGTCGTGAGATTATTGCAACACTGGGACTTCATCTTTAAGACACAAGTTGTCCCTGAAATCCTTATGAAATCACAGCCTGCTCCCCAGCTCTCCCTATCACCCTTCCCTGCCTAATCTATCACCATCACATATATGACATTTTATATTTATTTGATTCTCATCTGTTTCTCCCAAGTAGAAAGCTCCACGAAGCACGGATTTTTGTCAGCACACTGAGAGAAGAAAATCAACGATGGGACTGTTAAGAATCCTATATTTTTTTAAATAAATGCTGAGATGGGTTAAACCCGTGGCTTGCCCAATATACTGGCAAATTCTATACCTCTGACACACTTTCTCTAAATCCTTCCATTGCTATTAGTAGTAGTAATAGCCACTATTTATGTATATAAAAGCTACTATTTATTGAACATCAAGCCTTTTACATACATTGTCCTATAAAGCAGGCACCATTATTAGCCATAAACGAAGTGAGGAGGTAGCTCAGAAGGTGCGGGGCCACTGTGTAAGGACATGGAGCTGTGTGTGGCATGGCTGGGACTTGTACCCCGGCTAGTATGACCAGGGAGTCTGCATTGTATACCATTCCTCTCTCTATCACCCTTCTAGGAAAAGGTGATTTCAGAGGGCATCCCATAGCAACAGGACTTTGTTGATCTCGTTACAATAATTTTGTACACCAATCCTGTAAAACACGTTTTCTTTTATTCTTGTCCATAGATTATCAATCTACAGCAAAAAATAATGACGTACACTGTTTGCCCTAGAGAGGAGAAGGGAGAACTGAAAGGGAGAGCTGGCAGGACGGCACATTCAGCAGGTTCAGACCATGTGGTCCAACAGATAAGGGAACGGGGACAGTGTGATTTCCCTGGAAATTTAAGATAATAGTTATTACAGGTTCATTACAGTGCATCAAATAGCACCTGGTTTCCAAGAATAAGGCTTTTTGTCACTGCTCAGAACAGTTCTGAGCACTCAGTATCTACTGACAACAATGAAGCCAAAAAGAAGAGAGCCCAGAGGATGGGACCATTTCAGATGGACTAAGTTCAGATCCTAGTTCTGCCACACGCTACTGTGTGACCTTGGGCAAATCACTAACTGTCTCCGAGCCTCAGTTTCCTCATCAGTGCAACAGAAATAATACCACCTACCTCAGAGGGTAGTTTTAGTTTCAGACTAAATAAGGTATGCTATACAAATGTTAGTTATATTGTCCTGTACTATGGGTATAGCCCTGTATATCTATTAACCTCCCCAAAAAACCCAGCTGAAAGCCTCCTGTGGTGAATAGCTATTACAAAATATTGTCTACCTAGCACTCGTTCTAAATCCAACAACCTCTCTTTCATATTTTGGAGACCTGACCTCCACTTACTTCATCTCTGTGGTTCAAGTGGGGGCTGCCTATCATAGATCCCCTAGCTGCAGGGGTGACCCCAGCTGGGCCAATCAGAGCTCTTCCTCAGGATTTTAAATACTGGAATTGGTGGTGAAGGTAAGAGCTGCTGGGCCCTATTCCTGACTGAGCAAAGGAAGCTTCTCAGAGGATGGGGAGCAGAGATGAAAAGCATCTGACTTCCTGCTCTGGGCATCTCTGAGGTCTGGCTCTTCTGTGGTTTGGTTGTTAACCAACTGATTTCCCTTTATACATAAGCTCCTCGGAGTTGAGTCTCTGTCACTTAAAATCAGTAAGACTCGGTATCAATTGATATGATGGACAAGAGGAAATGATTCAGAGGTTCTAGTTTGACAAACTTAAATATTGTGATAACATTACCAGAAATAGAGGTCCCAGAGATGATGGAGGTTTTAGAAAGAAAGCAAGACTTTTATTTAATGAACCAATAGACATCATATGTCACGTCCAGCAAGAAGCTGCACAAGTATGCCAGGAAACGACAACAGGGATAAGGTGCAGAGACGTAGACGTGATAAGGCTCTAGGTTATTTGATTAAAAAAATTAATAAAAATGAACACTTTAAGTCACCACTTTTACGTACTGTAATTCTGGACAGCAACTATTGTAACTGTAACTATTTATGAGCCTTTAGGTATTTATGCCTATTTGTAAGATCCCTTTTCTGCTTATTTTCAATTCATTTCAACTCTGCTATTCCTGCTCACTTTGTACTAGTAAAAGCTTCATTTCAGCAGGTTAGAAAATAGTGTATAGTGATGACTTCATTTCTATAAATGGCACCAATGATTCATCCAGTTTTCGAGCACAGGCCATGAAGTCTCATTGATTCCTCTTTCTCTCCTTTAGAAGTCCTATTCCCACCAGAATCCAGCTCAAATGTACCCTCTCTTCTCCTCCACTACTCCCACCTTGTCTAAGGCACCAGCAGGCTCCCCGTGGCCAACCACAAGAGCAACCTGAATGACCCCTCAATTCCTACCCTTGCTCCTCTACAATCCATTCTTCACACGTCTACCAGAGTACTGTTTCTGTGCATAAGGTCCCATGGCACCTCTATCTAATTTGCCTACTGGCTTCCCACTGCACTTCCAGTAAAATGCTCATTCCTCATTTGGCCTGTCATGGGCCCAATATAGTCTAGTCCCTCCAACCTGATCTCACCCCATCCCCCCTGACTCTCCACACGGCAGCCACGGGCATCTTCCCAAGCCCTCGAAGAAGCTCATTCCTGCCTCAGGGCCTTGGTCCTTGCCATTCCATCTGGCTGGAATGTTCTCTCAGAATTTCACATGCCCAGGTCTTCCTCATCATTCACGTCTGAGATCAAACACCTACATCAAGGTTTTCTCTATCCTATTTAATGTAACTGTCTCCTACAATTACTGTCTAGTCCATTACTCTGTTTAATTTTCTTCATTGTACTTATAATTTTCTGAAATTATCTCATATTTCCTCTGCCTCTCCGGATTAAAATATAAGTTGCATAAGAGCAAGGAGCTTCTTCCACCTGCCCCTGGCTTGTCCACCCTTTTATTGCAAGTGCCTAAAAAAGCAGTGTCTGGTACATGGCAGGGTCTGTTGAATAAATGAATGTTGAGGAACAGATATGCAAAGGAAGGGCTCTGGAAGGACACACAGCAATACGTTAGCTGTGCTGGTCTCTAGCTGGCTGGGACCAGATGTATTCTCCATATTTCACTTGTATATATATCTTACTTTTTTTACCATGAACATCAGTTCTTTTTGTTACAACATATTAATACTATAGAATACAATTAAATAATAAATATATTAATATGAAAATTTTCATACTTTAGTATTTTATTTTTTAATCCTCAATAATTTTCCATCAATTATCTTCATTACTCTTGTTAATTGCTACCCTGCAAATTGGTCAAAAATGGGTGTTTTCAGTTTACACTTATACTTTTTTGTACATACTTTATATAGTATTTTATACATAATGCAAATATTATTTTGAATCAAGCATAAATTTCCAAATTGCTTTTTTACTGCTAAATAATTAGGCCACTTCGAGCTAATCCCCTATGGCTGATCATTCAGGTTTTTTCCAAACTTCTTGCAATTCATTAGCATATTTGAAGTCATAGGCGTGTATAAGATTGTGCTGGAGAGAATCCAGCTTGTACAGAAGGCCGAGGACAAAACTCTGGGGAAGACCCTGGTTCCCGGGAAAGGGATGTAGGAAGCTCCTCAGAGAAGAGCTAGCTCCAGGTGCGCAGAATCTGACTTCTGTCCTGGGTACAGTCAGGGTACCCACCCTCAGGGAACTCTCTCACGCTCGCTCTGAATTTCACACTGAATTTGGCAACCATCTGGTTCCACTGTGGCAGGTTTTTCTCCTTTCTCTCTTTTTTTCTTTGCTACAGAAATTTTAACAGCCTCATCTTAACTCAGCTTCAAGGACAAGAACAGCACATTAAAGCACTTTAATAGGAATCTGTTCACTGGCTTTGGGTGACTGGCAAAGGAGCAAGAGACCAGGAAGTCTTTCTTTTTGCCCCAAACATGCAACAGGACAGGAATAATGCTAGATAATCTGGCAGGGTGGGGGTAGGAGATGTGTTTTGTAAAAGAGCATCTTCTTCATGGAATGACTAAAGGCAAATGTGAATATTTTAATAGAGGAACGTTCTGGGTACATGAAAAACATGTACTCATGATGCTCGACGTGAGCAAGATTTTGGACTTCAGGAAAACCACAACCACAGGAGAGAGCGCCTTTGAGTCCTTCCTGGATAATGTCAGTGATCATGATCACCATCATTACTAATTTCTTGGAAAGTCCCGGCAAGTCTGACCCCATTACTTGAAAAAATGACATTAAAGTGACAATGCAAATTAAAGACTCAGAAGTTTTCTCATTGGTCCTAACTTAGGAGCTAGGTTAGGAGAAAAAGGAGCCCATCCCAAAAGGCTTTGGAAGCTTCCATAGACAGAGCAAATCATAAAACACTGCTGAGTGGGAGATGGAAGAAAGCCTGTGCTGCTAGGACGGAGCTGGTGTCTCTATCCAGCCTAGTTCTAACTTGTCCAACTCTACACATCCTTCAGCTTAGACAACAGTTTACTGGACACAGAAATAGAGCGAAGTCTATTTTACTTAGCTTTTGTCTTCCAGCTCAATACGTTAGCCCTCACCAACTTCGAAAACAGTATCGGTTAGAAAGAACAGGCCCACCACGCCAGCAGTCATGTGAGGTGACACAATCAAGTTCTAAGAGGAGAGTCCTCAGGGAACAGTGGGAAGGACATGAGCTTGAGCATCAGCCAGACCCAGGTTGCAATCCTGGTCCTATCAGTTATAAGCTGTGTGAAAACAGGCATATCACCACCTTTCAGGGGCTCAGTTTCCTCATCTATAAAATGAAGGTAGAAATTCTTAACTTGCAAGCTCTGGGAATATTACAGATATGTGTCAAATGCCTAGGGCGGTACCTGGCACATAACAGATGCTCAGCAAATGGTAGCTGGTGTCCCCTCATCCTCACTTAGACACATTTCTATCAGCCACACGGTCAGCTTACTTCCCATATTAGTACAAAAAGATCAGTAGTACTCAATAAATGTCAAGTGAATGAAGAGCAAAACAGACAAAAACTTATCATTGCAAACCCACAGAATACATACAAAGTAGAATCTTAGATGTCACTCTCCCAAGACATTATTTTAAGTCAAATAAACTTTTTAAATCATTTATTTTACTGTAACGTAGTTCTTGAGAAGATGACGGGATGGTTAAAAATAATACAGAATGTGGCCTCCATTCTGGAACTTAAACATCAGTAAAAAAAAATGCTACAATAGTACAGCCTGCTGGCTTGAAGAGAACAGTATAAGTCAGAAAGGCCTATGAGACAAGGATTTAATAAAATAGAATAAGAAGGCTCTGAGAAAGGAGTTTCTGGTATTTCTATTCCTATCTCTGCACTGCTTCTCAGTTTGAGGTAAAAAGCAGTTAATGCCCTTCTGAGGAAATCGACACTCCCACAACCATGTGTAGACACCTGTGAGGATGGGGGCAAGCGCACCATCAGTGAGGCAGGCCCCAGGACAGACATGCCACAGAGGACAACAAATAAAATGACTCGTTCAAGGTCATACAGAATAAACTCAGGAAAGCAAATCAAATAGTTGGACAGAGCACCTCAAGTCCAAATGCGTTTTTAGACTCGAGGGTTACAGCTGCTCCCTGCAAAGCTTTCTGGAGCAGCTCGTCATCTCCACGTCTGCAGGGGATTCAAGCAGTACCTGCGAGTGCCCAGTAGGCGGTGCCCACACATTCGTTCAGCAGGACAAAGGCCACCAGCGACATCCCTCCATTCATCACGCCCACCAGGAAGCGAGTTATCGCAAAGAACTCATAGGAGGGGGAAAATCCATTTGCAATAGCAAATAAGATGTCAAGGGCAAAACCTAGAAAGAGAGGAACAGTATTCAATAATCCAGAGGCAAAACAGCATTTGATGAAAGCAATAAACTACATTTGTTAGTCTGTAAAGATAAATCTTTGTAAACTTAAATTTTCTGAGCTATGGTTTTTTTTTTTAACATTTTCTCTTAAAAAGTGTAAAGAAAAACCGAGTTCTGTTTCTTTGTTACAAGTTGGTTTCTGTCAATCACACACAGTGTTCAATTATTCATGATAATACTGGAAATTAAAAAATCCTAGCTCATACTCAGCTTGTCAAGAGAACTATGCTGAGTCCCATCAACCTCATTTGAAATGAATCAACACAAGATGTAAGGAAATGGGTCTAGTAGACTGTGTCAATCTTTGCTCTCCTTAGAAACAAGGCAGGAATTAGAATTTGGGGGCTGCAGAAAGCACATCACCAATGAAACGCTTACACTGCAAATATCTGGCCTCCCCAGGTATGCTGGTCACTCTAAAATGCTTGGCCAGAATCGACTTTGGCTGCATTTGAGCCTCCTGCCAGTATAATAAAATCAGTTCTGTGTCTACACAGCAATTCCCTGAGAACCTTCGGAAATAGTCCCCTCATTATTTCTCCGAGAACCTCAGGGAAATAAGTCCTCTCATTCAGTTCACGAACACTCTAACCGATTACCTGTGAGATAGACTTTTTTCCTTCCAAAGCGATCGGAAAGCTGACCAAAAGAGAGAACTCCCACAAACACGCCGCTGAAGAAGAAAGAGCTCGCGGCACTGACTTTGTAAGATCTGTCGGCGATTAAAAACCACTGGAGGAAGAAAAACAATAGAGAGATGTGTAGGTCAAAGAAAAGATGGATGGACTGAGTTAGCCATTAAAAAACAAATGCACAACAAAAACTTGTACACAGGAACTTCTCCACCGTATGACCCACTGCTAACCAGAACTCAGGAGGGCATCCATCTCGGACAATAGCCAAGAAGACTTTGTCTTCAGAAAAACTAGGAATCATTATTATTATACTGTGCTCCCACAGTTTTCTGTACACATCTTATTACAGCACTGAACGCAGTATACAATACCTAATTATTTACCCATCTGTTGACTATGGCCCTCATCTTAAACCTCTGTGTTTCTAGAAAGGAAGAGTCATGTCCCATTAGTGTCCATTTCTCCGATGCCTAACATACTAGATGGCATACATGAGGCAACAAATGAATGGCCCTTTTCTCCAACTGATTAATGGGTTTTAAATCCCTTGAGTACTTTTCTCAAAAAATTAAAGATACAATTACCATATGATCCAGTAATTCCACTTCTGGCTATATACACCAAAGAACTGAAAGCAGGGATTCAGATATTTGTACACTAATGTTCACTGAAGCATTATTCACAATAACCAAAGGGTGGAACTAATTCAAATGTCCATCAATAGATGAATGGATAAACAAAATGTGGTGTAAACATATGATGGAATACAAGCTTTAAAAAGAATGAAATTTGGACAAGTTACAATATGTATGAACCTTGAGGATGTTATGCTAAGTGAAATAAGCAGATAAAAAGGGACAAATATTGTATGATTCCATTTGTGTGTGTGACATTGTGATTTATAAGAAATATATTTGTCTTCATCCACTGTTCCTGGTACATAGCTCCTGAAACCCTTGTAATTTCCATAGGAGCCTCCAAAAAAACCCAAAAGGACAGGATTCAGAGAGCTTCCAGGTGGGTGAACATGTGGAGGTGCTGTCAGGGTGGCATGCTCAGAGGGCACAGAAGCTCTGCATCCCTTCCCACATACCTTGCCCTGTGAATTTCTTCCAACTGGTTGTTCCTGAGTTATATCCTTTTATAATAAACCAGTGGTCTAGTAAGTAAAATGCTTTCCTGAGTTCTGTGAGTTGCTCCAGCAAATTAATCTAATCCGAGGAGAAGATCACAGGAATCTCTGATTTATAGTGGGTAGATTGGAAGCACAGGAAACAACCTGGACTTGTGCCTGGTGTCTGAAGGGAGGGGCAGGGGCAGTCTTGCTGGATTTAACCTGCGGGATCTAATGCTAACTCCAGACAGACAGTCAGAACTGAACTGAATTGCAGGACACTCAGCTGGTGTGGCAGAATTGCTTGATGAGGGAACCCCCTCTACCCCACCCCCCACATTTGGTGACCAGAAGTGTCAGAAGTGAAACAGTTGACAGTAGAGAAAACACAGAAGGAGTGTTTTTCCTTTACCTGAAGTAGTTAAATCCACAAAGACAGAAAACAGAATAGTGGTTCCCAGGGGCTGAGGGAAGGAAAAATTAGTGTTTAATGGGTACAGAGTGTCAGTCTGGGATGATGAAAAGGTCTGCAGATGGATAGTGATGATGGCTGCACAAGAAGAAAAAACTTGATGCCACTGCACTACACTTAAAAATGGTTTAAATAGTATATTTTATATTATGTATATTTTACCACAATAAAAAAAAAGTCTCTTGAGTACTATTATCTTCTACTTTAGGGAAACTTATGAACTTTTAAGAGAAAGCAATCATCCTCTGCTTAAAATGCCACTATCTAAAGCCCTGTCTAGTGACGTGTTAAGGTGATCTTTGGTTATAAAGATAAGTCAAGCTGTGTCACAGGGGTAATCTCAGACAACCATGAGAATGCTCCTCTTTCCCCTTCGCAGCCCCTGTCCTAGAGTCTGCGAAGACAGGTTTATGACGATCCCCTTCAGAGAACATGCGAGGAGGCACTCGTCTTGGTTGTCCCTTCTCCATCTTTCAGACCATCCTTTCCCATGATTCGACAAACACTCATTATGTCCCAAAGCACATTTAACTTTTTTCTCTTATATTTCCTGTAAGACTGAATTGATAAAGATCTTGATAAGATGATTTCTGGACATCTCCACGCAAAAAAAAAAAAAAAAAATCAGGCTTTGGAAAATAAACAAGGATAATGCCCCCTCACTAATGCTGTGCTTTACTTCTAAATGCTCTCATTCTTCACATTTAATTTTGTTTTTTTGGAGGAAGATTAGCCCTGAGCCAACATCTGCTGCCAATCCTCCTCTTTTTGCTGAGGAAGACTAGCCCTGAGCTCACATCCGTGCCCATCTTTCTCTACTTTTTTTTATCTGTGGGACGCCTACCACATCATGGTGTGCCAAGTGGTGCCATGTCCACATCCGGGATCCAAACCAGCGAACCCCAGGCAGCCGAAGCAGAACGTGTGCACTTAACCACTGCACCACCGGGCCGGCCCACATGCAATTCTTAATAAGGTTAATTAACTGGTTTTCCTAGCCCTTCGTGGATTAGAAACAGTAAACTAGGGTGTCATCGCCCTTAGAAATAGTAATCAGGGGGCTGGTCAGAGGTGTAGAAGTTAAGTTTGAGCACTCCTCTTTTGCAGCCCAGGGCTTGTGGTTTCAGATCCTGGGTGCAGACCTACACACTGCTCATCAAACCATGCTGTGGCAGCATCCCACACATAAAATAGAGGAAGATTGCCACAGATGTTAGCTCAGGGCCAATCTTCCTCACCAAAATAAATAAATAGTAATGAGGCAGTTACTGCTCTTTTTGGCAGCCAAAATATAAATGAGAGAGCGATGGAAGCAATAGGACACAAAACTGAAATATGTTCTGGACATTTTTTTTCCTTCGGATATTCAACAAGTATTTGATTAGTTTCTACTAAGGTTAACAACTATTCTAAACACTTAGAATACAGATGTGAATGAACTAGACATGGTCCCTCGAGAAGTGTAAGTCCCAGTGTACTCTCCTCATGGAGTATAAGATAGACATTAAACAAGAAACAAAGAGGGAGAGACTGGGAGGGAACCTCTTTAAATAAAGTATTCAGGGAAGCCTTCTCTGGGGAGGTGACATTTGTGACCTGAATGATGAGAAGTGACGAACCCTGAAAAGCTGTCTGGGGAACATGACAGTAAGTGTAACGGCCCGAAGGTGAACACAGCAGTGTGCCTCAGCGGGGATGGGATGAAACGAGGCCAGAGAGGCGAGCGGGCATCAGATCACGCAGGGCCCTGGGCCACAGCAAGGAGCGGGGATTTTATTCTAGTGCAAAGGGAAGACGGTGAATTATTGGATTTATGTTTCTAAGGGTTACTCCGGCTACTCTTAGAGAATGCATTACAACAGGAAAAGCTGGGAGCAGGCAGGCTACTGTAATAGTTCAGGAGATACCGGGGGCTTGGACAAAGGTGGAAGCAATGGTGATAAAATTACATGGATTTGGTACATACTTGAAGGCAGAACTGCCAGGACTTGGTGATGAATGAGATGTGGAGGGGAGGAAAGGAAGGGAAAGTCAAGGATTTTACCTAAGTTTTAACTGTAGCCACTCAGTGGATGGGTGGTGAGGTCTACTGAGATGAACTGGGTTGTAAGGGGGTATCAGGTGTGTGGTGGGAAAGGAAGAGTTCTGTTTAGACATGCAGAGGGTGAGATCCCTATAAAACATCCAAACGGAGATGCCAAGCAAGCATTTGGATAAGAGTCCTGAGCTCAAGGGAGAGCACCTGAGGGTTTATGAACCTATAGACAGAGAAGAAGGCTCAGGACAGGGGCGTACACATTCAGAGGCTGAGTAGAAGAGAACCATTACAGAAAACTCACAAGTAGGAGTCGGACAGCAAGAAAACAGGGAGAATGTGGTGTCGCAAAGACTACAAGTGGAAATTTGATTCCGGGAGGAAGGGGTGGTTAAGTATGTCGAATGCCGCTTCAGAGGTCAAGTAAGAAGAGGACAGAGACGTGCAGTTATATTTGGAAACAAAACGGATACTTAAAAATCGCAATTTCAGTAGAGTGCGGATGGAAGACAGACTGGAGAAGGCTGAAGTGGAGGCGGAGGAACGGCAGGCAGCAGGTGCACAGAGTGGCTCCCATCAGTTTTGCTGTGAAGAAGAGCCAAGAAATGGGACAGTATTTGGACAGGTAGGTGAGGTCAAAGATTATTGGCATGTTTTTTAATGTATGCGCATGTTGATGAGAGCAATCCAGTAGAGAAGAGATCCTCCCAGGAGAAAAGTACTGGGAAAAGCAAGAAGGAATACGCTTGAGTGTACGAAGTACAGAGGTTAGTCTTTCCTAGAAGCAGGAAGATGCTGCCGTAAAGGCGGGAAAGGAGGAAGGCAGAACACGGGTTCAGAAGCAGGCAGCGAGGGAACTCCTATCTGATTGCTTCATTCCTCGTTCACTGAAACAGCAAGTGAGGTGGACGGTTGAAGGGAGTAGAAGTCAGGGGGAGTTAGAAATCCAAGGAGGAAGGGGACAGAAGGCTCCTCTGAGTGGGACGTGGCGCACGCATTCAAGGGAAACGTTGTGGCCCTGCCACGCCATGCTGAATGTGCCCTGGAGCTTTGCAGTTATCACTTTGAGGAGGAGGTGGGGAGTTAAGCATACTGAGTTGGGGATTTCTCAGGAGTACCACAGAGCAGGGAGTCACAGAGATTTGCAAAGGAGTGACTATTATAATAAAGGAATATATGCTGGCGAGGGGGAAAAGGAAGACATAAGGGGGATGATGGGTAGTGAAATAACGTCATCCTCAGGAAAGCCCCTATATCCTTCTCTGTGCTTTCCATTCTTGCCCCAATTGAAATTTGGCTGTCCCCTAAGGAAATCACTCACTGAACTAGGTCCCTCTCAAGTAGAGGCAGCTTTTCCTTTTACAGCCATGCACCTGAGAGATAGGGGTAGATAGCCAAACTTCTCATCAGCTCATCTAGAGATCACATTAGCAGACTGTGTAACCCACTAGCCTCCTGCGGCAGAGAATCTAGCTTGTTTTGACATGTCCACTCTTCCTTTCTTCAATAGTACCAGAATGTTTAGCTGGGCATATGGCTACCCAGAGTGAAAACTAAAAGTCCCAATCTCCTCCCAATTAGGTGTGGCCACGTTATCAAGTTCCGCACAATGAATGGAAGCTGAAGCATCATGGGGCAGCTTCCAGGAATTTGTCTCAAGCGACAGCTGATTTGCCCTTTGCCCCTTCTTCTTTTCTACCATCCTACTGCTCACTGTCCACTTGAGAGCTGGAGCTCTATCTGGGGCCATGATGATGAGGGGCCCACATTAGGGCTGGTGAAGTCAAAGCTGGAAGGAGCCTGGGTCCCTGAGAACACTGTGGTAGGGCTCAGACATTGGCCTATTTTTTAAGTTCTCCAGATGATTCTCATAGGCAATCAGCCTAAGAACTCCTGTCCAGGACCTTGTCATCCTTAATAACTGCATCACCTCTAAAATCCTGATTTTGAACATCCCACTCTGAGATCACCACCCCCTAGTCTTCCAACTCATTGCCTCTAGCACCCCTGCTCCAAACAGTATTCAATCTCTTCAAGACCTCCAATCACCAAACTCTACAATATGCATGGCCTGAGTCATCAAAAAAGATTAAATCATGTTAAAAAGCCTTGATTCAATGTTCTGTAAAGGAAAGGATAAAACACATTTTAAAGTTTCACATAGAAGAGATTAAAACAGCTTCTAGAATTTGGAGAAATTTTGTTTTGTGAAAAATTAATTTATTTTGGATATATGGATAGTTCTGTGGTAGAATTTTCAACTCATGAGGAATGCCCACGGTGACATCTTTCAGCTCGAAAACTGAGTCCAATATGAGATACCAGGCTGGCCCAGAAAAGAGAGGACTGTATTTGTCACAGGGATATCCTTTCTCTTACCATGGCCAATAAACAAGGCCTAATTATACTTGTTTTTATTACCTTAGAGTTCAAATACTAGCTTTTATATTTTCCATGTCCTTGCTGTTTGTTTCGGTGTTTACATGCCTTTAAAATCTGGCCTGCAACTTTAGCCTTGATTATCCTGCAGCTCAATTCCTGCTAGTTTGTTTATATGGCCAAGATGTTCAGGCTCATACTGATCCGTTGTGTGCTTAATCAATAAGGAGTGGTTAATACGGCTGCTCCATAATTACCAATTCTGTTGACCACATTTGCAAAACTTCTCAAATCCATCAAAAAGGCTGTAATATCATCCTTCCAACAACTGGATGGCTATCAACTTGGATGGTAGTTTTAGGAAGAAGTATCCCAAGGGATGTCTGACCAGCAAATTTCAGATTCTGATTCTCAGGCTGCTAGTTCCAAAGTGTCAAAGTGTCTAGTAATTTTTCTTCAGGTCAATGTTGGCTGGGCTAATGCCTCTCCCTATTTCTCCTGGAATATATGTAGGCACTGACAGAAAAATTGAAAGGTATTGCCAGATTTTAAAAAAGCAAATTAGAGAATGTGAAGCTGGAGATCTCTCTGACAGATCTAGGTGGACTGGAGTGGTTGACTCTGGAACACCAACTGAATTACTTTAGGACAATGTGTTTACAACCAACTTTCCACATGCCCCGTCCCCTAACGTATGAGATTTTTGGCTCAAATGCTTTGTTTTGTTTTCAGTTTCAAAAACTTTCCAAATATAATTTACATGCTTATCACATACCTACTGTGTGATCTAAAGGGTTTTACTTTGTCAAAGCTCAGACAAGATATACCAGGAGAGTGATCGATATTCAAGAGTGACAGTATTCAAGACAATAGACTGATATAACCTGTTTTTAAAGTTTTGGGAAGACGTCACCCACCAGCCTAGACTCAATTTTTGGCTTATTTTATTGCCCCTTGGTCAACACTCAGTACCAGGTAAAACCCAAACCAGGATATCACCAGGACATCAGAAATTAAACTATAATAAACCTAAAAATGATGAGCATGACATTCTTGAAAAATCTGTTTTTTATGAGGCTTTACATTTTAAAAATCATAAATTTATAAATCACTCAAACCCTTAATTGGCTAGATTACTAAAGCGATGGTTCTCCTACTATTTTTTTAAATTACAAGCCAAATTCTAAAGCTACAGAATGAATGCTCTTTTTATACTAATTCATTCCAAATTGAAAAATCACTTGCAAATTGAAAAAGCAGGAAATCTTTTCTTTTCCCATACATAACATAAAAGGAAGAATATAAAAGAAAAATATTTTCAGTCTCTCAGGTTGACCTGGCTAAATCTCCTTTTGCTTTTAACCAACATCTGTATTTTTGTTCCTATGCTTACCAGAATCACTAAATTGAGTTCATAAGTTGGGCATTTATTATACTGTATTTTCCAAAAGGATGTGAGCATTAAAAGCATTGGAACATTCATCCACTCATCTAAAGAAAGCCAACCTGAGAGAAAATCAGGCACAAGTGGGGACAGACACCAAGAGTAGGTGCCTCAAGCATGAAAGATGAAAGGAACATAAATATGGCAAATACTGTGTGAGTAGACACCCAGGTGGCACGCAGGGCCTTCCAGTTCCTAAAGAGAAGAGGCAGGCAAGCAGAAGTGAAGGGAGTCCAGACAGTTACTACTGACTTGGTATTAATGAAGCATCTGGGAGGTTTTCTGTTTAATATTTGGATTCTTACTGCTTAGAGGCTGAGAATAAATGGCATCTCCCAAAAAAAGGATAAAGTTTTGGTGTATGTCAAGAAACAGTGCTCTGGCTGCAATGCAGAGAATGGAACAGAGGTGGCCAGCATGGGTGTGGGAAGACCTATCAAAGGTCATTACATGATCCAGGCCAGCGTGCATGGGGCGGGGCAGGGGGGATGGGGTGCTCAGACAAGAGAATGGACTCAAGCTGGATCCAGATACCAGGGCTGAGTCATCCATGAATAGTTATCATATGAAGGCAACCACAGACTGAATGAAGCTTGAAAATAAATTTTAAAGGAAGTAACAAAATGTGTCTTTAGCATCTCCTGTGAAATTATCAAATCTTAAGCTTTATGGAAATGTCACAAATCAAATCAATCATTTTTCTGATACAGCAGAAATATGATAATCTGAAAAAATGCATTATTGCTTTAAAATGGACTACATGCATATATAACCCTAAAAACAAATTAACATATGAGTAATGAAAAATATATATCAAAGATACATCAAATAAGAAGGCTGTAACACCCTTATAACCAGATACTTAATAATCAACCAACTTTTACATAATATTCTCTTGTAATCCCAACAACCACTTTTTTTTTTAAAGATTTTATTTTTTTCCTTTTTCTCCCCAAAGCCCCCCAGTACATAGTTGTATATTCTTCCTGTGGGTCCTTCTAGTTGTGGCATGTGGGACACTGCCTCAGCGTGGTTTGATGAGCAGTGCCATGTCCGTGCCCAGGATTCGAACCAACGAAACACTGGGCCACCTGCAGCAGAGCGCGCGAACTTAACCATTTGGCCACGGGGCCAGCCGCCCAACAACCACCTTTTAGAATAGATATTTATTA
The DNA here is from genome assembly GCF_037783145.1 of Equus przewalskii. Classification (NCBI taxonomy): domain Eukaryota; kingdom Metazoa; phylum Chordata; class Mammalia; order Perissodactyla; family Equidae; genus Equus; species Equus przewalskii. The sequence goes on from NW_027228750.1 coordinate 3,847,127, forward strand.
TTATTATTCCCATTTTATAGATGATACCACTGCAGCTCAGACATGATCACTCTAGAGCAAGCAGCAAAACCTGGACCTGATGCCAAGACATCTTCTCAAAATCTCCTTCTTGAGTACTCTATGCTCACACTAGTTGAGTCTTAGAATTCTGGAGCTAACTAGTGATATAACACTACACTTGAATGTGTTAATCAGAAGCACAGAAATTACAATATGCTGGGTAAAAACTTCCACTTTTTAATGTCCAGCATGTGTTCCATTCAGGAAGCTATGAAAAAATCAACCGAATATCAGAATGAATACCAGAATCAAGTAGGCTGTTTTAGGCTATTACCCTTGCGGCTTAGGGTCAGAGAAGTAGGGGTTGGTAGAAAGGAGAAGGAAAAGGAAGGTTCCATGTCAAATAGGAAGCTACGGTTACCTGGTCTGTGTGCTTGGGAAACATAAGGAGAAGGCTGGGAGTGAGGAGAAGAGAATAATGTATTTTAAAATCAACTTCCAAAGTGGTTTTTTTTTTTTTTTTTTGAGGAGGTTTATCTGATTCAACAATATATGTTTTAAATATAAATACTTAATAAAATTTCCATTTTTCAGTTGAGCTTTTATCATTTACGTACTATCTGATGTCCTGGTGTACCCACATGACACAAAGAAACCATCCCCAGGCGTCTTTCTTTCCTTTCGTCCACTGAATAGAGCCACACTGCCTTATGCTCCCACCATAACAGAATACAGATCCTAAGACATGTGCCTTAAGTTGTCACGAATATTAGGAAGACTAAACAGCAAGAAAGACCCCAAGGATTTAGATACACACCCAGCCTCTCCTCTGAGCAACTCCTCATTGGCTCTGTCAGTGTCACAAATTTGTCTGTCTCTGCTTCAGTTTTCCCCTGTGACCCGAACTGCCCATTCCTTTTTTCCCCTTCTAATGTATGGTGACGTTTCATGGAGTAAGGGTTGAGAAACATGCCAGCACCACACACCACTCTAATGGAAGGGGCAGTGGAAAATAAATTAAAACCCTGTACCCTAAGCTGTGACAAGTGTGGGTCATTTCCCTCCCCCGACACAGTGCTGCCCCTCCCGTGCTCCTTGGTCTGGCCCACAGCAGGTGAATGCCTGCACACCCACACAGGATACTGTAGGGCCACTGCCTGGTGGCCGCCCAGGAAGATGCGACTCCCCACAGGAAAACAAACATTCCTCATTCTACTTTGCCTCGAAGCCTGGCCCTTATGGGAACCAACTACTCCTACAGGCTGTGCCCTGGTCTTCCCACATCACCCCCAGCCCCACCTCGTCTTGGTGAGCTCCCATCCATCCGTGACGCACCTGAAGCAGCTCCTCTCCGTGAAGTCCTGCCTGATTCACTGGAGCAGGGCTGACCGCTCCCTCCTTTCTGCCATCTCTCTCCCTATTCTTGCTTCTAATACGACGTATGGTGAATTATGTGTTTACTTGTCTTCCCCCCCAGGACGCTGTGAGCTTCTTAAGGGCATATTTGTATCCTATGTGCTTCCCTGTGTCTGCCAGCACTAATTAAATATTTGCTGAATTATTTATGTGATAAGAATGAATGCTATAGTCTTACAGACATGTTCATATATGCCATCTGAATGGCTTTCCCAGGCAAGGGAGTGTGAGGGAGATTTGGAATTTGAGGGGCTTTCCTTCTTCCTATGTCCAAGCTGACATATAGAATCCTTTAGTTTTATCTTTAGCCTCTATGTTAATAACAAAACTAAGGAGAAAAAGTAACTATGGCAATTTTCTGGAAACCTGGCTGAAAATGCTCTAAAGGCAAAATCTGTGCCACCGAAACATACACTTCCAAAGGCCTGAGTAACCGAAGCAGTGGGGCCTGAAAGCATCATCACTGGTCCACAAACATCCCCGATAGAACATGGAAGATCCCGCAGGGATAAGAACTTTGCTGTGGACGATACACACTGGCAGTGAACCCGCAGGCCAGGCAGGGCCATGGCAGGTCGGGGAGTGGCACCTAAGTTCCTCACCTGGTTGCTGTGTCTCTTCTAAAAGGAGACTTGTTCATGAGCCCAGTGTAGACCACTCGTCCCAACTCAGGCTCCCCTAAAAGGGGGACAGATCCCACGGCTGTCCAGGGTATAGGCTACCTGATCATAAAGGAAAAGGAAGACTAAGGGGAACCAAAATGGGGAAACAAGATCGGGCACATACTTATTGATCGAGCTTCTTGTCACCTGAAGTCCTGCCGTGATGAAAATCAAGTCACGTTACCACAGCCACGGCCCTACCCAGACTCACGGCATGTCAGTATTTCAAGGCTGTGGGGCTGGAACAAACAGCAGCTTCCCCCACAGCCATACAGCACATCCCTGAGGGCTCTCCACAGCCTCCGAGCGGTGAGTGTTCTAGGGAAAATTCTAAACGCTTCTGATAACAATTGCAACCAAACTTCATCCCTCCACCGTCCCATATTTCCCATAAAAATATTTACCGCTTTGTACAGGAAAATCTCACTTGAGGAGAAAATCAGGGAATCGGAGGCCTCCTGTGATTAGGGAGTACTTGGACAGGGTATTTCAGGAACAGTTTCACAGTGATTAACTAACTTGCTTCATTTCAATGTAGTTGTCACTCTGAATTACCACTTAATGGGTGAAGTGTGCCGGCTATAACAATCAGTAGTACAGGCGTAAGGAAGCAAGATATTAAAAAAAAATTAGCCCCTAAAGCAATTACTGCAGTGAATTTTTCAAATAGTTTTAATACTCTGTCTTTTGACCCCAGGGTATGGCTTGGGCAAAATACATTAATCTCAAGATAATAATCAGTCAATTTCAGTTCTTCGATATCCACAATGATATTAAAGATTCCAACCTTACTCTTTTTGGTTGCAAAGATTAATTAAGCATGATAATTGTGTGTCTCCGTGATATTTGGTGCTTTCTGAATGAGTCAGAGCTCAGGGAATAATTTGAATACAGCAGACAGCAATTTGCTACATAAATTCACCCCAATGGCTATTAGCTCATTTTAAAATAGTCAAGACTCCTAGATTAGAGGGTGGGTTTTTTCTTTTTGCATTAATGCTAAGTTAATCACATCTACATAACCTTTTATTCACCTTCCCCAAACCTTCCATGAATAACTCCTGCAAAGCCTGACACGAATGCAGTAAGATTCAGAGTGGGAGCTTTAAAAATTAGTATTTTTAGGGGCTGGCCCCGTGGCCGAGTGGTTGGGTTCGCGCGCTCCGCTGCAGGCGGCCCAGTGTTTCGTTGGTTCGAATCCTGGGCGCGGACGTGGCACTGCTCATCGGACCACGCTGGGGCGGCGTCCCACATGCCACAACTGGAGGAACCCACAACGAAGAATACACAACTATGTACCGGGGGGCTTTGGGGAGAAAAAGGAAAAAATAAAAAAAATAAAAATTAGTATTTTTAACATAATCTCCTTAAACTATAGAGTTCTGCAGACTCTATCTTAACATTTATTTTCAGGAATTTTATAGGAGAGATCAGCAAGACTTACACTTGTTTTTTTAACTCTCATTTTATACCAAATAATTTCAGTATGAACCCTATGTTATCTATATACCATCAATTGTACATTAAGGATATTTACTAACTTATTAACAAGTTCGCATGCCAGTTTCAATATTACCACTTTGGAGATTTGGAGGAGCAACTGAAAAACTAGCGAAGTAATCAAAATTGAATTAAAGCTAAGAAATTAAGCGGAGGGTTTGGTTGGGGACTGCAATCCACTGTAACAAAGGTGAACTCAACCAGCAGCGTAGAGACCTGCAGCCCCTGAAGGACACAGGCTAAAGAGAGGCTGAGGTTGCCGTCCGCCTGGCACTGCTGGCCCCGGCCGCTCCTTGATCATCATCCTCATTGTTCTTCCCTCTTCTGCTGCTTCTCTGCTGACTTGTCATTTTGGTAGTGGCAGCAGGAAACTTAGAAACCACTCCAGGACTTGGAACAGCACCCAAACAGGGCGCCCAAGTCCAAGGCAGAAGTCGAGTGTGTTGCTCACATGTAACTCACACACTCTGAGTGGTGGAGATGAGGTCACACAGGGTGGACATTTTATTTGTACCTCAAAATAAAATAAAATGACTTCAGGGAAAACACGAGATTCTGCATTAAAAATGTAAAGCAGATGAGCCTCTTCTTAGGTCTCCCTGAATACATTCAAAGAGGAGATAAGTGGGTGACACCATTAAGACGAGGGCAGCAGGCTGCTGGGTTCTGAACAGGCGAGTGAACTGCTCAGGGGCATGGGAGTTGTTCGTTTTATTTAATTCTCCTTTGTTATTTTTGTTATATCAGGAAACCTGTAAGTTTATTTAGGCTTGATTATTATTAAAGCTTAACTGAATCATTACTACTTCCGTGATTGTTCTGTGCGGGACTGCTAGCCAAGATCCTCACGAGCTAGACACAAATACCTTGAGAGTCACATCACCTTAGAGAAGGCAAGAAGCTCCTGACAGATTCATAGGGGCACTGACTCCCTGCCTCCCTTCCTGCTTCTGTCACATGCCATGTTGGAAAGGCCACAGGAATCAGTGGCCAGGTTCCTTCATTTACTAATTGTGTGACACTAAGTGAGTCACCCAGCTACTCTGAGCCAATGTGTTCTTATACTTTTAATTTGCAAGCCACGATACAAACGTTCTGATTGTTTGCCCTTCTTCCTTAGCATTCACTATCGGAGACAATAGCAAGCACGTGACTGGCAGCCCACATAGGTAAGTATTTATTTTCCTTAGCTTTCAACGCAGTGTGTGTGCACCATGTGCTATCACCCCCTGGTCACTTTGCTAACCTTCATTCTCGCCAATCTCCCAACCCACACTTCCATTGGCTCTTCCCAGGCAGAGCCAAGCTCTTCCCCTGTTCTCTGTGAAAGTGCTTCTGGGCTACCAAGGATGGCTGGCAGCGGCAGAGGTGTTGGGGCCCTGGACCCAGCTCCTCTTCAACGACAGCAGCAAAGCATCCAGCTCTTCCAAATACTGAAATGCCACTAAGATACCACTTAAATCGAAGGGGGAAAAAAGGTTTGAAAATCACTGGTAAAGCAGAAGGAACATGGGTTCACTGAATCCCAGTATTAGTATGTGATTTGCAGAAAATTCCTTAAAATCTCTGCATGTCAGTTGTTTAATCTATAGGGTAGGGCTGTTGGCAGGACTGAATAAGCAGCATAAGGAAGGTGTCTGGGAAAGAGGCCCTCATTCTTTGATGCAAGAGTGCGTCAAAAGGTAGTCACGGTTATCTGCCTCTTCCCTCTCCTCTACCTACTAAAGCTGGTAAAACATCTTCTCATCCACAAAGTCTTTGTAAATTACGGAGCAGTTTCATTGCAGCTGAGCAACCTGCGGGGACTGTGGACTTCTGCCACTGTGCAGCCAGAGATGCCACCCGTCCTCCTCCGTCAACAGAGTGGGCAGGCCACAGGTACCCTTGCAAACCATCACGAACCCACTCAGGCTGGAAGCAGGCAGCTTAGCATCTGGGATGCCCCAAAGATAATTCAGCCCAAACTGTGACCCCCTAGTCTCCAGGGAGCATCCCCTGGAGAACTCATGGAACAGCAGTGCATTGATATCACCCAGCTGTGCAGCTGGGCAGCCCCACCCCCACCCATGGTTCTGGACACATCTTGCAGTACCACTGGAGACTGAAGATCACTATCTGCGCAGGAAACATTTGTGCTGAGATACACCTCTGAGGTAGATAATTGTTTGACCTTCTGATGAGATAGAAATATATTGCGTGCCTCTATACTATGGGAGAAAAGTACCAAATATTTATAAATCTATAATGACATATGTATATTCAACATAGATAACAGCATACATATCCAAGTATGTGTATCTCAGTGCATGGGTGGGAATGAGAATGAGGAGAGATGAGTAACACAGAAGAGGGAGAAAGGGTGGGGAAGAGAGAGCAGAAGACAGAGAAAAGACACACAGAGATACATACAGAGATAGAGAGACAGAAACATCAGAGAAAGAGAAAGAAAGTCAGTGAGACAGACAGAGAAAGGCAGGGAGAAAGAAACGGGAGGTAAATACAGAGACTGAGATGGAGAGAGGTGGTGATAGAGAGGAACAGACACAGACAGACAAAATGACAGAGAGAAAGAGAGAGAGAGAAAAGAGAGAAGGAAGGATGCAAGAGAGAGAGAGGCAGAGAGGGAGGGAGGGAGGGAGACACACACAGTTACAATCAGACAAAGACAGATGGCAGAGAGACAGTGACTCACCGACACAGCCCAGTGGTAAGAAGAAGAAGAAGACGGGGCTACTCTCACAGGCAGGAATGGGGTGGGGGGCGCCGTCTTAGCCCTTTATCCTCTTCTCAGAGCTGCTTTAAAGATCTCCAGCGCTTGCCGGGAAAGCTATTTAACTCCATGTCTCCTGCATCTACCAACTCCTTATCTTGGGAGCAGTAGGGCTCCGGGCTCCCTTCCCTCTGTATTCAGCCTCCAGTCAAGCACCATTCATGGTGAACCTCCTGGGTGCCAGCACAGCAGATGCACTGTTGACCAGGGCACCCAGTCCTGCTGTCTTGGAGCATAGGGTCTAACAGCACTCTCCTTCCTTGTATCAAGGCCTTCCCTACATCAGCCAAGTAGTAATTACTCAATGAACATTGGCTAATAATGGTGTCTTTCTGGCGACATCTAAAAGGGCTCCTAATTATAGATTTCATTAGTATTAATCTAATTCAATTCCATTGAAATTTGTTGTGTGTCTGCTGGGCTGAAGCATAGTATTGGTATATTATCTACTTTAAAGTATTAAGCACCTACAATGGGATATTCTGCATAAATGTCACTTAGGGCAAGCTTTCACCCTGGTACCAGGAGCATTCTAATCAAGGTTGCATTGTCCAGTGATGGTCAGCTGGCCTTCTCTTCAGAAAGCACATTCTCCAGAGGGAGCTACTACAAGGGCTTCTGTAATCATTGTCTCTACCAACAATGGGTGCTTTGCTTATTCTTGATTAAATTAGTGGCCTGTTGACCAGCAATGAGGAATATAAAAAATGAGCTACTCCTGAAATTAAAGGCATTCAAGATATATGGATTAATTCAATATATTTTAGAGACACTCACTATCCCTCCATTAATTTCTGAGATAATCCAGTATGGTCTGTACTCTTTGTCTACAAGGGTGATGCCCTAGGCTAAAACCTCTCCTTGGTCCTGAGCTAATATGAAGTCTGGAAGATTCTGTCTACTTGATGCTAGTGGAGAGGGGAGTGTCAGTACCCTGGCTACGGAAAACTAGAATTTGTCCACAGTGACCTGTCATGCACGCAGTGTTTAGGACACTGAAAAAACCAGAGTGAAGACTTCATAAACCTGAAAGATAGTTTATTTTGTGCTTCTTTGATACTAAGAATCTCATTAATAAGGGTTCACATATGTGGTAGAATTTGGTCTGAGACTCACTTTCACGATAATGTGGTCACAGGTGTGGTGGAGAGCAGACCTACAGCTCTCACTATAGAGGGCAATAAACAGAACCAGAGCTTTCTGGAGATATGGCCAATACCATGGTTGGGGCAGGGAGGTGCAAGATGAACCTGGAATATCTTGTTATGCCAAAAATTTCTGAAGTGTTCAAAAAAAAAAGATGGGCACGTCAAAAGGACACAGGAGGACTTTCAGCTCCAGGAAGATGGAGTAGCGTACTTCTCCCTATTTCTCTTACTACGACTTTCTAAAAACCCTGGACAATATATATTAAACAAACATAAGAAAACTCTGAAAGGTTGAGAGAAGACCAGCTAGGGACCCTGGCACCAAAGGAATGACACGAGGTGAGTTTCCTGGGTTTCTCTTCGCCTCACATACCCCAGGACTGGGTGCTGGAGAAGCCAGCAGCTCAGAAATCCTAAGAGGAGTGACAAAAAAAGCCCCAACAAATCCTGTTCCCTCTAGCCAAAAGCCCAAGAGAGGAGCAGACCAGCAAGACTGAAAACTTTTAGATGATAATTTCTTTATTCCAGCCCATTGTTTCCTCAAAAATAACTGTGGCTCCAACCCCACTCACACCAGCAAAGGCTAAGTGGGGAACTTAGGCTTCTCCCCTGGCCAGACAGTAAAGAGTCACCCCACCCCACCCCACTTGGGTGGTATCAGAAAAAGACAAGTAGGAAGCCAGCACTTTTGCTCTTGCCAAACAGCGATGGAGAATGCCACATACACAAACACCACCACTTCTACCAGTGTCAGTGGAGACCATGTGGGGAGACTGGATTTCCACCACCAACTGGTAGTAACGAGGCACCCCTCCCCAATTCCTGTGCCAGAGCAGTGTCACAGAAAGCCAGCTAGACAGAAGCTTTAAATAAGACCTAGAATCGCTTAACATAATCCCTCAAACTTCAGGTTTCAAACAAAAATAATCTGTCATACCAAAATTCAGGAAAATCTCAAAGGAGAAGGAAAACAGACAATCACCAAGATGTTAGAAATATCTGACAAAGATTTTGAGGCTGCCGTCATAACCATGCTTCAGTGAGCACTTACAAACACGCTTGAAACAGATGACAAAATAGAAAAACTCAGAAAGTCTCAGCAAAGAAAGAGAATATACAAAAAAGGACAGAATGGAAATTTTAGAACTGAAAAATATAATGAATGGGTTCAACAGCAGAATGGAGGGGACAGAGCAGAGAATCAGTAAACTTTAAAATAGAACAACAGGAAATACCCAATCCTATAACAAAGATAAAACAGATGGGAAAAAATGAACGAAGCCTCAGGGATCTGGAGGGCTACAGCAAAAAAACCAATACTCCTGTCACTGGAGTTCTGGAAGGACAGGAGAAAGAAGGGCGGGCTAAAAACAAAAGTACCTAAATAAATAATAGATGAAAATTTCCCAATTTGTCAAGAGACATAAACCTACAGATCCAAGAAGCTCAGTAAATCCCAAACAGGATAAACCGGAAGAAATCCACACCAGGAAACCTAATAGCCTAACTTCTAAAAACTGAAAAAATTTTTTAAATCTTGAAAGTAGCAAAAGAGAAATGATGCCTTCCCTATAGGAAAGAAAAAAAAATTCAAATAACACCATATTTTTCATGAGAAACCATGGAGGACAGAAGGAAGTGGCACAGGAGTTTTCAAATGCTGAAGGAAAAGAACTGTTAACCAAGAATTTTACAGCCAGTGAAAACAAAGGATGAAGAGGAAATCAGGATACGATCAGATGAAGGAAAACTAGGAGAATCCTCTCGCCATCAGAACTACCCTAAAACAATGGCTAATCAAAGTTCTCTAAAAAGAAAGAAAACATCAAAGAAGGGATCTTGGAAAACCAGGAGGGAAGGAAGAACACTGCAAGAAAAAAATTGAGTAAATACAACAGACTTTCCTTCCCATCTTTGAGTTTTCTAAATTATGTTTGAGGGTTGAAGCAAAAATTATAGCCCTGTGAAATGTGGTTCTAAAAACATGTAGAAAAATATTTAAGACAATTATATTATAAATAGAGGAGGACAAAGGGATGTAAAGCGAGGCAGAGTTTCTGTATGTCACTCGACTGGTGATTTGACAACATCAGTAGGCTGTGATAAGTTATATACACAAGAGCAATCACTAAAAAACCTATACAAAGAGATACACTTCAAAAACACCATAAGTAAAAACTGAATTCTAAAAAATGTTCAAGTAACCTACAGGAAGGCAGGGGAAAAAAAGAGAAAAACAAAAAATAGAGAGAACAACAACAACAAAATAAAATCAAAGAGGGAAGCCCTAACATATAAATAATTGCATTAAATGTAAATTATCTAAACACACAAATACAGATATCAACAGTGTGGATTACAAAACTTGACCTAATTATATGCTGTCTACAAGAAACTGACTTAACATGCAATGATATAGGCAAGTTGAAAGTAAAAGGAGGAAAAAAATGCATAGCATGCTAATACTAATCGAAGAAAGCAGGAGTAGCTATATTAATATCAAATAAAGGACGTATCAGAACAAAGAAAATTATCAGAGACAGAGAGGCACATTACAAAATGATAAAAAGGTCAATCCACTAGGAAGACAGAGCAATCATAAATATGTATACACCAAACAAGAGAGCTATAAAATATATGAAGGAAAAACTGATAGTAGAGAAAGAAGAAATCAACAAATCTACAACTATAATTGAAGGCATAAACATTCCTCTCAACAATCTATAGAACAACTAGACAGAAAATCAGCAAGGATACACAAAAACTCAACAATACCATGAATCAACAGGACCTAAACGATATTTATAGAACACTCCATCCAATGGCAGCAGAATACACATTTGGTTCAAGTGCCAGTGGAACATATACCAAGAGAGACCACATCCTGGGCCATAAAAGAATCCTCAACAAATTTAAAAGAATTGAAATCACACAGTGTCCTCTGACCACAATGGACTCAAACTAGAAATCAAAAACAGAAAGGCAACAAGACAATCTCCAAACACTCGGAAACTAAACAACACACTTCTAAATAATCATTGGGTCAAAGAGGGAGTCTCAAGGAGAAAAAAAAAACACGTTGAGCTAAATAAAAATGAAAATTTGTGGAACACAGCTAAAGCAGTCCTGAGAGGAAAATGTACAGCAGTAAAGGCTTATTATTTGCAAAGAGGAAGACTTATCAATAATCTAAGCTACCACCTCTAGAACCTAAAAAAGAAAAAGAAATCCAACAGGAAGCAGAAGGAAGGAAATAATAAAGATAAGAGCAAAAATCAATAAAATTGAAAATAGAAAAACAGTAGAGAAAAAAATCAATGAAACAAAATGCTGATTCTTTAAAAAGATCAATACAATTGACAAGCCTCTATCATGACTGACAAGCAATTAAACAAGAGAAGACACAAATTGCCAATATCAGGTAATAAAAAAGGGACTATTATTTCAGACACCGCAGACATCAAAAGGATAATAAGATAAAATGAACAATTCCACACACATAAACTCGACAACTTAGAGGAAATGGAACAAATTTTTGGAAAGCACAAACTGCCACAACTCACAAAACAAAATAGATCATTTAAATAGCCCTATAATTTTTAAGGAAATTGAATACATAATTTTAAAACTCCCAAAAAAGAAATCTACAGGCCCAGATGATTTCACTGGAGAATTCTACCAAATGTTTAAAGAACTAACATCAGTTCTACACAATCACTTCCAGAAAACACAGAAGAAGGGAACACCTCTAATTTTTATAAAATTAAAAGCTTTATAAGGCTAGTATTACCCTAATACCAAGACCAGACAGAGTACAAAAAAAAGAAAACTACAGACCAATATCTCTCATGAGTACAGAAGCAAAAATCCTTAAAACAATATTAGCAAATAGAATTCAGCAATATATAACAAGAATTATATGCCATCCAGAAAGGCAAGGTTGGTTCAACAGTTTAAAACTAATCAGTGTAATCCAGCATACTAGAAGGCAAAGAAGAAAAATCAAATGATCATTGCAATTGATGTAGAAAATTGCGAACTGATGTATTTGACAAAATTCAATCACAAACATGATTAAAAACTCAAAAAAAAAAAAAACTGGAATGGGTGGACTTCCTCAACTTAATAAACAACATCTATAAAAAGCTACAGCTGGGGGCCAGCCCCACGGCCGAGTGGTTAAGTTCGTGCACTCCACTTTGGTGGCCCAGGATTTTGCCGTTCAGATCCTGGGCATGGACATGGCACCGCTCATCAGGCCATGCTGAGGCAGTGTCCCACACAGCACAACCAGAGGCACTCACAACTAGAATATACAACTATGTACTGGGGCCTTTGGGGAGAAGAAGGAGAAAAAAAAAAAAGACTGGCAACAGATGTTAGTGCAGGTGTCAATCTTTAAAGAAAAAAAACCTACAGCTAACAGTATACTTAATGATGAAGACTGAAGTTTTCCCCCTCAGACTAGAAATGAGGCATGGATGTCAGTTCTCACCATCTACTCAGCACAGTGCTGGAAGTTCTAGCTGGAAAACACAGCAACAAAACAAAATAAAAGGCACATAGTTTGGAAAGGGAGAAATAACACCATCCCTATTTTCAACATGATTATCTAGAAAATCCCAAAGAATCTTCAAAAAATCCCTAGAATTAATAAGTGAGTTCAGCAAGGTCACAGGCTACAAGATTAAAATGTAAAAATCAACTCTATTTCTACCTAGTAGCAATGAACATGTGGATACTAAAATTTTAAATACAATACCATTTATAATCAGTCAATAAAATGAAATATTCAGGTGTAAATCTAACAAAACATGTACATAACTTACATGCTAAAGACTACAAAACGATGAAATCAAAGAATCTCTAAATAACACATAGTGTTTATGTTGGAAGATGCAACAGAGTAAAGATGTCACTTCTCCTCAAAACGATATACAGGTTTAACGCAACTCCTATCAAAATCCCAAAAATATTTTTTGCTGATATAGAAAAAACTATCATAAAATTTATATGGAAAGCCAAAGAAACTAAAATAGCTAAAACAGGGGCAGGCCCCATGGCCGAGTGGTTAAGTTCTCGCACTCTGCTTCGGTGGCCCAGGGCTTCGCCGGTTCAAATCCTGTGTGCAGACATGGCACTGCTCATCGGGCCATGCTGAGGCAGCGTCCCACATGCCACAACTGGGAGGATCCACAACTAAAATATATACAACCGTGTACTGGGGGGCTTTGGGGAGAAAATAGGAAAGATAAAATCTTTAAAAAAAAAATAAAATAGTTAAAACAATTTTGACAAAGAATAAAGTGAGAGGAATCGATCGACCCAATTCCAGGACTTACTGTATAACTAAGGTAACATAACTAAACCTAGATGAATCTGCTGAGAACTCTGGCTGAGTGAAAAAAGCCAATCCCAAAATGTTACATAAATATGATCCCATTTTTATAACATTCTTAAAATGACAAAAATCAAAGTATAGGAAAACAGATAAGTGTTTCCAGGGCTTCTGGCCAGGGCTGAGGACAGAGGGAAGCGGATGCGGCTATCAAAAGGCAACATGAGGGATTCTTGTGGTGACGGAAATGTTCTGTGTCTTAGCCATATCAGTCATTATCACGGCTGTGATATCACATCGTATTTTTGCAAGATGCTACCATTGGGAGAAACTGGGTAAAGGGTTCATGGAATTTCTCTATATTATTTCTTGCAAGTAAATCTACAATTATTTCAAAATAAAAACTTTAATTAAAACACAAAAGGACACAAGAGCCAGCTTGAAGAGGTTCCCACTGGTAAATTGGGGATAATTTGAGCACCAAAATAATTAAAGGCTGTAACAAATTATAAATAACTGAGAAGAATAGGAATCCATGAGTATTTACTAATGATAGATACATAGGTAGGTAGGTAAACGGATGGCAGGCAGGCAGACAGACAGACAGAAAGGGGTCTTGCTTACAGCAGAAAGCAGAATGCCATGGAATCTAAAAGAAACACCAACAGCAAAAAACCCAGCTCATAGATGCAGAGAACAGACATTGTAGTTGCCAGAGGCTTGCGGGGAGAGGGGTAGGTGAAACGGGTGAAGGAGGTCAAAAGGCACCAACTTTCAGTTATAAGATAAATTAAGTCCTTGGGATGCAACGCACAGCATGGGGACTATAGTTAGCAATACTGTATTGCATATTTGAAAGTTGCTAAGAGAGTAGAGCTTAAAAGTTCTTACACAAGAAAAAAAATTTTGTCACTACGTATGGTGTCGGATGTTAACCAGACTTATTGTGCTTATCATTTCTCAATGTACATAAAAATCAAATCATTATGTTTTACACCTGAAACTAATACAATGTTATATGTCAATTACCCTCAAAAGGAAAAAAAAAAGGAAAGCAGAAAGCTAACTGGCAAAATGGAGGAAGTGCTAAAGTTAAGAAATCATTGGGGCCAGCCTGGTGGCACAGTAGTTAAGTTTGCAGGTTCTGCTTCAGTGGCCCAGGGTTTGTCGGTGCAGATGCTGGATGCCGACCTACACACCACTTGCCAAGCCATGCTGTGGCAGGCATCCAAAACATAAAGTAGAGGAAAATGGGCATGGATGCTAGCTCAGGGCCAGTCTCCCTCAGCAAAAAGAGGAGATTGGCAGCAGATGTTAGCTGAGGGCTAATCTTCCTCAAAAAAAAAGAAATCATCATTTTGCAACCATCATAGTTTTAGCTTGGTTTACAAACGAATCATCAAAGGACGCTACATTGGAGGCGGTGGTGTTCTGATGAGGAATAGTAAATTTGAATAATCTTCAGTGATTCTTCATAGATTATTTACTCTTTGAAATGAAAAAAAATACTAACTGTACAGGGAAGAAATCAGGCAATACCTGAAATGGAGGATCAAAATCAACATCACCAAAAAGGAGCAGAAGGATACTGTGTCTCTAGATGTGATCCCCTGAGAAGGACACAACGTTACTTACGTACTGTTCTGACTGTGGATGCATAACCTGAATGAGGAATCATCACACAGACCCAAAATGAAGAATATTCTTCTTTTTAAAAAGGGACTATGTATTCTTCAAAAGTATCGATGTCATAAAAGAAAAAGAAAGGATGAAGGGGAAAAATACTACAGAGTCACGAGAAGCAAATGTAATATGCGATCCTGAAATGCATTCAGTACAGGAGGGGCACCGACTGCATCATCACTGGGTCAAGTGACAACATTGGGTATGATGGTAGATTAGATAAAACTATAGTATCAATGTTAAATTTCTTGAACTTGATAACTGTACTCTGGTTATGTAAGAGAATGCCCTTATTTTCAGGAAATACACACTGAAGGATTTGGGCATAAAAGAACATCAGTATATGTAAATTTCAAAGGGCGTAGAAACAAAATTGAGAGCAAGATAGTAATGCCAATGAGATAAAATACTAATGACAGCTGAAACTAAAGGATACAAGGGTATTCTTTGTATTACTCTTGAAATTTCTGTCAGTTTGAAATTATTTCCAAATAGAAACATTTTTTTAAGTTCTCTGGCTTTTGTTACTTATCAAAAAGAACTAAGAGAGAGGATGGCCCGGTGGCGCAGCAGTTAAGTTCATGCGCTCTGCTTTGGCGGCCTGGGGTTCACTGGTATGGATCCCAGGCACAGACCTACACACCACTTATCAAGTCATGCTATGGTGGGCGTCCCACATATAAAACAGAGGAAGATGGGCAGAGATGTTAGCTCAGGGCCAATCTTCCTCAACAAACAGAGGATTGGCAGCAGATGTTAGCTCAGGGCTAATCTTTCCTTTAAAAAAAAAAAAAAGAACTAAGGGATGGATAACTAAGAGATTGGATAGGTTCCTAAAGAGTACAGTAATCAAGAGCACAGGCTTCTAAGACAAATTTGGGTTCAAACCGTAGCTCTTATTAACTAATCCTGACCTCAGGAAGTGTCAATTTCTTCATCTGTAAAATGGGGGAGATAATGCTTTTGAGGGTTAAATGAGATAAGTACTATAAAGTATCTCAATGCCCGGCATATAGTCATTATTCCACAATACTACTGGTTATTTTAGTAGGTTAGTAGCGGTGGTACTTGTGGTGCTAGTAGTTGTTGTTGCTAGAGCCATGGAAATGCAAAGATGACCAAAACATGGTTTCTGACCACAAAGGACTTAAAAAAAATGGCTGGAGGAGAACCACAAACTTCAGTGTGTACCACAGTGCAAACAAAATGTTACTAGACTGGAAACAAATGTGCACATACTTCTGCTGGGGCGTGGGCTGGGAAAGACGTCACAGGGAAGATGACAGCGCGTGGGAGAGGGTACATTAGGATTTCACCAGGTAGAGGTGAGGGTGAGTGGTCAGGGCGTTCCTGAACAGGTGTGGGCTGAGGGCTCAGGGCATGTGTGGGAAACAGAGGAGGCATAGAGAAGCGCAGAATGGGGCTGGAAAAGTACACCCAAGACCAAGCTGTGGAGGGTGAAGGGCCCTGAGTGTAACCCGTAGGGTCTTATTGTTTTCTGTGTGCCGTGGCAGAATCGCTGGAGGTTTTTGAGTGAGAGGTGACGTGACTCGATTGTTGTCATAGAAACGCCACTTAGGTAGTAGCTCGAAGAGTTAATCCAGCAATTATTCCTTCAAATGGGACCCTCCTAAGGAAGGACCTTCAGCACATCTCTTCCATTTTTAGTATGACCACCCAAAGGGTGAGAATCAAAATGTTCAACAACAGGTAAGGCTGACGGATGCCGTGGTGCAGACACACACACACACACACACAGGGAGGAGGGTGGACTGGAGATGCAGGCAGGGCATCTGGCAGGCACTGTGATGTCCCTTCAGGGGAGCAGCCAGATTTTAGGAGAGCTGACAAGCATGGCAGTCAGAACTGACAGCTAGAAAGGGTCCTGGAGGTCCCCTGCTGCACCAGGCATTAACCCTATAGTCCCTGGATAGCAGGGGCCAAGGGCTGGGCCAGGGAGGCAGTGGACAAATGGACAGCTTGTGGGGGGCAGGCAAAGGGCACAGGGTATTTCAACATTTCAGCAACCAGTGCAGGTGCATTCTATTGCGCATGAGCCCTGCCCTCTGACCCCCGCATTTCCGTGCACCACACTCTATCCTCAGCTTATTCACCTCTGGCTGGCTCAGAAGGTTTTATCCTTACTAGAACCTTCTTGGTCAGCAAAGCCCCTTGAAAGTAAGGCTCCCCACCCACTGGCGGTACCATTTGTATTTGATGTTATACAGTCAAGGTGCCCCATGCGGTCTACACACAAGACTAGACTTCAACACGAACTGTGGGTGTTACAGATGGGTCATTACATGTCTCTCTCTTCATTCTGCTAATTTTTGTGTATATAAGAAAAAGATTTAAAAGTTTCAAGTGACTTTTTAAAAGGACGCTATAATCAAAATGCTGCTCTTTTGGGGTTTATATCTTATTTCATCTAACTAGTTGGATTTCATCTAACTACTAAGATTCATGCTTCTCCCATTTGTAGAAAGGAGAAAACGTTTTCATAGGATATTCTCCTTTAACTCTTAAATTTACTGGAAAGTTATTTGAAGTGTTGTGAAACTTAAATCAACAAGATGAACAACTGCTTCCACTTGCACAAGGAGAAATGTTCATTTAGTGACCAGATGGCCTGATCTCTGTTCCACTGCTCACTGCTCCCGGTGTTACCTCAGAGGCGATGGAGGTGAAGCTGCTGTTGAAGTGCACGTGCTTGTGGATCTCACTGCCATTGGCTGTCAGCAGCCAGTCCCTGAGGGCCTGGTCATCACCACCTGATCGGTTGCCGTGGCTTTGATTCGGCAGGAGCTCTGCCAGGTCCCAGTGGTACGACGGAGTAGCCCCAACCAGTGCAATGAGGATGGCCTCTGTGGCCACGTAGAGCTGAAAGGGCAAACGCACAAAACCACGTATGTTAGAAACGCAATTAGTAAGCTTACAAACCTTGAAAGATCAGTTTCTTGCTTTTGGGTTTTTGTGAGGCACAGAAATGAGACACATCAAAAACAAAGTAGGAAAACATTAAAAGGAAGCTTGAAGATCTACTTCGAACAGAGCCATCAGAAATCCCACTTGTAAAGCACCTACGCTTTTTCCGGGGGTTCTCCTTCTGCGTTTGAGATATGTCTGATGCTGAGGATGCTGCACGTGGAGGGTCCAACACTGGGTGGGCAGGGAGCATGGGCACATGACTGGCTCTGATTTAAAGATTAATATTCCAACTATTTTTTCCTCAATTCTGTACCCTCAGTTCAGATAAGGAGTCACCAGGGAACAGGAATTTCTTGACTTTGGATTTACGATCTAAACAAGATTTTTTACGGCATAGTTAAATGTCTTGGAAAGCAGCACTGTGTGTGTGTGTGTGTGTGTGTGTGTGTGTGTGCGTGTGTGTATGCTCTCTCTATATATAAAAATAGAGAATTTTATTAAAGCAGGTAAGTATAATATGTATTTGAGTAGGTACTATTTTAAAATATAGTATACAACTTTTAGTAAGATTTAAAGAAATGCAAAATTCCAGGTATAGATATTCACTTTATAACCTTTAGCTATAATCATTGTTTAATCTAAACATAGTAGTCCCTTTAAAGAAAAACTAGTTCATTCATTCATTCAAGAAACATTTATTGAGCACACATGCCATTTGTCACTGACTCTTCTGGGCTTTAGAGCTATTCACAATTGGGTTTATAAGCTATTGAGCCTGATGCAGCCTTTTTACACTATGGATTTCCATTTATATTAGCTCTCAATGTTGGATGATTATTTCAAGCTTAAAATATACTAAGAAAATACAGAATTAGTCTGCTCCATAGTGAGACAATTTTATTCTAACAAACTATCCCTATTAACTGAGAACTTGATGTTTTAAAATACCTCTAAGCAGAGTAAGTGTTTAAAAAACACAAAGTAGCACCCCCACCGGATGGATGTGTTGACTGAGGCACAAAAAGGTGGAGAGACTCCCCAAGAGCTTTATCTCCATTACTCAGGGACCTCCCAGCTCCTTCCACACCATTCCGTAGGGGCATATTCAGCTGTTAAGTGGATAAAGTAAAGCGCCAAAGGCAGAGTAATTTATCACAAGTAGATGACGGAATTACTGTCAAGGAAAGAGGAAAGAAGTCATGACATTGTGTGTGTCATAACAGAAAGCTAATGTAAAACCCAAGATGTGATTTTTCCACTCTCGCTAAGGTTGCGAGGATATAAGGCAGCCCCAATCTATTTTGAGTGGAATGACTGTGGCCTCTCGAGATGTACAAAGCTGCCATGGGTCAGTCTGTGCCGATGACTTACTGTAAAATGCAAAGGGAAACATGTTTCTAGATTTATATTGCTTCCTGACCCCTATTTGCATACTATTAAGGAAGTCTTAGAACAGGAGGCAATCAGCTTATAAATATAAAAACCTTAATTACAAGAATAGACAGATCACACATTTAGCAGCAGCTATAATTACAAAGCCACTTGTGCCCGTTTTAGTAACTGCCCTTCCTGATTACAATCTGCTGAAATTTAATTCACAGGTAAAGAAATTAAAAAAAAAAATGGGGCAAGGGAACTCAGAAGATGACAAAAACACATGTTCTGGTAAACACACAGCCTTTATTCTGGCAAAGCAAACTAGTTACATTTTCTAAATATGCTCTTTCCTGCTTTTGTTCTTACCATTCACTTCACCTGGAAAGCACTTTCTCCTGCTGTGAACGTCTCAACCTTTCCAGTCCTCCAAGATGCAACTCAGATGCCACCTCCTCCCACCTTGCTTTCCTCTCCAACCCTCCAGAAACCCTCTCCTGCTTCTGCTCAGCCCCCAAAACTCCATCTAGACTTTCCTTAGAGCTCATATCATCTTCTTCATTGCATTGTATTTATGTGTTTGCCTGTCTTTTTTTCCCTATTGGAATATACTCTCCCTGAGAGCAGGATCTATGTCTGATTCACCTCTGGGCTTCCAAAGTAAATCACTCAGGGCCTAGATATATGCTATCACACACTCAGTGAGTGAATGAATGAATAAATGACCAGGATGGAATACGAATAACAGTAAACACTAATGCTAACCATGTGCCAGACACTGTTCTAAGTGCTTGTTGAAAATACATTAACACATTATATCGTTATCTAGCTTGTTCTAAGATAAGCAATGTTGTAGTTAAAAGAAGAAATGCTCCAAAGTGTTCTCTCATCAGAGGCGTGTTTTATTGTGGAGGCTAGCAACCTTGGCACAAACTAAAACGTGTAGAGAGCAGTTCAAACACAAAGCGGTGGTACAGTTACGTACACTTACGAAGCAGCGTGCAGGGAAATCTGGCGAATCAGTAGTATCTGTATTCATGAGTGTTGGTCCCAGCAATGTGTAAGCTGAAGAAGGATTTCCCACCTTTCTCATCTTCTCTGCCCTCCTCCCATACCACGTTTCCATTGCCACCCTATGTGCGCACGTGCACACACACACACACACACACACCCCCAGCAGGGATCTAACTGAACACACAGGGCCATGGCTTTATGTCACCAAAAGGGTCGGAAACATGCATGCAGTGCCCACCTCCAGAAAACAGAGTCAGCCGTTTTGTCTTCTCTGATACACATGCTCATGCGTGGTTCTGCTGACTGTAAGGGAGACGGAGTAGGCAGGCAGCTACAATACTGAATGATAAACGCTAGGAAAGGGCACCATGAGGAGGAGGTAAAAGAGGTGATGCCCAAACTCTGCATACAGATTACTGGTATGTCCTCTACACCAGACCCACATACACGCGTCACATGAAGTCAAGATGGTTTAGCCCTTATCTAGTCACGGGGATGCGCCAGCTACACATGGACTATAGCAGTGGGTTTCCTCAGTTTGCCTTCCTCGACTGTGGCAGTGTCACAGACCTCACATCCTGCTTCTCTCCCCCAAAGTACAAACATCCTCTCAGTCTTCTCTCTGCTCTTACTCTACAGCTCCCACGCACACATTCACCCACATCTTGTCTAATGAATCGCACCCATCAGCAGATGGGCCTTAAAGCCGCAATGAGAAACCACCATCCACTCTCCTTCGCAGTGGGACCGACAACATCTCCAATAAATCATTATCTTCTCCAGCACTACCTCCAGGGAAGAAGAACAAGTGCCACAGATGGCTGGATTTTCCCCCCCCTTCAATGTAATTATAATTAGAAAAGTGACTAAAAGGCACTAAGGGACTGAAATTCTAAAAGTTTCAAAAAGTGAAGATTTTAAAAATAATTTTATACTAACAGCATTATAAGCTTTTACAATACTCAGGAAACCAGATGTCTCCCATAAATTATCTCATCAGAACATCTTGTGCTGTGAAGTCATGGCAAGCATGACGCTGATGTTGTAAGTAGGAAAAATGGGCTCCAGAGCGATGAAGTGAATTGTTCAAGGTTGCATGTAACCTTGCAAAACCAGGATGAGACTGGGAGTCAGCTAACTTTGGGGCCAGAGCTTTGTTCAGAGAAAAAAATGAAACATGATTTTATTGTTGTTATTACTGTTTGTCTTTTACGCACTCAGTACTCAATTACCCAAGTGACTCAACCAAAAGTATTACAGGAGCAAGACCATCTCATAAAGGCAGGACCAAACGCACAGTGCCCAGCACAAAGTGAGTATTCACTAAGTATTTCTTGAGTGACTTACTGATACTACCCATTTTTTGTGTTTAAAAAGTTTAGTTATTATGCCCGTAATAACTGGTGTCTCTAAGTCCTATTGCTCCCCCAACTCTAATCCACCCACATGACGCCAGCAGATCAGTCTCCCTGAGACGCTCCCCATGACTCCTCCAGTCAAACACATTAATGCATAAACAATCAGCGCCCCAGCCCTCCAGACCCTCACCGCATGGCCCAATTGCTACCGAATCCGCTTTCAAGCTTTCTGTATGAGCCCAATCAATTCCCCAGACACGACTTTTCATTGGTCCTGTGAAAAGCACAGGGAATCTGAATACCTGAGTCTGAATCTCAGCCCTGTAAACTTTCAGCAAATCAAAACCTCTCTAAACTTCATGTTTTCTTCCAGTGGGACTGCACACTAGCAGTCCATCTTGATCTAATTCATTCATATCTAGCTAACCTATTCTCGG
The DNA here is from genome assembly GCF_037783145.1 of Equus przewalskii. Taxonomy (NCBI): domain Eukaryota; kingdom Metazoa; phylum Chordata; class Mammalia; order Perissodactyla; family Equidae; genus Equus; species Equus przewalskii. The sequence goes on from NW_027228750.1 coordinate 3,868,755, forward strand.
GCCAAAGAGGATGTTCCTACAGCCAAGAGTAAATTGTACAGCACCATACAAACAGTATGTCAGTGTTTCCTAAACATTAATGTGCAGAGTCTAACTCTGTTGGCTGGAGTGGGATCTGAGATTCTGCACTTTTAACAAGCTCCAGTGAGGTCAACGCTGTGGTCTGGGCCACATTTTTTGTAGCAAGGGTATAGGTTATTCCCTCTTCTACCCTTTATCCAATTTTACGTTTTCCACCTGAAATGACTTTCCTATTCCTCTCTAAAGCCAAGCTTCAAAGTTCAGCTCAAGCTCAGCCCTCTTTCTGAAGCCTTCAATGAACCACTCTAGACCACACTGATGTCTTTTTGTTTTTTTTTAAGATTGGCACCTGGGCTAACAACTGTTGCCAATCTTCTTCTTTTTTTTTTTTAAGGATTGCCACCTGGGCTAACAACTGTTGCCAATCTTTTTTTTTTTTCTTTTTCTGCTTTATCTCCCCAACCCCCCGGCCCCCACCATACACAGTTGTATATCTTAGTTGCAGGTCCTTCTAATTGTGGGATGTGGGACGCCGCCTCAGCGTGGCCTGATGAGTGGTGCCATGTCCATGCCCAGGATCCGAATCCTGGGCCACCGCAGTGGAGCGCACAAACTTAACCACTCAGCCAGGGAGCCGGCCCCATCCTTTTTTTTTTTTTTTTTTTTGAGGAAGATTAGCCCTGAGCTAACATCTGCTGTCAATAGACCTCTTTTTGCTGAGGAAGACTGGCCCTGAGCTAACATCCATGCCCATCTTCCTCTACTTTATATGTGGGACGCCTACCACAGCATGGCTTTTGCCAAGCAGTGCCACGTCCACACCCGGGATCCAAACCAGCAAACCGCGGGCCGCCAAGAAGTGGAACATGCGAACCTAACCACTGCGCCACCAGGCTGGCCCCTGATGTCTCCTTTCTTAATTTCCAAAGCATTCAATGGCTATATTGTTTACTGGGGAAATATTATTTTGTATCATTATTTAACAGTGTAGCTATAGTTAAACTCTAATTTTCTCATGATTTGTCATCTTCTGAAGGAGAAACCCAAACTGATACTTCTATATTCTTTCAAGAAACTCGACACACCCCTGTGTACATAACAGCTTATGACACATTTTGTTAACTAATTCCTTACAGAATGGTGTAGGAAAAAAATGCTTATGGATTAAAAAAACCAGTAATTCTCGGACCTAATCTTGGTTCTAACCACTAATTAAGACTTTAGACACACTATTTAACCTTCCATCTGTTTCTCTCAATCTCTCTCTCCCAAATAAAATGAGAGGACTACCACCTGACCACCTTCCTTCTGTTATTTCAGTTTCATTTTTAAAACATTTTGTGAGTGCCAACATTTTGCAGCACATTGTGTAGGAGCCTCAGGTGGTAACAACCAGGGATAAGAAACAGTTCTTTCCTTCTAGGCACATACATTCAGGTGAAGACAACAAATATATCCAAAGCAATGAATACAAGGCAGATTTTGACAAAGGCTCCGTTATCCATAGTAGAAATGAAGTGAATGACAACACAGAGAAAGTAGATGGGAATTCCAAGCAGGGGGAAGGAAAAGGTTGCAAATGTGCCACCTGAGCTGGATACAGAAAGACTGCTGGGGCTGCAATCAAAACAAAACTCGGGCCAAAGAAACAGTCTAGTTAGAGTCAAGAAAGTAAAGGACATGTTTTTAGGGTTCTGGGAAGAAGTACTACAGGGCTAGCTCAGCTTTTCCCAAACTTCAGTCATCTGAGTATCCCCCACAAGAGTGTTACATGCCCTTTTTCTGTCTTCTATTATTTAATTAATAGTCTTCTTTTAGGGGCCAATCTAGTGGCCATGAGGTTAAGTTTGTGCTCTGTTTCGGTGGCCCAGGGTTCACTGGTTCAGATCCTGGGTGCAGACCTACATACAACTCATCAAGCCACGCTGTGGTGGCATCCCACATAGAAGAGCTAGAAGGACTTACAACTGGGATTCACAACTACATACTGGGGGCTTTGGGGAAGAAAAAAACAAGAGGAAGACTGGCAACAGATGTTAGCTCAGGGCCAACTTCCTCACCAAAAAAAAAAAAATTGTCTTAAATCGATTCAAATTTTATAACTTAAGTAAATTTACTGAAAAATAAAATTTTATATCAATGGAGATATGACCTGACAGGCAGAACTATCAAAATAAATACCATGTTACAACACCAAGTATTGGCTAGTTTTTATTTAAGGTATTTTCAGGCAAGAATTGGCAGGGGGGTGAAAGCAAAGGAACAGCCATTTTGTTTTTTATGCTTGGAAGGCTGACCCAGACCTTCTGTGCCATACATACATTCTACCTTCTTTGTTGGCTCATCTTGTCGGTGCAGCACAGCAGCTGGGCCTGCAACTGATCCACGTTCCCCTGGACCCTCCTTCAGCTTCTCTGACTCCTGGGCCAGGTGTGTGTTTAGTTCCATGATGAAAGGATCTGCTTCATCAAGGTTGGAGGCAGTGAGAATGACACAGATTCTAGTCAATTCTGATGGGTTCCAGATCATATCTTTCCTTCTAGACTGCTTGCCCTGCAGACTTCAAGCTCCAACATCAGACACAAAGACCACAGCCTTACAGGGGCTGCTGAACCAGCCCCCACGACTGCATATGGTCAAATCCCCAGAACAAATTATTCATTGATTACATATATAGTCATATATATGAATACAGATATATACACACTAATATATACACATACATACATCTCCATCCTAGGAGTTCTGTTTCCTGCTTCTCTGCTTAAACTATGACTGATACAATATTAAACAAATATGGCAAAATATTAGCATTTAATAAATCTGGAAGTAGGGACATGTATGTTTGCGATATTATTCTCTGTATTCTGTTTGAAATGGTTCATAATTCAAAAAGAAGTTTTAAAAGAAAATGAATAATAAATATCATGAAAACAGAATAACGTTATTAAATTCTGACTAGGTAATGTTTCCTGCCAAAGTCTGAAACTTCTTTAATTCCTTAATTTTAGTTCATTCCCTTTGTTAAAACAGAAATATTTGCAAATGTTTTGAGAAGTGCTAACACCGAATGAGAGTTTCTTCTTGGATAAACAGAAGGATTAAAGAAGAATTGAAAAGGGAATAACGCTCTCACTCTATGAGTTAATGCTCTTTAATACTATTTCCATCTACCACCTAAATCTACCAGGCACGCTGTTCTTTGGGATGTCAGAGAACGCAGGTTAGAAATAACTGATGGAGCCACAGAGACTCAAGAACAAAGGCGAGAGGACATCCCTGGAAAGAGGGTGGAGATATGCCTCCCTCTTGGACACTGTGGAGAAACAATGCTGGACAAGGATAAAATTAATTTTGAAGTAAAAGGAAAGGATGTTTAAGAAGCTGATGCCTAGTAACCTCTATTTTATCATAACGTTGAAACAAAGAACACCTGGGAGAATGAGCAGCATGGAGTCAGGAGACATTTGGGCTTGGGAAGAATGGTAGACAATCAACTGGGAGAAGTGAGGGCTACAGCCAAAGAATGACCCAAGAGTACGGGCTGTGTGGGCTTCAGAACCGTACAAAAGAGGAAGCAAATGACCCACATATGCAACAAGAGAAGTGAATAAGCCAGTTACAGTAGCCATGCATTGGAACACTATGCTACAGCCATTGAAAAATATGCAGTTGTTCATTTATGAGCACAGCAACATATTCACAATATTGAGACAAATTCAGGTTACAAAACAAATTTTGCAAAAAGGACAAATGTACATATTTGTATACTAAAAAATCTGCAAGGCCATACACCAAAATGTGAGCATGTTTTACCTCTAGGTGGTAGCAGTTCTGGTGATTTTTTTCTTTTCCATATTTTCTGGGTTTTCTACAATCACCATCTACTACTTGTTGAGTACCATACAATTCCCATGAGCGCAGATGTTAGCTTCTGTCTGAGTGTCTGCTCAAGGAAGTCAGAGAGGACATTCCTAAGCTGTGTGCATCTTTGGATTTGATGGCTCTTTCTTCCAAGGCTGCCTCTAACTGCCTTGTGGTGGCGAACCACGCTAGCATTCTGAAAACCTCAAAAGTCAACATGGACACAACGCCAACTAATTGCTGGGCAGTGGGCAACTTTAAGAAACCTTGAACTTGCAAAACAAATGAATTAAACTTCCAAACTTCCATGTACTCCAAGACCCCAGTAAAGACGGACGGGTCACCAGCCACCTTGAAGCACCATGGCACAGCACTCAAGTCTAGTGTTCTTTCTGTCATATTCACACTGCCAGTCTTCATAATTATAACGACTTTTTTGTGCTGTCTTGGAAGATGATACCTTCTCTGTCAGAGCACACGTCAAGCAGCTGTGGGTGGCCCTGGTCAGGCACGCTACTGGGGGTTTGGGTGCAGGAGAGGCATAGAACCAGTAGCTTTTCAAGGCACATCCCAATTCTTGAGATGCTCCAGTAACTGCATAACCTCCCTGGATAGAAATCTGAGGGTCTGACAGATTTGCAGCTTCATCTGCCTTACGCCAGGGGGCAGTGTCTGTCCACAGACAACAACAGTTTTCTCAAGGGCATACTGGGGGCAAGCGCAGCTAAGATCTCTTCGACTTACGGTGCCCCACTCTAAACTGATGGAAGGAACACCAGACAAATGTTCCCCAGATTATCATAAACCTCTCAGGAGATCCAAGCTCCAGGCCATGGTCTGAGGACAGACAAAACTAAGACTGAAGGTTAAGGTGGCAAAAAACTTGCTCAACTAGCAGAGAACCCTGGTAGACGGTCATGTGTTTCAGAGCCATGCCAGAGAAGCTCTCCCTAATACCATGCGTTCTCACCAGGGCTGAACCCCTGGTGGTGGTGTGAATCCCCTGAGGCACGAGGGCTGATCTGAATGACTGTAATACAATAAGGTCCTCACCAATGTGTAGGAGAGCCATCTATCCACCCCAGTGACACCTCATCAAAAGGGAGCCTTCCTATGAATCTCCTGGGGATGGTGGGACATGGTGACAAATGCAAGCAGGTGGGAGAGGTTAGTTGTACAGTGTTCCACACAAAGTTTAACAAAGCACCCTCAACAAAATTCACTCTACCTCACCCTCCTTAAGTGTTACGTGACCACAACGCACAGGCATAACTGGTGAAAGGAAACGCGATAAAAGAGTGAAATATAATTCTCATACAGCGAACTGCAGGATTCTCTCTGAGATATGCAGATCTTCTTTTCTTCACCATTTTTTGTTTAAGTTAACACAGAAAAGCAAAATGAATACAACAAGATTCATGAACCCACCAGCACAATTAGTAAATAACATTTTATCTTATTTGCTTCACATTTCTAAAGTACAGTATTACAGATACAAAGGAAATCTCCTTTGCACTCCTCCCCAGATCCAGCGCTCCCTTCCTCCCCAAGAGGCCATCAATGTTGAGTTGGGTGTGGATCCTTCTCTTCCATGTTTATTCTTCTACGCTGTTCATATATATTCCCTAACCAAATATAGTATTATTTTGTATGTTTTTAAAATTGGTAATAAAAGTATGTGTCACACTGTATACATCATGCTTCTTTTTTTCATTTAACATTGTGTTTTAGAGATTCACCCACACAACTGTGTAGAGATCTAGTTCATTCATTTTAATTGTTATAGTCTACCAAATTTATACCACATTTTAACCATTTGGTCCCTTTCTGAGAGTCTTTTAGGTGGTTACTGGTTTTTGTTATTACAAACAGTGCTGCAATAAACATCCTGTACACACCTCCTTATGCACATGTTCAAGAGATACTGTGGGAGATGTGAGTCCAACATGGGGTTTTAATTTTACTAGACAGTGACAAATTGTTCTCTAATAGAAATAGTTCCTACTTCTCATTTTCATCACACTTGTACTGTTAGACTGTTTAATGATTGCTAATCTAATAAGTGTGAAATGATATTTCATAGTCATTTTAACATGCCTGTCCCAGATGACCACTGAAGGTAAACATCCTTTCATGTATTGACTACTAGAGTTTCCTCTTCTGCAAAATACCTGTTCAATTGTGCCACTTTCTAAAACACTGTCAAAAGCTGTTTATTGAGTGGATGACATGAATGCCCTGGTAGTTCTAGGATCTGAAAAATAAGGTGGGTGTTATTAAAAGTTTACATAAAAATAATGCATTCCAGAATAACAGAGTTCGGCACCTCAAGCTGAGGTTCATAGCAGCATCACAATTTTGCCAGTGAAACTAATGCTTATTACAGGTTACACGTTCCCGCTGGTTAATGGACGTTTTAAATCCTGTGCAAATTATACTACAATCTATGATTCCTGATCCTGAGGAAGAAGAATGAGCTGGAGCATCTGGCTTAGAACAAAGAAGTAGGGTCCATTTTCACTTTATGTCTACAGGGATCAAGGAAAAAAAACCGTATTCCCAACTTCGTCCTCCAGACAGCTTGGCAAATAAGCACACACATACACACACACAAAACAGTGATGATGGCGTCAACTCTGAATCACTATCAGAAAATAGAAAGAGGAATAAATTAAATAGAATTTTTCATATTTATATACCACAAATAGCTATTATCCCAAGGGAGGGCATGTATATTCTGAGGGTAAGAATTTTTCTAGCTATGAAATTATAAATCTTATTGTTTGTAAGACAACCATTTTTACATAAGGTGATTTTTTTCCTTTAGCTTTTTGCTTATGTACTTTAAAACCACATATCACTATTATCAGGGCATTTGCATCTTATCATGCTCAAGAGAAATCTACAGAGTCTGCATCAATTCTTTATATATCTGAAAGTTGACCACTATGGGGATGCCAAAGATTATGTTTGTAAGAAGTGTGAAGGGAAATCCCCGAGCCAAAGGAAACTGGATATCGAGGTAACTTTTGAGGATCCCTACGATGGTTGGTAGCAAGAATCCGAGAAAACAGTTAACTAAAGACCTGAGTTGGCTTTGGAATGTGGTTTTGTCCTTTTAGTTTGAACTTGGATGTTTTTGAAGTAAAGGGAGTTAAAACCATTAAAAAAAATAATAATAACAATCCCAGAAGGAAGAAAATGCAAAATGATCTGTACAGCTTCCATCTCCGTCCCTCTAGTTTTGTGTTTCTCGGCTGGGGCTGGTCACTACCAAACCACAGAGGCAGGAAAGTCCTGCCAAGGCAGAGGCTCCCTCTGTCAGCGTGCTGCTATGCCGTTGGTCTGTGCCTTCCTTGGGCAATGGGAGACAAGTGCTTTGCTCTTCAAAGCAGACAAACATCAACCTCCCTCCATTTAAGCCCCTTCTGAGAAGGGCTTCCTACTTTTGCCTCTGTTGGGGGGAAGCAACCCCACAAGAATGAGGAAAGCATCATGTACAACTGTGTAATGAGACTCCCCAGTATTCCCACTCCGAAGGCCAGCTCCCTCAGCCCAAGCCGTCTCCAGCCATAGATGTGGTAGAGAGGTCTTCGGGGAGACTCCACTCTGCTATCCCACATAGCTTTGGGCAACCCTAGGACCACTCGGATCATGCATGTCACTGGGTCGATGGAGTCCTCAAAAACATGGAGCAGCTGTGAAGGATTCACTTCTGCCTGGACTGCGGCATCTGCTCTGTTGGAATAGGCACAGCTCCAGGACACCGCCCCAGCCCACACCTACAAGATAAACAGTCACTCATTCCCAACACTCTGAGACCGGGTCCTTCTATGGGAAACACTGGCTGCATGTCAGGCAGGGTTCAGTCAATACTCATGGTCATGAGCTTAGTTAGGCCTCTTTGTACCAAACTCTAACTGGGTCAATCATGAACAAAAGTAAGTGAGGGAGATTTAGGGTCTGAACCCAGAACACTGGCCTTTTTAGTGCCACACTCCACTCAAGACAAACTTATTCCAGGTCAGTGGATACCGGCAAGGCAGGTAAGAAGATAATAACACAGGAGGTGGAGTCTGGAGATGGGGAGGTGGGACTGCTCAGACAGGGAGTTTTGTTTCTGGAATTCTTGGTTAGAACAGGAAAAAAAATTTCTCAAGGAAACCATGCTATAAACAAACATCAGGCATGATGGTTACAATTCTATTCTCTCTGTATTAAATATTCTTTTGTGATTTAGCATGAACACTTTTTCCCCATAGAGAAAGCTATGGGGAAACAACATTTAAAGCTAAAACAACAAACTTAAAAGAACTTCAGAATACCGCATATTTGTGAACTGAGAACTTGTTCTGCTGGAGAAAGAACTGACTCCGTATATCAGTCCTTCATTTGCATGCGTCCTCTAGGGGTGAAATCATCTGATGCAATCAACGGGACTTTCAAACATTTGAACAGAAAAGAGAATCAGTAAGTCAACCCTTACCTCCGTCCACCCCATCTTCCTGCCGAGCGGTTGCCTTATGCAAGGTTTAAGCAACAGGTGGTTATACCCATGCCCACCCTGTACTTCTCTCAAAATAACTATCATCACACTTTCATTGTAATTGTTTAACTGTCTGCCTGCCTCACCCCACCCCCACTAGAATGCAAGCGTCACAGCAAAGGATTCAGATTTGTCCACCATCGTAGCCCCTGCTCAGCACATAGTAGGCACTCATTAAATATGTGTTGAATGAAGGAATGAGTATAACAGCTGGCTCAGAGTAGGTACTAGGAAAGGATTTGTGAATGAAATCCCTTTAGAATGTTGGGAGAAGTAACTGATGTCAAACGGGCCATTTAACCTGGGACAGGAGGAGTAACCCGTGCCTGGCAAAGTGTATCTGGAGTGACGTTTAGGTATGGAATATATTTTTAGGTTAGGGTATGCAAGTAGGGTCCAAGAATTCTGTACAATGAGGTGATTCCATTTTTATAGTGAGACATTGTAGATGGCACTATTCGGCTTATAAATGTCTTAAATCGAGAATGGCCCCAAGGCAGAATGACCCAGCAGAACTTAAACCAGAGAGAAAGAAATCCTATGCACTGAAAGCCCCTGGACTATGAAGCCCCCTCAAATCCAGGAAAAGATGGTAAGTAGACACACAAAGCTGAAGGAGGTTGCTCCTTTATCTTTTTTAGGTTGGACCTTTTATCTGCGGGTTATCAGGACTCTCTGTGTGTTCCAGATGCCAAGGTGACAGTGTCTCCGGTTAGGATAACAATTCCCTTTCGTATCTGCAGTCTATTACAGGTAACAACGTAATTTTGCATCCCTAATTAACCAGATCATCTGCTGCAGGACCTCCCCATACACACTCCTTCCCTACTCGAGGTGAGGGGATAGCTGGCCTGGCGAACTGGCCTAAGGGGAGAGGATCTGAGGTTTGGGCCGGCACAAAGCTTGACAGGCCCGTCAGCGACCTTGGGGTTCTGGAGTCCAGGCGCCGCGCCTCGCCCAGCCCCGCTCTCGCGCTGGATCAGGGCCGGGGCGGCCCGCCACCCCTCAGGGATTCGCAGCCCCTCGACATCCGGGACAGCGGGCCGCGCCTCGCCGGGCCCCGGGGCCAGGAGGAGGGGCGCGGGGCGCAGTCGGGGCGGCGGGGGACTCACCTGCAGCAGCACGGCCAGCAGGAAGCACAAGTACATCTGGTAGATGCCCATCTCCCCCACCGCCTGGAACGCCTCCTCCACCTCCATGGCGGGCGCGCGCTCGGCCCGGGCCCAGCCGCGAGCGGGAGCCCGGCCCCTCCCGCCCAGCCGACCGACGCCCCCTGCGGCGCGGCCCTCCCTCTGCGGGCGCGGCGCGCGGCCCGGCGCGGGAGGGAGCGGGAGTGCGGGCGCGGCGGGGCGGGGCGGTGCGCGGGGCGGCGGGCGGGGCCGGGGGCGGCCGGAGCGCGCGCTCCCAGGCGCCCATCCAGGCGGCGGCCGGCCGGAGGACAGCGTGCGCGTCTGGGGTTGGATACCCGGTACCCCGGCCTCTGGGCTTCCTGTTAAACACTCTTGTCTGAGAGCGATTGGTGTCTGCGCCGCTTAAAGTGAGAGCAAAGAGGAAGTGGGCTCGGGCGTGCGGCATCCTCGCCGATGGAGAAACACGGGAACTGCCACTGGGTCTAATCCGTGGCCTGTGCTTGGTGCGGGGGGCGGGGGGGCGGGGGGGGGGAGTGGTAACTGTTGGGTGACCTGCTGGCGACTCAACATTATTTGTCCAGATCAGTTTAATGCAGGAGGTTGAGATGGGGCGTTCTAGATCCTTCGGAGAAGAGTGCTATTCAACATTTCTTTCCAGTCCTATTCAGTGCTAGCTGTGTGGTCACAGGTAAACAAATTCTTGCAAAACCATGAGACACATTTGCATCTAGAAATATGCCCTTGGTACAAAGGAAATACAGAAGAGGAAAGATTAATCTGTGGGATAGGAGGTGATGGCTGCCAAGGTGTTTGAAGGATAGACAGCAGTTTGCCGGGCTGGAAAGGTGGAGAAAGAGACAGCAGGGCCGAGGGAGGCTGGCTGCCTGCCTTAGTCCCCTCTTTCCTCCGCCTCGTTAACTTGGTTTTAACAGCTGCATAGTATTCCATTGTCCAGGCCATTATCCCCAATACAATACTGAATAGAAGAGGTGACCAGCTAATATTCTATCTAAGATTTTACATCTAACAGCGTGAGAGAGGCCTATAATTTTCTTTCCTTCCTGCTGTCCTGGTCTGGATTTGGCAGTGGGATTATGGTGGTTTAGTAAAATGAGTTGGAAGTCTTTGGTAAAGCTCCTTTAAACCATCGACTTGGCTTGTTTTGCAGGGGGAGCCTCTTTATTACAGAGATAGATAGATAGGGAAATACCACATATTTTTATGGCTTTGTGTTCTTGAATTACTTTTGGTTATTTTTTTTCTAAAAATGTTGCTATTTTGTCTAGTTTTCCTTTTGGTTTTGGAATAAACGTGTTCATCTTTTTCTCTTAGAGTTTTTTTTTTTAAAAAAAATCGTGTTCTAGCTCTATTTATGCCCCATTTTTCATTCTTAATATTGTTCATTTTTATTGTTCCATTCTTATCAGTCTTGCTAGAGATTTGTCTACTTTGTTGTTTTTAAAGAACCCGTTTTTATTTTGTGATTTTTTTCTATATTTCTTTGTTTTCTATTTTATGAATTCTTTGAATTCTTAACTTATTTTTGTAACTCTAATTCTTTTACTAGCTACCTGACTTGAAAGTGTAGCTTATTTGCTTTCAGTTTTTCTAAAAATAATTGTACTTAAGGCTATGCATTTGCCTCTAGGCACTACTTTGCTCTATCCTATTTTTATCATGTGGTACTTTCCTTGTCTTTAGTTTTTTGTTTGTTTTTGTTTTTTTAAAAAAGATTTTATTTTTCCTTTTTCTCCCCAAAGCCCCCCGGTACATAGTCGTATATTTTTAGTTGTGGGTCCTTCTAGTTGTGGCATGTGGGATGCCACCCCAGCATGGCATGATGAGTGGTGCCATGTCCTCCCCCAGGATCGGAACCAGCAAAACCCTGGGCTACTGAAGCAGAGCTCATGAACCTAACGACTCAGCCACCAGGCCGGCCCCCCTACTTGTCTTTAGTTTTAAATATTCCATGACATTGTAATTTCCTCTTTAACCAATGAGCTATTTGTTATCACATTTTTTTTTTGGTTTCCAATTAATGGCTGTTGCTACTTTTTAACGATCTTCTTATTGATTACTAATATAAATGCTTTGTGAACAGAGATGATACTAAATCTTGGAAATTTTTTGAGTTTTCTTGTGACCTAGTGTGTGGTCATTTTAGAAAAATGTACTGAACATAGTGAAAATATTCTTCATTTGTTTGGGTGCAAGGTTCTCTATATATTACATCAAGCTTGTTCATTTTATTTAAGTAGTCTATATTACTACTGGACTTTTCTCTGCTGGATATATCAGTTTTTAATAAATGTGTCAGTCTTACAAAATGCTTATAATATTGGAGTTTTTACCAGTTCTCTTTATTTCTGTAGGTTCGTAAAAGTACCAATAGATTCATTCATTTTATCATGATGAAGCAGCTCCTTTCTCTTTTAATGCTTTTTGTCTTAATTTTTATTTTGTCTAATGTTCATATTACTACATCAGTTTTGTTGTTGTTCGTATTTTCTTTGTAATCTTTTTATTTTCATACTTTTGGTTTTATTATGTTCTAGGCATGTTTATGGAAGGAGGAATTTTTTTGTCCATCCAATTCAATAGTCTCTGTCTTTTAACAGGTGAGTTAAATCCATTTATATTTATTGTGAGTGACATATTTGGAGTTATTTATACCATTTCTTTTTGTGTTTTCTGTTTACCATCTTCTTTCTTTTTCCTTCTTGGCCATCCGTTGGAGTCTTAAAGCCATTTTTCTCCTGCCCTTCTCTCTGTTTGCTATTTTGGGGAGCTACAGATTGCTTTGTTATTGTTATTGTTTTGGTAGCTACTCCTACATTTTTAACATCTACATAACTATGCACTGTTCTATAATGTTTATAGTTTTTTAATATATCTGTCCTCTTTTCTAACTCATAAGAACCTACACAAGATTCCAAAAGTGCTTTATCTCAGAAAACATAGGACATAAAGATGTTATATTTTGGGAAACTTTGTTAGGTGACTCAAGAAGTGACTATTGTGGTGCCAAAGCACTGATGGAGAAGATTCATGTGAAGTGTTTTAATAAAAAAACTTCCATTGTTAAGGAAAATTATCCTCTATTTAGAAACAGTAAGAAAGCAAGCAGAGAAGGTAATGAAGTATTGTTTAACAGGCCCACCCCAGGACTATTTAATTCAGTAAGAAAATTTACCTGTGTTTGACTTTGCTATTTACTGTGAATTAGAGTCCAGATACTATGCAGTGACATGTAAATTTGTAGATTTTTGTTTGGTAGATACACAAATGATTATGTTCAATAGGAAAGATAATCTATTATTTTCTTGTCCTGTAAAACATGAACTCATTCTGTAACTAATCCAGCAATCTTATTTTAACATTCTTTTTTTCTAGAAATGACCAGTTTCTCAAATGCTTTTAGAACCAGTTTTATCATCCTACTGATTCATTCATCAATTAAAGTAAAATTGTTGACGTGAGATCATTCTAAATTGAAAGAGAGTCATATTTTTTAACTTTTGAAAATTTTTCTTTGACATCATGATGCATGGGAGTAAAAATATTATAAATTAATATTTTATATGATATATAGCTAAATTAATAAATTAAATGTTAAGTAAAAATTGGGTTATTTCATCTTACTTCCTAAAAGTTTATATATTTTAAGTCAGCCAAAAATTCTTCTGTATATTCAGTGTGAATTCACCATATATTAGGACATATATGTTAAAAGCAGTTGGTTATCTTCAGAAGAGAAAGTGCAACCTGGGAAGTGTCAGAAATGAGGTCAGACGGGTTGCTAGAGGCTGGGTAGGCAATACTAAGGAGCTTGAATATTCTCCTACAGCTCATGGGGAACCACTGAAGTGTTGTAAGCTGGAGTGATGTGATTTTTAAGTGATCATTTGGCATATGGGGGATTAGAATTAGCCACCTCAAAATATGTCTCTTTGCCGTCTTTGTTTTCAAGAACAAAAGACTCTGAAAGAAACTTTGACCTCTCCCTTTACTGCCTAAAAGAAATTAACGATAAAAGACCTGTCCCCAGGACAGGCCATCACCATAGATAACTCTGGGTATCGGTAGACTTTGAGGGTCTTTGCTAAGCCCAATCTTATCTACCAAACATTTGCTTTTCCAACTCCATGTGAATTGCCTTCCTCCCCTTTGAAGCCCAAAACCACTACCCCAACATCCTCCTTTGTCTTTAGCTAAAGATGCTATTTAAGGTGACAGCTTTGGCCATTCTAATGAGTTGCTCAGTTTTCCTGGGTTTCTCCCATGTGTACATGTTATAAAGCTTTGTGTGATTTTCTCCTGTTATTCTGTCTCATGTCAATTTAATTCTTAGGCCAGCCAGAAGGACCTAGAGAGGGTAAAGGATTTCTCTTCCTCCCCTACAGACAGCAGTGGAAAATGCATATAACACCAGTTGAGACACTGTTCTAATGGCCTGGCCAGGACCCAGTGAGGGCCTGAGGGCTTAACCCAGAACAATGATAGTAGGGATGGAGAAGTAAAGTCGAATTTAAGGTAAAATCTGCAAAAATTGATAGTGATTGCATTTTGCTGAGGCAAAAGAGAGAAAACAGGAGTGATTCCTGTGTTTCTGGCTTCGAGGACTGGGAAAATGGAGGTACTATTTAACTGAGATAGGGAACACAGAAAGTGGAGTAGGTTGACAGTGGTAGGTTGAAAGGCCTGTAACAGGAATGGTGGGGCCGACATGCATTGCTCTTTTAAATGGTTGTTGCCCCTTTAAGATCCCGCCCTTCCCCCTTTACCCACCCAGGCCCCTGCTGGATTTCCTTGCCCTAATTTACAGTCAGCTCCAGAGCCTCTGAGCATGCGCTGCAGGAAAAGCTGGACTAATTAAAGCTCTCCTGAGGCTCAGGTATTGCATCTGTGGCTCTTAGCAAAGAGTTCCATTTTGAGAGCATATTTTCCCCATCTGACCATTTTTTTCTCATTTTTCTTTTTCTTAAGTCCTTTTCTACCATAATTCTATAGCACCTGTATCCTTCTTTTATAACCCAGGAATAATGAACATCTGGGCTTTTTTTTAAAATAAAAAAAATTAAAATAATGTTTAGAATAGGGTGTCTATCAAATACACGCTTTTTGGACTATGAGAGAGAAAAAGGTTAGCTTTATCTGGTAAATTACATAAGGCTTTGAAGCAAAAATACTAATCATTATCTCCCTTTTTTTTTTAATATATAAAACCTGTGCACCTAACCACTGTAGCATATCTTTTGCTTCATTGGTAATTTGGTGTCCCAGAAGACTACTGAAATTTGGTGTGCGAGGTAATAGACTTTGTGTATATTAGGTGTTGTTTCAAATCTTTGGAAATCAGTGTTGTATACCAGCCTAAATGTACCCAGAGTTACTGTCTTTCTAAAACATCTGAAGACCATTTTTCCTTCTGCATAAACCTTCATTCTGAGATAACCCTTTCTTGTTGCTATGCCCCAGCAACATTCCTTAATAAAGATAGCCAAAGCACAAATACTGCTGTCAACATTAAGTTGATGTAAACCCAGCAAATATGATGGGAACAACCAGATCACAAGGAATCCAGATTTTCTGGGTAGATGTCTGGAAGGAAGGAGCAAGAAGACAAAGGGAGGAGAAGCAAAAAGAAAGTGGAATTAGCGGTGAGATGGCCGTGTCTCCGTTACCTGGCCTCCCAAACCAACAACTGTCATTCAAAACCCATCCTTAAGTGGGTGAAAAGCGTATGCTCAAATAGCTCTAAATTTAATATGGAGAAATTGGCCATTTCCATGTCTCAAACTTTAGCAATAAAACAACAGTTTGAATAGAGTTAGGTCTAAAATTCAGGAGGTTATGGTAGAGAGAGATGAAATATGAGGGAAATTAGTCATTAATTATGTTTGAGTTTAGATGGTAGAGTGTTTTGCTTGCTATGAGTCCAGTTTTACATGTTGTCACAAGAGGCACTGAGCTTAGCTAATAGGACATTCATTTAATTCAACAGATTCATTCCTGAGTCCCTAACTTTAATGAAAATGTCAGTGTTGTTGTTGCTTCTGCTGTTACTGCTGTTGTGCTGCTGCCTTTTCTTACGTGGGAGAGTTACACAACTAGGGAATACAGACTGAAATGATGAATTTGCTGTACTCATGGGGTCAATAAATTGAGGCCCTGATTCAGTAGGATGGATGAAAATTTGCCCTATGCAAGGACAAATGCCTCAAAAGTTCCCCAGGATTAAAATCTGGATGCTACTGGAACTGCCTGAACCACTTTAGTTGGTTGAGTATTGCAAAAAGAGGATGGTAACCTGCATATGAAGAGTCTGTACCCAAACGGGGCTTTATAAATTAAAATCAGCAATTGACATTGCTTTCAGAAAATAGGAAGCCAAAGTAGATTTCAGAGAATCAAGTTTGATACACTTGATCTACTCAGCCTCAGAAAAGAGAGGTCACCAATCCTAAACCGTTTTGAAAATTGGAAATATTAGAATTTGTCCGGCAAATGCTTGCTGAGTCATTACTCTGTCCTGGATATTGTTCTGGCTGCAAGCAATACAGCCTTAAACCAGTAAAGCTTCTCCCTCTCCCTGGTGGCACTTGCATTCCAGTGAAGCCTTCCTTCTTGGCGGCAGTCCTGGATGGGTTGGGTGGCGGTGAGATCTAGGAGAAGGAGGAGAGGTTGATTATGGAAATTGCACCCTTCTCTATTATCTGATGATGAAACCAACCGGAAATCAAAACATAACAATGTGAATCAAGTAGAGTACAAAGTAGTCTTTATAGTTCATTAAGGATTCTTCAGTGTAACAGCTCCTGCCTCTGTGTTTATCTGCCTTAAGAAGAATGTAGCCAAATCTTGTTATTTCCCTATAAGGAAAGTCACTTAGTAGAAAGTTCTATTAATGCACAAATTCACAAAGAGAATTTGCATGCTTTTCAGAACCAAATTAACCTCTAAATTACTGGCATACAGCTATTTGAGCCAAAAAGATCATATTGCATTTTAAACAGTATAAACTCATCTTCTTCATCGGCCTTCATTTGCATGAGAAGAGTGTCTTATTCTCAGCCAAACTGAGCAAATCAAATCCTCCTGTCAGTTGTCTGTTCCAGCTCGGATTGTGAATATTCTCCGTTTTCTTTTCCTTGCCTGCCCGGGCTGAGAGTCTTCCTTCACCTTTTTTGAGTCACAGCATCTTTTGCAAATCGAATGAAAGTTAATGGTTTTTCTGAGGAAAATGAGGGTATGGGGAGGGTGCACTCATACACACATTTTGAATACTATTTTTTAAAAATCACTGAGTCCAACCCCCACGATATAGACATGATAAATTAAGGCTATGAGTGGTTAGAGAATATGTTTAAGATGATGAAAGCGTAGACCGCAAGTCACACATTTGGCAGAGCAGTGCATAAAACCAAGTTCTCAAAAGTTGGTGCTTTTTTTTAGTGTCTGAGACCTCTCTCAGGTATAGGCCCCATCTCTGAAGCATTTTTTCTTGTCTGGAAATATTAATATAGAACAACATTATCTTTGTAAAACATTTGCACTCTGATTCCTTTGTAAACAAGGTAAATGTGTCCCCAGATCCACAACGATTTTGTGGTTGGGGCTCTAGCTGGATGGGGCCTTCCCTGCCCATCTCCCAAGCCATAAAGTCTAGTTGGGCCCGTATAATAACTCAGCGACGTGACTGCAATCGTAAACACACGCAGAAAGAGTTCTCTCTCCTCTGTTTTGTTTGAAGCCAAAGAATGAAATACTGTTGTAGCTTTCCTTTGTGGATTATTTCTTACTCAACAGCCATTCTGCTTTTGACCTGAAAAACTGGGCCACAGGGATCCTGCACCATCAGGCATATTTCTTATTGGGCCGTGAAAGTCTAGCATATGGCTAATTACAGTTTACACCTCCTTAAGTGCTCCAACAATCCACTACAGGCTGTTTGGTCTCTCTGGTTTACTGTTCATAGCACTTTCTGCAGACAAAGCAGTAAACAGTTCTTTTGGAGGTACTTTTTAATTTCAGATGATGATGGAAGATGATGGTCTGTCTGGATTGTTAATGATGCATTCTCAGCCTGCTCTGTTAAATGACTGTGTTCCTAATGATGTGTCATTGCCATTATAATGTCCTGGCCGCACACTTTCCTTTTCTTCTCCATCTTCCTCTCATGGTTGGAGACATGTCCATTGAGGATAAAATGAAGAACTAAAGTAAGTGAAAGAAGAGATTTTAGGAGCAAAATGTCTATGGCATATAATAAATTAATACAAATGATGATAAAGATATTTAAGTCATTTTGTGCTTATGTTTTTATTTTTATCATTGCTTTTCTCGGCTGTATGTGTTTATGAAATAAAAGTGTGCTCTGTTGCAAGGAGATTGGTGTCTCTTAAAACAAGATATAATGGAAAGATATTTCCTCAAAGTTAATTTAGTTTTTAATTTGTTGGATATATAATAAAGCTGATAACCAGACATTATTTGAGCAGAGAAGCTTTCGGTTCGATGACGTAGCTTGCACGGGGAGTAGACAAATGTTCTGATGGAGATGTTCTATTTGAAGCTGGATGTAGAAGGCAAGGATGGATTTAGTCCCGGGGCTCTCTTCTGGCCCTGCCAACAGGTGACCAGCTGGCACCAAATAGAAGCATGACAGCTCAGTGCACTCAACTGAGACCCACGTTTCTGTTTTCCTTCATCCAAGGAATAGCTAAAACCACAATCTCTAATTCCCTTACTGGCATGAGCATGCAGAAATAAATGAGTTTTCAGTTAAAGATTCTAGGTAAAAAATGTCTAATCTGCGGCTGGCCCACTGGCATAATATTTAAGTTCACATGGTACACTGCACTGGCCCGAGGTTCGCAGGTTCAGATCCTGGGCCCAGTCCTCCGTACCACTCATCAAGCCATTTTGTGGCGGCATCCCACATACAAAATAGAGGAAGATGGGCACAGATGTTAGCTCAGGGCCAATCTTCCTTAAGAAAAAGAGGAAGATTGGCAACAGATGTTAGCTCAAGGCCAATCTTCCTCACCAAAAAAAAATATGTCTAATCATTCAGAATTTTAAAGTTTAAACTTGATAGTACTATTTCAGGAACCGAAGTGATCTGTGAACTAAAGTAATGTGAGCCCCCTTGAGTTCTCCAACATATGAAAAAACTTGAAAAAGCTACTGATATGAGAGATTTCAAATTTGAAAATTCAGCTTCGAGATCAATGTATTTGGAATGAATAGCTTTAGGGGAGACCTAAACCCCTTCGTTGGGGTAGAGAACTGGGTGAGAAGATTCACCCCTTCTCCTTTTACCCAAAATTGCTGATTTGACTGAGACTCAACATAGCAATGATAAAGATTCTCAGAAATATTTCAGATGAGCTCCTGAACTTTGATGTTTTCCTCTTAATTAATATTTCTCTTTTAACTTTAAGGGTATGTTTAAAAGTGCCCTTAAATCTCCCAAAGGATGTTTAAAAGGAGAGGGAAAGAAAGATAATATGGCCAGAAATTACGAGAGTTGTGCTGCAATAAAGCTCGGGACTGTTGGGTTCAGATGGGCCAACAGCAGGTGGACCTGAGACAACAACCTCTTCTGGAGAACACGCAACCTGGTCATCCGTTCCACCCTAGCCAGCTGCTCTGCTCCGAGACCAGGAAGTCATTGCTTTGTACAAACAGTGTCAGTTGGGGGCAGAAGTGCATCTGGAATTCTGTCGCAATCACACCTAGCTCCCTACTACCCCAGCACCTGTCAAGGTCACTTTAATCTTTCTTTAGGATTATGTATGATATGTTCTCCAAGACAATTTAAAAATACTTCCATCCAGGGGAGCAAAAGTACAAAGTTACAAGAAGCATCTTTTATACAAAAGAGGCTATAGGGCTAGTTATTGCTTTGGGGGCTAAGGGGTGAGGAGGTTTACTGAAAAAAATCTTGCTTATGTTTTCTTTTTTTATATCTTCTACTTCTCATTATATTCATGTTTTCCTCTAAATACATGGGCATATTTACAGTAACTTTTGAAGTCCTTGTCTGCTAATTGTGTTCTCTCTTCTTTCTAGATTTGTTTCCATTGAATGATTTTTCTCATGGTTATAGGTTCCGATTTCCTGCTTCTTATATATAATAATTTCTAATTGAATGCCAGAAATTGTGAATTTTTATTATTGAGCACTGGAGTTTGTTATCTTAGTTAAAGAATATTTTAGTTAAAGAGTATTAGACCTTTTCTAGCAGGCAGTTAATCTTTTGTGCATCAGCTTGGCCTTTTGAAGCTTGTTTGTTTTTGTTTTTGTTTTTTTTTGAGAAAGACTAGTGCTGAGCTAACAACTGCCACCAATCCTCCTCTTTTTGCTGAGGAAGATTGGCCCTGAGCTAACATCCATGCCCATCTTCCTCTATTTTATGTGTGGGACACCTGCCACAGCATGGCTTAACAAGTGGTGGGTAGGTCCACACCCAGGATCCAAACCAGCAAACCCTGGGCTGCCGAAGCTGAACATCCGAACTTAACGGCTGCACCACCAGGCTAGCCCCTGAAGCTTGTTCTTGAGCTTTCTTGGAGTGGGTTTGTAGTAGCCTTGACCTCAGGGCTAATTATTTCTCCTGTGAAGGTGTGGCTCTTCTGAAGTGTCTAGTGACTGCCCCGGGTGTTCATTGTAGACTCTTCACACCAGTTTAGCTTTTGCCTTTTCCATACCCTGGAATTTCTCTTTCTGGGATCACCAATGACTTTGAAGTCCAAAGGATACTTTTCAGTTTTCATCTTAGTTGATCTCTGGGTGTTGGCATTTAACATTGTTAACCACTCCTACCTTCTTGAAACACTTTCTTCTGGAAACTTCTGTTTCATGACATTCTCCTTGTTTTCCTCTTACCTCCGTGGCTGTCTTGCTGGTTCTCCTTTTACCCAATCTTTGAATATTCCTCAGTCTTTTTCCCAAGCCCTCTTCTCATTTTACTCTACACTCTTTCTCCAGGGGATCTCATGCTGTCCCATGGCTTCCACCATCATCTCCTTTACACTGAAAAAGCACACCGTGTGTGTTTGTGTGTGTGTGTGTGTGTATTTCCAATCGCAGACCTCTTCCAAGCTTCAGACTCCCCCATTACCAACCACTTCCTCTATATCTCTTCTTGAATGTTTCAGACACATTATGTTCCTAAAGTGACCTCGATTCTAGCCCACTGCCCTACTCCTGCTCCTCTTCCAAGGTTCCTGTCTCACTGAAAGTTCCCCTCCAGTTTTTCATGCAAAAAGATCTAGGAGTCATTCCTGAAGCCTCACTCTTGACGTATATGTCATCAAATACAATCATTTTTTCCTTCTAAATATCTCTTCAGTCAGTCCCCAAGATCCCACAAGAAACCATTAGTCCTGCACACAAAGCCTGTTTCTAGAGCAGAAGAGAGATACATGGCATGTTGGCATAGCAGGGCTGAGACGGCCTCAAAGTGTTGTCCACAGCCAGATTGTTTTGGAAGAAGCAGAATATTTTCTATGTCCTTGGAGAACAGTTTAAACGTAGGATAGGGATCAGTGGACCTGAGGAGGTATCAAGATGGAACAAAGATGATGCAGCAGAAGCCTGATGAACCTCTGACCACAGGTCAGATGGGACCAAGGATGTGTCAGTGGATCCCAGAATAGAACATGATCAAGGAGACCAGATTTTCACCCAACACCACCTTGTAGAAGATCTCAGCATACCTTCCTCCCCAAATTCAGTTTAATACCAAGAAAGAAGTGGAGAGAACCCCAAACTGACAAATCAAGTTTCTAATTTCCGGAAGAATGAGGGCTTGAAACTGAAACGAACTTCATTTATATAAAAAATAATAGTCTACTTTTTTATGAAGGAATGAAAATCATCCCCAGTGTTTAAACATCATTGATAAAGACTTGATATTTAACCTAAATTGTGAATGTGTCAATGCAAAGATTAAGTACGTTCTGCAATTAGGGAGTTTCCATTGCCACCATCCTCATTCAAGCCACCATCATACGTTGCACGAAGGCCTGCAATCACCTCCTAAGTGTTCTCTCACTCTAACTCTTGTGTATCTCAAATCTCGTTCTCCACACCAAAACATGAGTGATCTTTTAGAAATACAAACTCGATCCTATCACTCCTCTGCTCATGACCCATTAACAGCCTCTCTTTGTTCTTGAGTGGAGTCCAAGTTTGTTTACCAGAGCCTCCACGGCCTGCACTATACTGCCGGTTACCCTCCAGTTCCCATTCTTTCATTCGCACTTTCACTCCTGTGCACTGGACTTCTCTCTTCTCCTCTCGTGTGCTAATTCCGTAGGACTCCCTGTGCCTGGAACACTCCTCTCCAGTGCCCCTCCACACATATGCCAACCTGCCCAACTCCCATTCATTCTTCAGTTCCTTGCTTAAGGGCCACTTCCTTCCTGAAGCTGTCATCTCTTTCCCAGATCAGGTGGGGCCTCCTGTGAGCCACTCTCATTTGTTCCCTGTCATTTTACCTCATGGCACTTTACCACCACTGTGCTCCATGAGGGCGGGGCCAGAGTCTCTCCTATCCTAGATATGCAGGATGCGTGTAGCACCCCAAGCAGGGCTGTCTGGCATGAAAGGGCATGCAGTAAAAGTTGAATGAAGGAAAGGAGTCCAGAAAACTAATTCCCACTGATGAGGATTTTAGGCTGGTTACTTTTAAAACTACAGATGAGAAGCAGGCTCCCAGGACTGGAATTTTGCTTGCCCTTTTGAGAGACATTTGCGTTTGTGAAGGAAGGCGAGGATGAGCTTGTAGGGACCTGAAATTGGCCACCCCAAGATATGACTCTTTGGCATAGGGATTGTTTTGGGCTGATTGCTTTTGATAAACTGGGACAGGGAAGGAGGCTCTGGGGAATGGAACTTGCCCTTGTTGGGACACATTTACATTTGTAAGGTAAATCTCTATCTGTAAAAGGTGCCTCCCTCTCTGTACCAGGAAGAAGAAGAGAAATGACCTTATCCCTAGAAACTCTTAATGGGGAAGGCAAGAGCTTAAGTTGGTTGCTGTCTGGCAATCTCATGTAACTGATTTAGGGTGGTGGCTTCTGACCTTTACTTAATCCGATTTGATTCTTGTCTAAAAGTCATGGGATCACCCAACGACCAGACCCCACCTGCACTGATACCATTTTAACTTTTTTCCATGTTCTTTCCTTTGTCTTCGTAAAGAGATGACTCACATACCTATGCCTTAAATTTAGCCCTAACCCTCAACTCGGGGCAGCAGCAGGAGCTCTGACTGCCCGTGGGTCTTGTCCTCGCGCACCAGCTCCACCTGCCCATGGGTCCTGTCCCCATGCCAGTGGGGGCAGCAGCAGCGGCTCTGCCTGCCCGTGGGTCCTGGCCCCATGCTATTCTATACTATTCTCTAAATAAAAGAGCACTACTGCCAGATCTTAAGAGTCTAAGAAATCTTTCTTTTGACTCCTCGGCTCACCGACCCCACATCACCCACCAAAGTGTTAACTGATAATGGTTTAAAGTGCTTCTGGACAGTGGAGGATATCCGGATAAAATTTCCAAACTTAGAGGAGTGCATCTCTATTGGTAAAGCTTCAATTATTGCCATATTCCTTAGCTAGAGGCATTTCAGGTCCTGACACTTCTAGGCTGTTCACTAGAAGAAAAGGGAACAGCGTTGTCTGCCATTACCCTTGAATCCCTAAGTCATCTGTCCCCTGCCTGCCTCTCTAACTTCATCTTGTGCCGTCCTCCTCTCCTCCCACTGTGCTCCACCCAGATGGGTTTTGTTTCTGTCCTGGAACACCATAAGCTCTTGCCCTACCTGGGTCCTCTGAGTGCTGTCTCTCTATGTGAGATGCTCCCTTCAGCCCCACCTTGCTCTTTGTAAGGTGAGCTCCTTTACAACACAAATGCCCCTTCCTAAGAGAGGCCAGCTCTGTCATTCCCGGCCACTGCACTCTCTTTGTCTCCATCAGAACATTTAACTGCAGCTGGTAGTTTTATGCATTGATGTATTTACTTGATTTAGTCCATCTCCTTTACTAATCTGTAAATGAAGGCAAAGACCACACGTACCTTGTTCACAGTTGTTTTGCCAGGATCTAGCACAATGTCTCGGGCATAATTGCTACTCAGTAAGTATTTGTTGA
Source organism: Equus przewalskii (assembly GCF_037783145.1). Lineage (NCBI taxonomy): Eukaryota > Metazoa > Chordata > Mammalia > Perissodactyla > Equidae > Equus > Equus przewalskii. The sequence continues at coordinate 3,892,475 of NW_027228750.1, forward strand.
ATAAATGAGTTAGTATTTATAATAAACCATGAGCTGATAGTTATATTTATTAACTATCATACCATACATAGCTTGACAAAGAAAATTGGAATGTTTTTTGATGCGGGGTCGGTGAGCCGAGGAGTCGAAAGAAAGATTTCTTAGACTCTCAAGATCTGGCAGTAGTGCTCTTTTATTTAGAGAATAGTGTGGAATAGCATGGGGACAGGACCCACGGGCAGTCAGAGCTCCTGCTGCTGCCCTGAGTTGAGGGTTAGGGCTAAATTTAAGGCATGGGTATGTGAGTCATCTCTTTACAAGACAAAGGAAAAAAAGTTAAAATGGTACCAGTGCCGGTAGGGTCCGGCCGTTGGGCGGTCCCACAACTTTTAGATAAGAATCAAACCGGATTGAGTAAATGGCAGAAGTCACCGCTCAAATATTATCTTCAGCTAAAGACAAAGGAGGATTTTGGGGTGGGGGGTCAGTTACATGAGGTTGCCAGACAGTAAACAACTTAAGTTCTTGCCGTCCCCATTAAGAGTTTCCAGAGATAAGGCCATCCCCACTTCCTCCTGGTGCAGAGAGGGAGGCATGGAGATTCCCTTCACAAATGCAATTGTCTCTGATCAAAGGGCAAACAAATTCCACTCCTCAGAGCCTGCTTCTTATCTCTAGTTTTAAAAGTAACCAGCCTAAAAATCCTCGTCATAAACCGTTTTAAAATTAAGCAGCCTAAAAATCCTCATCATTTTTGTTAACATGAAGGAGGTTTGGCAAGTCAGACATACAAGTGAATCTGAACTTGCATCTGGGTGGATGCTAAACCAGGGGTGGAGGACATGGGGAGAGGGAGGGCAAGGAAGGACAGGGGATGGAATGTTACTGCCCAAGGGGGGTCCTCTGCTCGCTGCAAGACATGCCAATAGTCAGGAGGCAAGGTGGTAGGAGAGAAAAGACTTTTTATTACAGCTTGCCAGCAAGAGGGAAGATGGCTGACTAATGTCCGAAAGAACCATCTTACAGAACAAAGACTACAGACCAGTTATATAGGGGGCTGGTCTCTAGGTGGGTCCTCCATCTGATCTCCGGGTGGGGGCAGACATCTGGTCCTGGTTCCTGATAGTCCTTTGTTTTACTAAATATGCATCAGAGAATGGAGCCCTATACCCTGATCTTTCAGTTGTCATCTATGATGGCCATCAGCATAGGCTCTCTGCCTGGGGGGCCATCATATTCCTAAGGAACTTAAAGGAACAAAGTTATCGACTTTCTAAAGCTGGGGGTGTGGGGGGGGCCATAAAATCTGCCGATCGATCGATCGATCGTGTCTGGGCTAGTTAATCAGAGGTCATTTAAAGTTACAGTGTGGTTTCTTTTCTACAATATGGCTTCTCTTATGTCACCCTTGTGTTGAGCCAGTATCAGGAAGATCCAAGGCCAGAGATTGGGATAAAAGGTAGGAAAGATGAGGGAGCAAATGCCATTTAGAGTACTTAACCTTTAATTTGTGTTCTCCCAAGACCTTTAGCTTAAAGATTTCTATTTGCCATGCTTCAAACCTGTAAAAATTAATGCGATTGAAGGATAAAAATATTCAGCCTCAGGGTTAATTTTGTGAAGTCACTGGGGTCCTGCATTGGTTTCCTATTGCTGCCATAACAAATTGTCACAAGTGCAGTGGCTGAAAACAGCAGATATTTACTCTCTTGGAGTTCTAGAGGCCAGAAGTCTGAAAAGAGTCTGTGGGGCTAAAATCCAGATGTTGGCAGCTTCCTTCTGGAGGTTCCAAGGGAGAATCTGTTGCCTGCCTCTTCCAGCTTCTTGTGGCTGCCGACCTTGCTTGGTTTGTGAAACCGGCAAATGGCCATTGATGATTAAGTGTCTAGGTACTAAAGTTTTTTCCTTTTTGCAATTACTGATTATAGCTTTTAGCTGTTTAACCCACCTATCGTTAACTGTATTGCTTAGGCAATGTGCTGTCTGACTCCCACTAGACTCCTAGAGATAACATCTTCCTGGAACCTGGGTCACCATGGTAATGGGGGTGTGAGCTGTTTTTCAGGAATTAGAATTCCTTGTCCACTTCAGGCCGGTTGAGACCACCAACTCATCAACTAGGCCCGAGCAGATGTCCGATAGGCGACCTTTTTATGTGAAGAGGCTAAAAACTCCACCCTCAGATCATGCTAACGCCACCATTTTGTGAACATGGGTCCTAGGAAGAGGCATGAAGTCTAAGCTTGCACAGATCATCAATTACCTCACCTCCAATCACCTCTCTCCACATTTCAGACCACCTGGCCCCCCATCCCATAAATATCCCTGAGTCCCTATTTTCTGGGAAGTGAATTTGAGGCTCATGCTCTCGCTTCCTCATGTGGCTGCCTTGTGATTAAACTCTGTCTCTGCTGCAATCTCGTCGTCTCAGTGTTTGGCTTTCTGAGCGGCCGGTAAAAACGAACCAGGTTGGGTAACACTTGTGTTGCGTCACTCCACTCTGGTTCCATGACCACATTGTCTTCTCCTCCTGTGTAGTCAAGTCTCCTTCTGTTACCGAACCTGAAGTGAGTTCGCTCACCCGTTGCGCAGCAAGCCAATCTCTGACACCGGGGGTGGTGGAAGAAAGTAGGAATTTTATTTTTTGCACAGCGCCGAGCAAGGAGAGAGGGCAGCTAACGCTCAACTCCCAAACTCCCCGAAAAGCTAAAAGGAAGGGTTTTTATTTGGGGCTTTAGGTAGGGGAGGGGGAGCATATGGCCTTGCTGGTCGGAGCTCTCCCACCAGCCTGTCTTTGGCCTTGAGACACTTGCAGAGAGGAGGAAGCCTGTGATCTTGCTGGTCAGCAGCTTTCCCACCAGCTCGTATCTCTTTGTGGGGAGGAGATGGTCCAGGTGCTTGTCCTTGATGGTGTCTGTCTCCATGGAGGATAGCGAATTCTGGAGGCAGGAAGCCAGAGAGTAAGCAGGGAATGAGTGTTTTGGTTTTAACCCCATATATGCTGGGTTTAACGTGGGGAAACTGATACCAGGGTCGGTATCACCTCTGCTTCCCTCTTGTAAAGACACACGTGATTACATTTAGGGCCCGCCTGAATAATACAGGATAATCTTCCTGCATCAAGGATAATCTCCCTACATCAGGATCCTCATTCACATCTGTACAGTCCCTTGGCGATATAAAGTAGCATTCACAGGTTCAAGCGGTTAGGATGTGGATATCTTTGAGGGCCATTACTCAGTCTGTTGCAAATTTGAATTTCTATCCAACTGCCCTTTAAAAAAACAGGCACTTTATGTTTGTTTGGGGTTTATTTTTAGAACTCCAACAGGTTCTTTATAATTGTGTTTTTCTTCAGAGCTCCAGCAATTTTCAGTGCTAATCAAACTTCAGCTCTGAGTATCGTGCCTCTCACGTCTCAGAAACCCAAAACTTTTTTTACAAGAAAGAGAAAGTTTATCATAAGCCAACAAAACAACTTCAGTTTTGTTTTACGTCAGGCACCTTCAGTGAAACTAAACTTAAATAAGTATTTGTCTAATTAAAGGTTTTCTTTAGAGATGTCAAAAGATAAAACTTCCAGAGATTTCTGTTAGGCAAAGTGGTGAGCAACATATGTTTTATTATGTTTCTGATCTTAACAGACCTGGTCTCACATACCTAGACAAGGTAGAAATTCATCATAGGGACTTTTCGCTTTAACTCGACAGAACTGGTGCTTGAAAATCAACTAAAATGGAATTTGCCCTTTAGGCCATTATCTCATAACCCTGAAAACCTGTTAAACTGCATACCCCAGGTGAAAGCAAATTACTCTTAAGAAAGAACTTCAGTGGCCACTCCCTGAAGGCACGTAATTTGAGGGTCTGAGTCCAGAGCCTCGAGCTGCCCTTTGAAGGAGACCCTCTCAGGCCATGCAGGGAGGAAGGTACTGGAAAGAACCCATCTTCTCAGCTCATTTGCAGTGGACATGAATTAGTTCCTTTCAGCTCAGTGCTGTCCAAATAGAAATATAAGCATTATGCTTAAACATGTAATTTAAATTTTTCCAGTAGCCACATTAAAAACAGCAAACAGAACCAGTGAAATTAATTTTCATGCAGTTTATTTAATCCAGTACACCCCAAATATTATCATGTCAACATGAAGCAATAAAATAATTATTGAGAAGTTTTACATTCTTTTAAAATGTTTTCGTATTAAGTCTTAATTCTGCTGTGTATTTTACACCTCCAGTGTATCTCAGTTTGGACTGGCCACATTCCGAGTGCTCAGTAGCCCCGGGGAGTGTGTGCCTTCTGTATTGGGTGACTAACAAAGCTTTACTTGGTCAGTAGTCATTCTTTGCTATCACAGATGCATTCTTACGCCTTTATATACTCTCTGGTTTTTTGCATTTTCACTGATTAGATTTCTCGTTAGCTGTAAATCTTTGTTGTTTTTTTCTTTAATGGGAAATGGGAGCTCTCTCTTAAGGGGTGGAAGTTGGAGGATAACTCATGTACTAAAAATGAGATGAAATGGTTTTTATTCCTCTGGTTAGCTTCACAGATGCTCTCTTTGACCTTCACAAAGATCTCCAAGTCCCAGAATGTGACCTTGGCCTGCAAAACAGCACTTGAGAAAGGCTGATGGAACCCCATCGCGACTGCCCCAGCAAAACCCCCCTGCCTCCTAAGGCAGCAGTAACACCTTCTCAACACAAGGTCAGGGGCAGATTTTGGAACAAATTTGCTTTCTATTATCTGGGATTCCTCAGTCTCTGCCTAAAGAAATAGTCCTGAACTGGGATTCAGGAAACCTGGCTTTATTAGCTAGTTGGGAGAGGGAGACCTTGGGTAACTTAGATAAATTCTCTAAGCCTCAGGGCACTGACTAGTCAAATAATGAAGTCAGAATAGATCAGTGTTTTTCTAACACTAAGCAGTGAACTCATTTTCCAAACAAAACTTTACAGGGAGTCCCAGTGCATTAAACAGATCCAGTGGAGCTACTCTGATAGCAGTAGGCAGGGAGTTGTAGGAGATGAGGGTACAAACAGGAGCAAAATGGACCAGAGTCTCATTGCCTCAACCTTCCATTTGCATCTGAGGCACAGTTTGAAAACCTGGATGGATCGTCTCCACTGTAGCTTTCAGCATTAAACAGTCTAATTCTCTGTTATTCTCCATTGTACTCTATCAGCCAATGCTCTCAAATAACAAGCTGTAGGCTAAACAAAGGAGGTAGGAGATCATTCCCAAGGAGGTTCAAGGCTGGCGTCGGACTTGCATAGGTTCTAAGCACTTCTTCTTTGAATCCCCACTACCCTGCCCCATAGCATATCAAACACATGGTTTTCTTTTGGTATTTGAGAGACAGTTTTCTCGGGTCTCAAACATTTCTGAAAGTCCTTAAAAAAGTCAGAGACTGGGGCCTGGCCCCGTGGCCAAGTGGTTAAGTTCGCATGCTCCGCTGCAGGCGGCCCAGTGTTTCGTTGGTTCGAATCCTGGGCACGGACATGTCACTGCTCATCAAACCACGCTGAGGCAGCATCCCACATGCCACAACTAGAAGGACCCACAACTAAGAATATACAACTATGTACCAGGGGGCTTTGCGAAGAAAAAGGAAAAAAATAAAATCTTTAAAAAAAAAAAACACTCTGACAAATAAAAATGGCAAGTAACAGGATATATTGGAGTATATGAGGAAGCCATTTTGTGTGAACCTAATTCGGCCTGACCTTGTCTTTCCAAAAGGGCCTGACTGAGGGAGGCCGTTGAGCATGCATTGTATATCTGCTTTAGAGATTCCCTATGGCAAGAGCAAAGGCCCTTGAGATAAAGGTGCAACTTCTCTCCCCCCCAACGTTGGCATCTCCTTAAAGATTAAGCATCTTTCTTTAGGCTGGGAACCGATTGCAGCGCTCATCTGTGACCGCCCAGCCCGAGGCAACACACCTGCCACCCCGCAGCGTTCACTGAGACAGCAGACCTATCTGCCGTTTCCATCAATCGCTGTGCTGACAGAGCAGCCTCGTGACTATTGTAAAAGGGACATTTCAATCATATGTGAAACATACTCTTTGAGGGTATATAACCACCTTGTATACCCCCACTTCTTTGGAGTTGTCTGTTCCTTTGGGGAAGGACTCTCCTGGGTTATAATCCTCAGATTTAAGCTCAGAATAAACTCACCCAAATTTTCATTTATATATTGGTTATGGATTATTTTTCATTGACAACTCAGAGGCTGAAGGTACTGTGCCTTGGGTGCTTGATGAATAAATAGCCTAGAGGAAGATGTCTCAGTGTCATGTCTCCACAGGTCCAATTTTCTTGATTTCCAGTGATGAAACATGATGGAGCAGAACTGGCCAATGTGCAAAACCAGAAATAACCAGAAGAATAAAAATAGAATGTGTAACTTTTGGCTATTTATTATGGTTTCCATCTCTGCTGAAATTCCCTCGTGCTTTTTGTCTTCCTTTTCCACTAGATCCCTTAGCATATTAGTCATAGTTATTTCAAGTCCCTTTCTGATAGTTTGAACGTCTGGGTTATCTCTGAATCAGGATCTTTGATAGCTTTATGTCTTGACAATGTTTTTTCCCCTTGATTTTTGTGTATCCTATAATTTTTGATTAAATGCCGGTCATTGTGTGTAGAATCACAGTTGAGACTGAGATAAATAGCCTTTATGTCCAGAAATGGGTATACTTCTTTTTCTGATAGGCCTGACGTATCTGACAGATATGTCATAGACAGGTCGTAGATAACTCAGTCTAGTTAGAAGTTGAGCTGAGTTTGGTACCTTCAGTGCACTACAGGATTTCTGTTCAATAAGGACAATCTAACCAAAGGTAATAACAAGTTGATGAATTGGGAGAAGATATTTCCAATATCCAACATTAGCAAGTACTACATATGTAAAATATACAAGAAACCACTTCAAATCAACAAGAACAAAAAGATAGGAAACTGAATAGAAAAATGGGCAAAATATACCTGTAGACAATTCTCAGAAAAGGATATCAGAATAACTAACAAGTATATGAAGACATGCTCAATTGTGCTAGTCACAGAAATGAATATTAAGATACCAGTTTTCACCAATCAGGTTGGCAAAAATTAAAAAGTCTGATGACATTGAGTGTTGACAAGGATGTGGGGAAGAAAAAGCCCTCAGGTGCTGCCAGCACACATGTAAATTTGTGGGCAGGTGATCAACATTCAGTGAAATTAGGTCAGCAACCCATTCCTGGGTATATGCCTCTGGGAAGAAGCTCTTGCACAGGACCCGAAAGAAATATTGCTCAGCACATATTAGGCACTCAATAAATGCATATTGATTGAAAATTTGAAGGTATTCATTGCAACACTGTTTTTGGTAAGTGGAATTGAGGCAACCCAATTATCCATTACTACAAGTACAGGAAAGTAAAACATATGTGAAGGATGCATTTGAGCATAGCTAGCATTGGTCAAATTATCACAGTGTGCCGGGCAGTTTTTTAAGTGCCTTGTGTATTCACAATTATCTTCACAACAATGCTAAAGGTATTTGTTTTACACAGAAGAGATTAAGTCAGATTAAGCAGGAGATCATTCAAACAATAAGAGGCAGACCTGGGTTTGAACCCATGCATCTGGCTTCAGCAGCCAAGCTCTGAACCGCCTGTGATAGGGGCTGACTGCCTTCTGTACTATTTTTCTCTACGGGCAACCTGCCCCATGGTCTGACCATTCCCACCTCCCCAGCCAGCCCTTTCTATTACAACCTTCTTTTTCTCTTCAAGGGGAAACAGTTTCCTATTTAGCAGATAGGAGCATAACTTAACTAGGCTCCAAATGCTTCTACATAATTAGTGAAACAGTATCTTCCAAGGCCTTTCAAATCTTTAATGGTCCTGTAGGGACGAGCTGGGCCCTCAAGTAGCCTCTTTCCTAGTCTTCTTGACTTTTGTTTTCAAATAACGAGAGACAATATTGTGATTCCTTCTTCCAGGTCCCTTTCCCCGGGGGTGCAGGCACACTCAGCCCTAACAGGATTTTTTGGAGAGACTCATTGTGTATTGTTGTGTATGCCAACAGTCTTTAGACGCCATGAATGTGAATCATTGCATTGGGCTGCCATGCTATGATCGTCAATCATAGCTTTGGGCTGCCATGTAGTGAGTCCCTCAGAGGCAACTTAGGTTGGAGGACTATTTTTGCCTACACTAAAAGACCCAGACTACTAAACTTTGCAATTGTTTTGTCTTATTTTCATAAAATTTTCTATCTTCTCCTGTATGTATTTATTGTCTCTATTAACCCTGTCTCTTTTATCACCTGTCAATGTGTTTCCCCTTTGCAGCATTCTTGAACTGCCCATCATGTTGGTCAGTTGTGGCTGGGAAATTAGATGACCCAGCTTGGTACAATTGTGCCTAAAGAAGAAGTCATTCGGTCCTGAGCCAAACACTGAACGACTGTGTGTATGAGCTCAGTGGAAACTATTTTCAAATTTAAATTCAGACATTTGTTGAGTCATTAAGTGCCACACACTAATGGCCTGCCCTGTGCTGTTTCTTACTTCTTCCTCAGGACCACCTGTGAGTCGGGGAAAAGTGTCCCCATTTTGCAGACACTGAAGCTCAGGGAGGGTAGGGGCCTGCCAAAGGTCAAATAGTTAAAAGATTGCAGAGCTGGGATTCAGCCCAGCTCTCTTGGCACAACTACCCCAAAGTCCTCCATTCTTTTTTATTGTTACTGATTTCCATGCTCTAAATTGCCAGTTAATTAACCCCTACTTAAATGGAGCATTTCTGTATTTAATTTCCTTTTTTCTAAAAACAAGTTACCTATAATTTGAAACACTCTTACTTTATTCAGTGGCCTAGTAGAGATTAATTAGCAAGTGGAAATTCCCTGCAAGGAAAAAATCACTTTATAACAAGAAACACAATTCAGTTCTTTTCAAGCAAAGCTGTTTCCGCTACCCTGGCTGTTCTATCTGGAATGAGGAGTCCCCTTTGGAGCGGGTTTGCTTATCGACTTAGCAAACACTTATCTGGTGCACTGGGTACTAGTCACCTTTACAAATATTAACTCAGTCCTACAGTAGAAACTAGTAATACCGTTCACATCTTACAGATGAGGAGACAGCTTCAGAGGGATCTATTTTAAGCGGCACAGGCAAGATTTGAAGGCTCGAAGTTTGTGTCTAGAGTCCGGAGGTGTAAGCACTGCACCACAGTTTCTCTTTGGCTGACTCACGTTCTGAGCCACGCCAGGCAAAGAAAAACAATGGTAAATAAGAAGAGACAGAAGCAGGGAGGAACCAGGAGAACGTTCTCTGTCGATTGGCTGAAGGAGCTGCGAAAGCACAGCAGCCTCAGAGGAAACCGCCCTCAGTGCCTGCATCAGCTCCCCAGCTGTGCAGGCGATCATCGCTAGGGGATCAGAAAGGGAGAGGGGCCCGCAGTCTTTGCTGGCTGACACTGCTTCGGTCTGAAGCACTTTTGTGTGGAGAAGGAACATGTTAGTCTTTTGGATAACCTATAGCAAAATGACTGCCCACTCTGGCTTTTCTCTCTCAGACCACCTGCGTGACATTTTAGAGGAAGGATCAAGGTGTGTGTGTTTAGAACACCTTAGACTTAAGTGGAGCAGAAAAAGATAGCTTTTATAAGGAAATGGGCTGATGCGTTTCTTTCATAGTCTTGAAATAGAGAAAAAAAGAATTGCATTTTGCTTACGTTGTTAGGGTTTATAGAATGAAAAATACTCTCAATTCTGCCTTTATCCACAGAGGGGAGCACAGGGGTTATGAAAACCCAGCTCTAAGCACAATGTAATCAAGTTCTACCCTTCACAGTCTGGTTCCGATGTCTGTGGATTATCCCCACTTCTTGCTTTCCATTTCACTTCTCTCTTGGTTCCAGCCTTTGGATGAGTTAGGTCACAGGAAGAAGAATGGGGGAAAACTGAAAAGATGACAAATTAGTTCATAAGTTTCCTTTTTAAAAGTTCTTGAGGATGAGCATTTCCAACAGGATCCTGTGGTGGTAAGGAACAGAGGCTCACTAAAGTTTGCTGGGAAATTCAGAAAATCCCAGAAGCCCCAGGACCAGGTCTCTCTCTTAGCATCTCTACTTTCCTCCTCTCTCTCGCCTCATCCCCCGCACCCTTCCTTTTCCTCTCTGTCTCAGATCATCCTGTTTCTCTCTGCCCATCTACTCTATCCTCTTATCTCCACTGACCAACTTCCCTATCCTCTCTTTTATAGAGCATAGACTTTACTTCCTCATAACATTAGCTTTTGTGTGATTTTTGAATCAGTTTGACATCAGAGCATCCCTTTACTTCAGCTCAGTCTCTCAGTTTCCCAGTTCCTAATTCCCACAAGAGCCGTATGAATGGCCCATCTTTCCCAGACAGGCTGCATACCTTTAGGCAGGTTGTCCATGGCTCGTCAGCTGCGGCAATTAGTATAAAACGTGTCAGCTTCAGCTAATAGGGACTGGAAGCGGGACTTTCTCTTAGAGGGCATGTGGGTGGACAGGCTCCACGAACAAGTCCAGCTCCAGGCAGATGACGCTCAGTTAAAATGGGTACATTGCCTGGAGCCACACTTTAAAAGTAACCTCACTGTTTGTGCCACTGACCTTACTCTACATTTAAAAGTGATCAATGTCTTTATGGTCCTTCCAGAACAAAATCCTTTGGATGGACTCCAAGATAGATGCTTTTGATATTAACTTCAACTATGGCTGAGCAGTATTATGGAGATTTTGTAGGATAAAATCTGTCCCTTCAATTTCTGATAGCAAAAGTAAATGAAAATAATGACCTGGTACACTGGAGAGATCCTGGGCCTTTCCAGTCAGGCAGACCCAGGTCATTTGCCATTTGTACCATGTGGGACCCATCTTCAAACCGACTTCCTCATATGTAAAACACAGTTAGACAGTAGTGTCTTCCTCACAGGAAGATGTGAGAATTAAATCCATACTAAAGTACTTTTCATAGTACCTGTCTCATACTAAGTACTCAATAAATGGTATTTGTGAGCAGCTATATCCCTTTTCCCAGGTCAACTTTCAGGATTTGTATGGCCTGAATTTTACTGAGAGGAGGCCATTAAAATAAAATATAGACTAGATAAATACGGTCTACGTTCTAGTAATGGTATATTTACTCTCTGGTCATCTTTTGAAACCCTTTGAGAACACCAAACAGAACAACATAGAGAAAACCTCATTTTTAATGAACCAATTAAACAGCCATGTTGTCAGTCAGACTTCTTAGCTAAGTAACTACAAACAACAAAAATCAATTCTTACAGATATAAACAGAAAAAAGATATACTGAAGAGACATTGGGGAGCTCATTGATTCATTGGGAAAGCTGGAAAATCGGGGTCAGAACACAACCAGGAACAAATGGAGGCGAGGAAGTCAGAGCCACAACCAAGATCACATCAATGGAACTGCCTGGAAAGACAATTGCTGCTGCCCAGCTGACAGGGGATGCTCGGGCCAGCACCCCCTCCAGCGCTGGAACTTGACACTGCCTGGAAACTGCTGGCCTGCTGTAGAGAGACATTCTCTGCTGTGTGTGTGTGTGTGTGCGTGTGTTTTAAGACTTTATTTTTTTTAGAGCAATTTTAGGTTTACAGCAAAATTGACAGGAAGGTATAGAGATTCCCTGTAAATCCTCTACTCCCACACATGCATAGCCTCCCCCATTATCAACATTCCCCAGCAGAGTGGTAGTACATTTGTTACCATTGGTGAACCTGCAATGACACATAGTTATCCAAAAGCCATAGTTTACATTAGTGTTCACTCTTGGTGTTGTACATTCTGTGGGTTTGGACAAATGTATGATGACATGTATCCACCATTATAGTATCATACAGAGTATTTTCACTGCCCTGAAAATCCTCCGTGCTCCACCTATTCATCTCTGGTTCTTTGCCTCGCTCATTCCCTCACTCCAGGCTCTGAGGCAGCCATATTGGCACCATGAGGGGAGACACTGCCAAGCAGCTGAGGATGGAGGAGCAGGAGACTGGAAAGAGCCTGGTTCTTGGATGAAATTTTTGAGCCACTGAATATACCCTTGGACTGCCTTCCTCAGACTTCTCATGATTTAGGTTACTTCTCAGCATATTGCTGTAGTTGTTGTTTAAAGCCAAATGTACCCTAACTGATATATTCCCCTTATAGTTGGGCTCAAGAGCCCTACCCTACACCGGAGCTCCCCTTTTTGCCTATTCACCTTTGGCATGAGGAGCCTACAAAGGCCAGGTGACAGTCTCAGCTTCTAATTCAGTGGGACTGTTGTTTTATTCCACTTGTCTCTTCCTCCTTTGGCTTCTAAATCCTCTATATCAGTGGAGCCCTGAGTTATGGGGAAAATAAACAGAATTTTCCCAGTGGGAGTGAGGCATAACTCCCACTTCTACCTTCTTGATTCCCAGATGGGTATATTCTTGCTATGGCAGAAATGTCACCATATATTGGCCAGTGATTCAGAGAATAAACTTCAGCCCTAAGACACACTATAACCTCACCTGCCTTTGTTCCTAGTCAGGCTCCATAACTGAGTCTTTGATGGTCTGCTCCTCTGTTATAGGCAGTATGTAGTAGTGGTTACACGCATAGGCTCTGTAGCTGGATTGTCTGGATTCAAATCCAGTCCCCTTTTACTATCCAAGTGACCAGAGGCAGTTTCTTAACTATTCCTGCTTCAGTGTCCTCTTCTTGGAAATTGGTATAATTATGGTAATTACTGCAGAAGGCTGTCCTAAGGGTTAAAGGAGTTGGCACATGTGAGGTTCTTAGAATAGTGCCTGGCATGTAAATGTTAGTTGCCATTACTATTCTATAAGACCAGCTGCTTCTGGGGGATGGGGAATAAATCCTGTTAATCCCATTGCTTACTTCTTTCAGAGAACAGTGACTTTCTTGATCAGAAGCAATGCTGTGTGGGATACATTGGCAGTATATTAGGCATCCATTACTTCTACAGGCAATGAAGGGGATAGGAGCATTGCGGGCAGGGAAAACAATTCTAAACTCAGAGCACAGATCCATTCCAGGGAGCACAAATTTCTGCCTTCCCACTTGAAGGCAGGAGCCCCATGTTATTGAGGGTTGACTGGGCCCCTGGGGAATATATTACCATATTAGGACCCCAGGTTAGGTAACACAGAGCCAGTTGGACACTTAGAAGTAGCAATAGCCACCAGCAGGATAGAAAGGAAGTCCATGATGTTACACCTAGGAATACTTCTGACTCTACCATCATAGCCAATGATGGTTGTTCATGAGCCTGTTGAACAAGTCTTGGATTATCTGGGGGAGGAAGGTGACTAACTCACAGAGCTGGTAATCTCATCCACCTGATTAAAGTCTTTCTCTTTTGAAGGAACTTTGGGTAAATATTTACATGAGACACTGATTGTCTCACATTTCTGGACCATTCTTGGGGATCCACCATCTACCTCTCCAAATCTTCTTGCTGTCAATCCTTCAATCTTGCTCCTTCCTAGTCCTTGGCCATCCAATCAAATCATCGGCTCCTACTTACAAAACAGAATAGATCCTGACTTCAGACCATCTCTCCTTCTAGGAAAAGTGCACTGATATCCCCTTTGAAGTTCTGCCTTCTGGAGCCATTTTCTTTCCTGACTGTCCTTCAGGTCCATACAGAGTAGGGCTGTAACACTGCACCATCCACTTCCATTGGTGTCACCATATCATGGAGAGCCATCTCTAAACAAAGCTTGCTTTTTTTCCCCTCCTCTTCCCAGACTATAGAAGTGGATTGAAGAAGATCAGCCATGGAGAAGGATCTGCTCATATGACTACTAAATCTTTAGGGCCTGTTCAGCCTGCCCTATATATTGCACCACTTCTACCTGATGATATGGAGGTGCTCGGCAGACTCAACTTTATGGCTAGGAGAGGGGTAGCTCTTACTCTTCTCAACCTCAACGGGCAGGCGTGGTTGCTTGGCAAAAACCATGTAAATAAAGGTGTATCCACTTAATAAAAAGAGAATAATTCCTTGAATTGTGCAGAGCAGGTGTTGGCAAACCTTTCTTTGTTATTTTGCTGAGATTCACCCTGAGATAACATCTGTTGCCAATGTTCCTCTCTCTTTTTTTTCCCCTCCCCTAAGCCCCAGTGCATAGCTGTATATTCTAGTTGTAAGTCCTTCTAGTTCTTCTATGTGAGCTGCTGCCACAACATGGCTACTGACAGACGAGTGGTGTGGTTCCATGCCCAGGAACCGAACCCAGGCCGCTGAAATGGAGTGTGCTGAACTTTAACCACCAGCCCATCAGGGCTGGCTTGGCAAACTTTTCTTGTAAACGACTAGATAATAAATATTTTGGGCTTTGTGGGCCATTCTCAACTTTGACACAGTGGTTTTAAAGTGGCCATAGATAACACATAAACAAGTGTGCATTTACACTCATTCATATGGACACTGAAATTTGAATCTCACATAATTTTTCCCATGTCATGAAATATTCTTCTTCTTCTCAACCATTTCAAAATGTGAAAACTGGGGCCAGTCCCGTGGCGGAGTGGTTAAGTTCACGTGATCTGCTTTGGTGGCCCAGGGTTTCACCGTTTCAGATCCTCAGCGTGGACATGGCACTGCTCATTAGGCCATGCTGAGGTGGTGTCCCACATGCCACAACTAGAAGGACCCACAAGTAAAATATACAACTGTGTACTGGAGGGATTTGGGGGAAAAAAACAGGAAAAAAAAAAGATTGGCAACAGTTGTTAGTTCAGGTGCCAATCTTTCAAAAAAAAAAAAGTGAAAACTATTCTTAGCTTGTGGACTATACAAAAACAAGCAGTGGGATGATTTTGGCCTGTGGGCCAGAGGTTTGCCCTCAACTGGTGTAGAATATTATAGTTTACGAAAGGATTTTGTATGCCCAAATGTGCCTCATTTGTTTCTGAGATCAACTCACTGAAGCAGGTAGGGAAGAAATTATTAGTCCCATTTTACAAAGAAGAAGGTCTCAGAAGGATTAAGATACCAAGGATCACAGTTAAGAAGAAGTAGGAACTAGATCTAGCCCTCATCTGCAGAATTCTGCTACTCTTACTATACTGTGCTCCCATGGAGACACTCACCTTTATGACAAATTTCAGAAAAAGCTACAGGCTCTTGGCCATGTGTACCCAAGGAAGGGACTGCTCCCACAGGTGAAGTGAGAGCTCTCATACCTGGGGATTTGTCAGTACTCTCTTCATCTGATGTTTGGGAATGGTTTGCATTCACTGTGAGGAGGACCTTGAGAGAGAAGATTATATTTGCTGATGCTCTCTAGCCCCAGAAATTCCACCTCAGGAAGTAGGCCCTAAGGGCTTTGAACCTGCTCTGAAAGCCCTTCTTATGGCAGCCCCACAGTGCATCCAACACACCTTGTCTCAAGGCCTCCTGGCCTCTGTTTACTTTTCTATCTATTGTGTATACCAAAGGCCCAATACAGGGAAGAAAGAGGGAGAAAACAAGAGAAAGTGAGCTGCAAAGTGTGGGTTTGTGCCTCACCTATGCTGTAGAAATCAGAATTTCTTCCTTGGTATACGGCCTACGTGTTGGGTATTGTACCACCACATTGACTGTAGGGCCCTGGTTATGGTGCCATGATTTGAATACCAACTTCTCAGATGTGGACCTCTGAGTCATAGAAAATAGTATGGTTTTCATTCAATTAGGAATTATTTTACATTCAAAGGCAACTACTTATTAAAAAACATTAAAATCACCAATATTTATATATAAATATACACATAACGTATAATGTATATACTATTGTATAATTATGTGTGTTCCCAAGTTGAGCAGGACTTAAAGATACATAAGGACTTAGGTGTAGGTACTGTCTTCATCTTCTCGGGCTGCCGTAACAAAATACCCCAGACGGAGTGGCTTAAAAAACAGACCTTCATTTCTCCCCGTTCTGGAGGCTGGGAATTTCAAAATCAAGGTGCTAGCCTTTTTGGTTCCTGGTGAAGGCTCTTCTCCTGGTTTACAGATGGCTCCCTGCTGGCTGTGTCCTTAGGTGACCTCTTCTTTGTGTGTGTACGGGGGAAAGAAAGAGAGCAAGTTCTCTGGTGTCACTTCTTATAAGGACACTAATCCCATTGGACCAGGGCCACACCTTCATGACCTCATCTAACCCTCATTACCTCCCAAAGGTCACATCTCCAAATACCAACACCTTGGGGGTTAGGGCTTCAGCATATGAATTTTGGGGGGAAATAAACATTCAGTCCATCACAGGTACTATTTTCAATAATATTTATGAATGTAAAGTTTCTTTTTTTCTCAAACTTGGGGGGAAAAGTAACCCATCCATACATTCATTCATTAGCCGATTACTTTAGTTATTTTTGAGCACCTACTATGTGCCAGACCTGGGTCCTTTCAGGGATTGAAAGGCGCAGGACTCACAGAGCTCCCTGCAACCCAGAGGAAACACCCCCTTGCCACCTTCCTCACTGGCTCTCATTATCACCTCCTCTTTTCATGCCTAGATATTGAAAAAATTTCCCAAGGAGTTTTAAATACTTTTTTTTAGCTCTCCACCATTCTTTTAATGTGGCTCAGCAAATGGAAAACGATAACTGCAAGATGCACCCCATGCTTCTCAGTGTGACTTCACAGCAACCCCCTTTTTGCAATTAGTTTTCACCTCCTCAAAGGAGAGGTCCTCTGCCCACAGGTCCTATATTTGGCTGTTAGGTGTTTAATAATTAATTGCTGGGATTTACAGTTTTTCTCTTTATTAATTCTAGCAGGCATCTAGTTCACTTATAAGATTGACTCAGATTTTAAAATTGCCATACTCTTTTCCCAAAAAACATAAATTTTAAACACATATCTACATAACCTTAAAAAACATGTTTAAAATAGAAATGCGAAGTGGTTTCTCATAATCACCACCGACCCTGATAGAAACAGAGTCAGAAAGTAGCTCTGAGAGGATAGTAAAAAGAGTTGTTAATGCTCCTCACACACCAATCTGAGGGAAGGAAGAGTGTGTGTCCAGACCACAGCTCTTCTCACATACACAGACCACATGATTCATTCCCTCTATTTGTGCTCACAAGCCTCCATATTAGTGGTTCCCAGTCATGTGTCATGGCACATGTGGGCAGAACCAGCTGTGGGGAGCACCACATGTACTTGTTACTTGTATGGCTTTTAAGTATGCAAACAATTTACTTTTTCCATAAAGGAAGGCATAGTCAAGGTTTTCCCCTCAATCTCACCACCCTAGGGAGTAGGAAGCAATAAGCCATGACACGTAAGAGCAATCTGGATCCACACTGCCTAAGGTCACAGGCAAGCTCCGCCAATGACAAGCTGAACAACTTTGGTCAAGACACTTAAAATTCCTAAGCCTTCATTTCTCCATCTATAAAATGGGAGTTATAATAGGATTTAGATTGCAAATTCTAAGAATGAATTCAGAATCTGAATAAAGGACCATAGTGCTTGGCATATAGTAATGCTCAATGAAAGTTAGCTAAAATAACACTATTTTCAAAACTACTACTGATTTTTATTATTGTTGTTGTTGTTATTATTATTATTATTATTGAGAGGCTATCTAATGTAGTGATTAAGAAAAAGCTTTCAGTTCAAATAAACCTGGTCAAGGTCTGGCTCTGCCACTTACTTGTTCTGTGACCCTAGGCAACTTGCTTAACTTCTCTCGGCCTCAGTTTCATCATATCAAGAAAGTACATAGGGGGCCGGCCCAGCGGCGTAGTGGTTAGGTTTGTGCGCTCCACTTCAGTGGCTCAGGGTTCACCAGTTTGGATCCTAGGTGAGGACCTATCACGCTCATCAAGCTATGCTGTGATGGTATCATACATAGAAGAACTAGAAGGACTTGCAACTAGGATATACAACTATGTACTGTGGCTTTCGGGAGAAAAAAAGAGAAAAAGAGGAAGATTGGCAACAGATGTTAGCTTAGGGCCAATCTTCCTCACCAAAAAGCAAAAAAAACACCAAAAACAAAAACCCCCCAAAACAAAAAAGCATGTAAGGTGTTGTGGAAGTTAATGGGTAATAAGTCATGCATGTAAGAAAATACGAAGTGCCTAATAGTAATTGTTCAATAACCGTTATCAATAGCCAAGAGATGGAAGCAATCCAAGTGCCCACTGACCAATGATTGGATAAAGAAGATGTGGTACGTGTGTGTGTATATATATACACAATGGAATACTACTCAGCCATAAAAAAAGACAAAATCATCCCATTTGCAACAACATAGATGAACCTGGAGGGTGTTATGTTAAATGAAATAAGTCAGACTGAGAAAGACAAACACCATATGACTTCACTCATATGTGGAAGATAAACACACAGACAAAGAGAAAAGTTCAGTGGTTACCAGAGGAGGTAAACTCTGGTAATAGTGCTGCAATGGACATAGGGGTATATAGGTCACTTTGGATTGTTGATTTCAAGTTGTTTGGATAGATACCCAGTAGTGGAATGGCTGGGTCACATGGTATTTCAACTTTTAGTTTTTTGAGGAATCTCCATACTGTTTTCTATAGTGGCCACACCAGTTTGCATTCCCACCAGCAGTGTATGAGGGTTCCCTTCTCTCCACATCCTCTCCAACATTTGTTATTTTTAGTCTTAGCGATTATAGCCATTTTAACAGGTGTAAGATGGTATCTTAGTGTAGTTTTGACTTGCATTTCTCTGATGATTGGTGATGTTGAACATCTTTTCATGTGCCTGTTGGCCATCTGTATATCTTCTTTGGAAAAATGTCTGCTCATATCCTCTGCCCATTTTTTTATCAGGCTGTTTGTTTTTCTGTTGTTCTGTGTGAGTTCATTATATATTATGGAGATTAACCTCTTGTTGGATATATGATTTGCAAATATTTTCTCCCAATTGCTGGGTTGTCTTTTTGTTTTGATCCTAGTTTCTTTTGCCTTGCACAAGCTCTTTAGTCTGATGAAGTCCCACTTGTTTATTTTTTCTTTTGTTTCCCTTGTCTGAGAAGACATGGTATTCAAAAAGATCCTTTTAAGTTCAATGTCAAAGAGTGTGCTACTTATATTTTCTTCGAGAAGTTTTATGGTTTCAGGTCGTATCTTCAAGTCTTTGATCCATTTTGAGTGTATTTTTGTGTATGGCATGAGATAATGGTCTACTTTCATTCTTTTGCAAGTGGTTGTCCAGATTTCCCAACACCGTTTATTGAAGAGACTATCTTTTCTCCATTATATGTTTTTGGCACCTCTGTCGAAGATTAGCTGTCTGTAGATGTGCAGTTTTATTTCTGGGCTTTCAATTTAAAGAACACAATTTTGAAGCAAGGGAGGAAGAAACCTTGGAAATGATGTGGTCCAACTCTTTCCTTCTTTGAATGAGGAAACTGAGGCCCAGGGAGCTAAAATAATTTGCCCAAAGTTAGGATCAGGCACATAATCTTAATACATGGTCAATAAATCTTTGTTAAAAGAATGAATAATAGAGGGGTGTAGTTTTCATCTCTATGTCTATTTCTATGTTTCTGTATTAGTGTGACTCTGGGTTTTTGAATAAACATATTGGTTACATGTCAAGTGAAAACTAAGAAAGTTGGTTATCAGAATCTTTTGAACATCTGGATGTTTCATCCGTGATTTTGTATATACAACTTATAAGAGAAGGAAAATTAATGTTTACTCATTACTTGATACTAAGTGCCGGTCACTTTTACACAGTGTCTCTTGTAAACTCAGTAATAATGCTTGGAGGAAATCTATCCATCAGGGTTCAGTGCAGAAAACAGAAACTACTCTGGCTATTTCAAACAAAAAGGATTGGGATTGCCCCATGGCCTAGTGGTTAAGTTTGGCATGCTCTGCTTTGGCAGCCTGGATTTGGTTCCCGGGCATGGATCTACACCACTCATCAGTGGCCATGCTGTGGTGGTGACCCACATACAAAATAGAGGAAGATTGGCACAGATGTTAGCTCAGTACAAATCTTCCTCAGCAAAAAAAAAAGAAAGGGAATTTGGTGACTACAAAAGTACTGAAAGAGCTAAATGAGAAGGCTTAGACAAGACTTCCAGGAACAATGGCTCATCAAACACCATCATAGAACTAGCCTGCCAAGGGAACTGCTCCCTCTGCTTCCATTGGGATGCTAGGACTCCAGAAGATTCCACACCTACTGCAGCCTCTAAGATCCTTTCATCAAAGCCATGCATCCAAGACATGACTCCAACCACATCTGTTGGCCCCAGAGGTGTGCTACAGCTGCTAGATCCACACCAGCAAAAGTTGGTGCCCTTCAGTGTCCTTCAAGCTATTGCTATTTCCCCACTTGATTCAGTTTCAAAGTCATTTCTCATAGTGCACAGCTGATTGGTTGAAGCTAAGTCACATCAAGAACCATAGTTGCAAGAGAATCTGACAAATATAGTTTTTAGCTTTTTAAGCCTCTGCAGAATAGAAAGTCATATTAGAAGAAGGTTGCAACAAACACAATACAAATTAATACAATACCGTTAGGTTCTCTACTTCCAGGAAGAATGTCAGAAAGGAGGCATAGTAGACTGGATGCATTGGAACACTGCCACCACCATGATGGGAGGGCCAAGGAGCCAACCTGAGGGTGAAAGATGTGTGGAGAGAGAATGCCAGACCCTCAGCTCTCCCAGCAGGGCCCGACCCCTGGAGGCTCCCAGCCAAATGCAGCTCCATGAGTGAGCCCAGGTTAAAGAGCAGAAGAACTGTCCAGCCAACTCACAGAATCATGAGTAATAATAAATTATTGTTCTTAGTCTCTAAGTTTGGGAGCTGTTTGTTAGGCAGTAACAGAAAATTGAAGCCTATAATTTATTTATTGTTGTATTGTCAAATAAAAATAGCAAGTAATAGGATATATTGGAATATATGAGGAAGCCATTTTGGTGTAAACCTAATTCGGCCTGACCTTGTCTTTCCAAAAGGGCCTGACCGAGGCCATTGAGCATGCATTGTATATCTGCTTTAGAGATTCCCTATGGCAAGAGCAAAAGGCCCTTGAGATAAAGGAGCAACTTCGCTCCCCCTCCCAACATTGGCATCTCCTTAAGGATTAAGCATCTTTCCTTAGGCTAGAAACTGATTGCTGCGCTCACCTGTGACCGCCCAGCTCGAGACAATAGACTTGCCTCCTGCTACACCCACGAAGATAGCAGACCCACTACCTGCTGTGTCCATCAAGCGCTGTGCAGACAGGGCAATCTTGTGACTATTGTGGGAGGAACATTTCAATCATATGTGAAACACCCTCTTTGAGGGTATATAACCACCCTGTGTACCCCCACTTCTTTGGAGTGCTCTGTTCCTTTGTGGAAAGACTCTCCCGGGTTATAATCCTCAGATTTCAGCTCAGAATAAACTCACCCAAATTTTCATTTACAGATTGGTTATGGATTATTTTCGTTGACAGTATCCATGTATTATCCATTGATTCATTCATTCATTTCTTCAGCAATTATTTAATTAGCACATCCTACATCACAGGCACTGTGATAGGCACTGGGGGATATAA
The DNA here is from genome assembly GCF_037783145.1 of Equus przewalskii. NCBI lineage: Eukaryota > Metazoa > Chordata > Mammalia > Perissodactyla > Equidae > Equus > Equus przewalskii. The sequence continues at coordinate 3,914,029 of NW_027228750.1, forward strand.
CAATGAACAAGATAGAGGCCTGGCTATGGAGAAGCATCTAGTAAGGGTTATGAACAAACAAAGATGATTTTGGTATCATGAGATAGGGGCTACGAGCAGGGTAGACACTGGGTGCTATGGAAGGACCTAGCAGTGGCACCTAACTCAGTTAGGGGACAGGGTGTCATAAAAACATGCCTGATGCAGGCACTCAATGCATATTTATTTTCAATTGTTGAAGTTCAGCAATTTGGCCTATGTCACTCAATTGTTGGGACTAATGTAATTTGTCTGAAGATTATTTGAGGGCACCATACTCAAAAGTTATTTATTTTCATAGATATATTTGCTTGTTTAGTTGGTTTTGTTTTGCCTGCAATGAAAATACATTCTCACCAATAAGAGCCAGGCTCTTGTGGTTCAGATATCTGGGCCCTTCTGCAGCGATGATTTTCTCAAACAGATTAGCCTACTTTCCCACCCAATAATTCTTTATTAAAAATTAAAAAGTGGAATAAATTACTAGGGTAGCTAAGTTTAAATATCAAAAAATATTATACTGGAAAGATATATTTATAGAGCCAGACGTAAAGAAAACAAATATTAAGATACAATTTGGTGCTTTTCTTCCTTATCTTCAGTTATTACCAGCCATGGATAATCCACTGTTTCCTTCCCACGAAAACCTGAAAGAGCGCACAGACGCTGGAACAAAAGTGATCTTTGGGCCAATGAAATGGCTGCTTAGAGATGAGTCTGTGGCCTCTCTAGGAATCCCAAGTGGCACAGATGGAAAAATTAGTCCGTTAGGAAAGTACACACGTAATCACTAACCCTTATTTCAGTTAAGATACATGCTGGTAGACAGAAACAAGACCAGCATTCCAGAAGAAAGTCCTCACACAGGCAGAGCAATTTTCATTAGTTGAGTATGGAGACTAATTAATATGCAAATGAGGAGTTTACCAATATTAATCATCTATTTTACTAGGCGGCTTTTACTAAAGAGTTTCTAACGAGTTTGCAAATTAAGTTTCTTTGACATTAAAAATCAGCTAAATGCCTATCTGAGAATAATCTCTTCTAACTCAAGGGCAGGAAGGGGAGATTTTTTGGGGGGCACGAAAAACAGTCGTGTTTAACACTAAGTCCCATGTTGGCAAGCATCGTGCAAGAGTTCCACATCAACCCTCTCCAGGCTCTAATGAAAACCAATTCGGCGAGAGAGACAGCAGAAAACAGTTGAAACAAGAGACAAATATGAGTCATGGTAATTTAAAGGTCCAGGACCTAGAAAGCTACATCATAAAATGTGTCTAATTTGGTGACTGCATTGTTAAAACCCAAAAGAGGTTATGAACATTTTTTACACTCCCTTTGATGGCCATTAGCATATCCCTGTGCTGCTCTTTTCTTAGAAATGCTGAAGATTGGGTTGGATTCTGATTTATCACGGATGATTTGAAGTGTGGAGATGGATTACAAAGTTTTCCTGTGGTCACTTTAGTTTTAGGATTCATTTTCATTCAGTTTGTAAAAAAGTGTTTAGGCTTAAGCCCCATTGTGTAAATCATTTTCAGTGTCAGCTAAGTCCATTATTGTGCCATTCAGCCATTAATACAAAACAGTAAAATACAAATTAATACAGTACCTTTAGATTCCTTACTCCCAGGAGGAATGTCAGGAAGAAAACTCTGTAAAGGAGACAATAGACTGGATTCACATCTCTGAACCTCTGCTCCGCTGATTGAAACACACAATTGCCCTTAAAAAAATGTTTTCTCTCCCACGATAGCCCTATGGAAATTCCAAAGAAGCTCTGAAGTGATACACTTTCAATCAGCTAACAATCGGTGTTTCTTCTCAAATTTTGCTCCTCTTTCCTCCCTCCCCACTTTTCTATAGCTATCAGCTGAAAGGTACCAGGCTAGACGAATTTGTTGCTGGCAATCTGCTTGTTCATTCATTAATTTATACAATAAATATTTGTTGATGGGGTTGAACCAAGGTGCTGAGCACCTCCCGCTGTATCAGGTACTTGCGGGATACAAATATGTATTATTAGCAGTTTCAAGAGCCTTACAGTCTACTAAGAAAATAAAACATGTTCCCAATAAGCCTGCTTTGAAGTATTATGTGATACAAGTAATGAGAGTTGCATGTTTTGTGCTTGCTGCCAATGACTGAACAATCTTGTGAAAACATCCTGCCTCAATCTCTTTCTTTCTTTCTTTCTTTTTTTTTTTTTTTGAGGGAGATTAGCCCTGAGCTAACTGCTGCCAATCCTCCTCTTTTCTCTGAGGAAGACTGGCCCTGAGCTAACATCCATGCCGATCTTTCTCTACTTTATACATGGGACGCCTACCACAGCATGGCTTGCCAAGCGGTGCCATGTCTGCACCCTGGGATCCAAACCAGCAAACCCCAGGCCGCCAAAGTGGAACGTGAGCGTTTAACCACTGTGCCACCTGGCCGCCCCCAATATCTGTCTTAATATAGCAGAGATAGTGAGCTATATGGGAGAAAAGGATATCATTGCTTATTTATCACATTTAAGTTTTTACAAGTTGAAACTGGCTAATGCAGCCAACACTGGAAGTGGTTCCCACCTTTTCCTTCTTAGAGGAAGACCTTTCTTCAGTCTATGGATGTGTTTTCTTGCTCGCTGGTGATGATGAGGCAATGAATGGCATTCGCTTAAAGATGTCTGGTCCAGGATCTCCGGACTGTATTGTTCAGTCTCCATTATAATCCATGCTTGTCCAAAGCCTTATTTCTTTTGGTCAATGCCTATGCTAAATGTCATGGCTGGTGGAAAACACTGCTGGGTTCTGATTCATTTAAATTCATGGCAAAAAGAAAGTCCTTAATCAAAGGCAGAAGACAGATTTTGCAAAGAAATAACGGCCAGAAAATTAATCCAAAATGCGCTTGGTTTGGGCTTCTGTGCAAGCGCCACTTGGCGGCAGGTCTGGACTCGAGGTTCTGGGAGTTGCAGGAGTGGAAAATGGAAATGGCTCATCCGCACCTGCCCTTTCTCCAGAGATTTGGCTCATCCTCTCCCATGACACGCAGGGCCAGTCCACACTCTGGGAAGGAAGGCTGCCGGCCACCCCTCGTCATGCCCAGGCCCAGCAGCCTGGTCCTACAAGTCACTGTCACTGAAACTGTCTTAAGTATTTTACAAATAACTGTATGATTGGTTATAGGATGTATTTCTGTGGTTTTTGTAAATTCCCATCTTTTGCTCTAGAACAGCTCTGTCCAATAGAACTAGTTCTGCAGTGACAAAAATGTTCTATAAATCTGCGCTGTCCAATACATTAGCCACTAAGCCACTAACCACTTGTGGCGATTCAGCACTTAGAGTATGGAAATGAATTTTTAATTTTAATTAATTTTAATTTAAACGTTTTAGTAGCTACCATAATGGACAGTACAGCCCTATAAAATGATCCTATGATAATGACACAATTTTGACTGAGGTGTATGAACTAATTCTCTTAATTTTGACATAAAGAGAAAGAAGAAAAGCCTGAAATTCCCCGCCATCCCCCTCCAGCATTCAGGTGGCATCTCTGGCTGTGTCTCCTCAAAACCCAAACACCAAGATGAAAAGAAAATAATTTTAAAAAGCTAGATGTTTCTACCAGATGATTACCTAGGTGTTTTGAATATCAGTAGGTAATTATAGCATCAGACATCTTCATATCCTCAGTTAACATTTTTAGGCAATTGAAAGTGATGCATTCTGATCCGGGAAATTCTGAGGAAAAATACTCAGCCCTTCTGCTGTAGATGAAAAAGGCTTTAAGCTCAATTGTCTAGATTGAATATATAACTGACCAACTCCTCACTTGGTCTTTTCCCCATTTATTATACATCTTTGCATCCCACTCCTAGCCATAGACAAGGAAGATTGCAATTTACTAGTCTTCCATCTTAGGAGCAACGTAAGGGTATAATAGGACCTTCTAAGCAGGACAAAAGAAAACTATTAGAATACAAATAAAATAAATGCAAACAATAATATTAATAACTTTTAGATAATTAATTCAAAGTGCTGTTTGGATCAGACTCCTGAACAACTTGGTAGCATGTCTATGCTGGAGCTAAATTTGCTTGAAAATTATGGAATCAAGTACTATTGATGATAGATTCTAATGAGAAATGAAGACTATTAGCTCTTGAGTGGTAATAAAATTGAGACTAAGCACAAATGATACAAAGCAGCATAGAATCCGAAAATTTTTATTTTAGGTCTTGTGATATCCTGAAATGTAACGTACAGGTCGTGTCTATGAAAATGCGCTCAATATCCGCAACAGAATTAGAAGTGACCAGAGAGGGGCCGGCCCGGTGGCGCAGTGGTAAAGTGCGCACATTCTGCTTCAGTGGCCCGGGGTTCACTGGTTCAGATCCAGGCTGCGGACATGGCACCGCTTGGCAAAGCCATGCTGTGGTAGCCGTCCCACATATAAAGTAGAGGAAGATGGGCACGGATGTTAGCTCAGGGCCAGTCTTCCTCAGCAAAATGAGGAGGATTGGCAGTAGTTAGCTCAGGGCTAATCTTCCTAAAAAAAAAGAAAAAAGAGAAGTGACCAGAGACTCCATGGGTCTAATTCTGATGACCGGAAGCAAGCTCTCCTGAGATGCTGACTGCACTTCTGAGCCCCCTTCCCCTGCCTGACCCATCCTGATCAGGCCGGACACATACAACAGATGAGAATTTTGACGCTTTAAAATCTGCCACCACCCAGGAGTATGGTTGATTTGGACTAGACTGAAAAATATAGTTGTTCAGGGAAGCAGGGAGTCCAGCCAAATTTGAGGTATGGGCTTCAGAGCACCTGCTCCTCTGGCTGCTTTAATATAGCTCCTGGCAAATCGACCCACTTGTTTACACAGCCTGCCTCACCTCACAGGATTCTTTGGAGAATCAAATGAGATCCCGAGAGAGTTAGACTCCTACGGTGGAAAGAGCAGTCAGATGATCGAAAATACCTGAATTCTAATCCTGGGACTTGACTTAATTTCTCTGAGTTTTTGTGTTCTTCTCTGCAGAATGGGGGTAGGAATATCCGCTCTGTATATCTCACGGAGTTGCTGCACGTATCACGTGAGACGATCTATGTGAACACACTTTTTAGCCCCGATTCTGTTATGGACGGAGACTTCCGGTCACTGTTTACTAGGTGAGAATCATTTACTTTTATCTAATCCCTCAGTCACCAGTTGCACATATACACAAAATGACTGGTTGGAGTTAGTGGTGTGGTCTGTGAAGGTGAAACTGAGTGAGACAAGAAGAACCGTAAAAGGCCCCAAATCCGAGGCCTTGACTTCATTAAGCAGGTGCAATATTCATCAGTGTGATCCATCTTCAGTCAAATGCAGCCTTCTGACCTTTTGCCAGCTTAGCCACGCTGTCAGCAGCTGAGGGCCCTGCCAAAGGGCAGGGGGAGGGAGCCCCAGGTTGCCCACATTTCAGATTCTCTCAGGAATATTCAAGAAGGACTGTAAAAGAAACCTGCAGCCTTGTAATTTTACTTCGAAAAGCAAAAAAGCTCCCAGATAGTGAGCATTTTGCTCTAATAAGAACTGTAGGATTGATTAGGTTCAAACTGTTAACAGACATCCTTCTGGTTAATGAAGCAGCATTGAGAATGCCTTTCGATTCTTTGGAAACTTAAATCATACAAAGGCAACAAGGAGCAAGAAAAGAACTGGAGGTACGATGGATTAAACTGTCTGCTAGTTAGTATACTCAAGATAATGAACAAAAAACGTTCTTTGAAAAGTTAATATTTATTGAGAGTCACTCTGCAATGGGCAAATAAACTTTGATGATTATTGTTAAAACATTCTTTGGGGTAACGTTTTTTCTGTGAATCTTGAGTTGGGGACAGAAGCTTCTGCCATTTTAATTCCTTTGTTAATGTCTTTATGAATGCAATTAACACTTCATTCACGCTTCTTTGTTTCTGGATCCCATTAGGATGTGGTTTATGCCAGTTTCTCTCTCCCAGGAGACAGCCCGCATCACACAGCATTTCACTCAGCTATGTGGATGAGCACTGACAAACTCAATTTTCCAAAGGCAAGAGTGAGTTGACACCATGCTGTGGCAGTTGTCCTGATGGGGACAAATGACTTGTTTCATTCCAAGGTGGAACCCACCTTCTCAGAGAAGCACGCTTGCACCTAAGAGTATGGGAGACAAGGAGGTGAGAACAGCTTCCTGCCTGACACAACGTAAAATCACTGCAGGTCAAGAAATGCTACGAACCAAGGCCTTAAAAAGGAAAGCCAGCTCTTGTCAGGAAAGGCAGAAGGCTGCTGTCATCTTCGTCAAATATTTAGTGAGAGCTGACCAGCTAGAAAGTAAGAGAAGAGCCCAAAAGTAGGGGACACAGTCTCTCCCCTCTGGAGCTTACAATTGAAATGAGAAGCAAGAGATATCCATAGCAAATGTATCAGCAAGGGTGGAAGACAGTCTCCAAAGAGATGTGTAGACCATAAGAGCATTAGGAGTTCAGGTCCCTGAGCGATGGCAGAGGCGGGGGAAGCTTTTCTGAGGAGGTGGGACTTAAAGGGAAAGCGGTTCCCCTGGCCATCTGGAGGCCACTGGGAAAGAGGGGTGGGGGCCGGGAATCGCAGAGAGAGAAAGGGAGGCAGGTGTCAGCAAAGATGCAGAGGTGCGAAGTGAAGTGAATAAGAGGGTTCCTGTTCATGAGAAAGTATTTTCCCTTTATATTAAAGTCTCTCCTGCGATTGATGGCATCATTTCTATTTCAAATATCAGTGTGATATTTGCTTAACGGCCAAGACCCTGCAGATGAATATATCTGAATCTTACTAAGATACTGTACAGAGGAGCCGGAGGAGGTGTGAGGAACGTCAGAGACAAAGGAAGGAAAGAAAGGAAGCGCTGCCCATCGTTTGAGGTGACTTTTTCTAAAATGAAAAATATTTACTTAGAGGCCTTGTTCCTGTGCCATGATTTTAAGTTTGTTTTCTCTGACAAAGATAAGAAAGAGAGCAATCTTTCTAATAAGTATTATGAAGCATAAAATATTACCAGGAGAGGAAGTGAAACAGCCTATAGCCCCAAGTCATCTGTGCCTAACATTAAAGGTGTGTGAATAAATCAAAGACAGTATTCCATTTGCCATTTGAATACTATTTAATGATGTGATGACTGGTTGTTTTCTTTGCTCTGAGTTTCTCCTCAAATCCAGCCACTGATCCATTAGTTATACCTGCTTGTTACCAAGACCCGCCTCATGTCTCTTTCAACCAGGCCTGGGCCGTTGACGCCATCATGTTCTGTTGTTATAAGGCCCGGATCCGTCTCTGCCCGGTGGGCCAGCCCTCGTGCTTTAAAGCGTTACAGACCACAGTTGTGCCCCGGGACCTTTTTGTATCGAGAAGTCTTATTTTGTTTATATTTCATCATATGTAACTGCTTTTCGTGGGGAAAATGGCTTCCTGTGCTACAAATAATTCTTGGCCAAAGAACAAGTCACAACTAATGTTACCACTGATCCTAATCAAAGCTTAAAGTGTTAGTAGTTTCAGGAGTGGCTGTTTCTTTTTCTGAAGCAAGTCGTTGTCAATTGTCAGTTTTAGACCTACTCTGTGATTTATTGGAGAAATAACAACTCATTAGAATTACTAAATTAATGCTCACACATTAAAAAGGGAAAGAAAAAAAGGTGATGGTCTGTGTGTATGTGGTAGGACATATTCCAAAGGTCAAAGAAAAAAAATCTTTACTTCTGTCCTTGTGTATTTTTTTTGGATAGAAAAAGGTCAGTGTGCATTCCCTGGCCTCAAGCCACTAGGTAGCTGTGTAAAACATAAGCAGAGTCTGTGCTTTGGCGCATTTGAGAAAGATGTAAATGTGTAAATATGATGGAAGAGGTTTTATTTTTCTTCCCCCTCTCAGGAATGGTCTGACAGCCCCAGGCTGGAGAATGTGTCTTTCCCAAGTGCTCTGTCACCCTGGTAACCATGGAGACCATGACGATCGATTAGATGCCATCTGATCTCAACCTCATAAAAAAAGGCAGCAGATGGCAACCAGGCCACTAGACCTGTCTCAAGAGAGACGCAAAGGAAGAGAGAGAAAGGGAAGGAAGGAGAGGAGAGAGGAGACGTGGTGGGGCAGACTGGAGGAGGGAGAAGCAAGCGCAGAAGCAGCTCTGGAAATGAACAGGGTAGGGAAGAGTGGAAATTTAAACAGAAAACAGGGAAGGCAGGAAGAGGGGAAAAAGGAGATGCAGTGAAAAAATGAAACTAAACCTGACTGTGCAATACATCTCCGTGGTGAGTGGGAGGACAAATCAGAGCAAATCAGCTCTTTCCTAACTTTCTGCTTGTTTGTAGCCTCACAAACACTGTGGCTCCTGGGCCCCAAGCTTCTCTGAGGGCCCTAGCAAGGTTGTGCTTGTGGCTCTCCATATCAGTTGGGATTTGACGCATCCGCAGAAGAATCCTGAGGCCTGGCTGTCAGGAGGAATGTCCCTGATCAGACAGGGTTTGCCCTGGCCTTTCAGATGACCGGATGAGTCAGTACCTCACACGTTTGCCACCCCTTTCCAGCAGTGTTCTAGTGACCCTTCAAAGGAACAAGGGATAACCAGGTCAGCAGATAGCCAAGGTGAAAGAAGATGAGAACAGTTAAGTTAGTCCTGGTAACTTAGGAGTCTTAGCGAGCGTCCCAGAGCAATGTAATCGCTAATATTTATGAAGTGCTTACGATGTGTCAGCCAGTGTGCTAAACACTGTATACAGATTGTTTTCTATAGAGTATTTCATCCCGATAACAATGCTAGAAGATAGGTGTTATTGCTATCCCCATTTTACAGACAGGAACTAAGTCTGGAGAGGTTACCTACCTTCTTAAGGGCACACCTAGAATGCAGAATGTGTGTAACAGCTTATTCATATGGGGGAGGTAGCAGTTTGCTTAATTGCTCTCCTTTTTTTTTTTTCTCTTTCTAAATTTTATTTCGAACTTTTGCTGCTTCGAAAAAATAAGGCATCTTCAATGTAGAAAATTATTTAAAACAAGGGAAAGGAAATAAAAATTACCTTTAATACCATTAGTCAGAGATACGCCTGGCTTGTATACTATACAACATTTTCTATGGGGATACATATACATGTGTATATGTACATATACAAATACATATGTATCCCCATAGAAATACACACACACACACGTTTTAACCAAACATAGCATTAAACCTTAAATACCGTTTGGTTAACCTGTCCTTTTTCCACAATATATCATGAACATCTTTCCATGTTTTTAACTATTCTTCTATTTAATCTTAATTATTTTACAGCATTCTACTGTTTGAAGGTGTCATAATTTATTACACTACTTCCTTATTACTGAATTAATCTATTTCCAGGTTTTTGCTACTATAAATAACACTGTGGTAATTATTCTTCTATGTAAACCTTTTTTGTACTCCTCTAATTTCTCCTTTAGGATATTAACATAATTGCTAGATCAAAGCGTATGTTTTCTTAAGACTTTTTAGTTGAAGTATAACGTATATGCATGAAGTGAATAAATCTTCAGTGCGCAGCTGGTTGAATTTTACATGTGTACACAACTGTATAACCACTATTCTGATCAACGTATCAAACATCGGCAGCACCGCAGGATGCTCCTTCGTGCCCTTCCTAATCAGTACCTACCCCATGTTCTTGACCTTCCTATAAAGGGAATGATAAGGTGTGTATTTTTTTTGCTTCTGGCTTCTTTCACTTAGTACAGTGCCTGTGAGATTCCTCCACGCCGTGGTGTACAGCAGTAATTCATCCTATATTGCTGTGTAGTATTCTAAAATTTTTGAATATACTACATTTTATTGATTCATTTTACTGTTGATGGACATTGAGACTATTACGAATAAAGTTGCTATGAACATTCTTGTACATATGTCTTGGAGGACATATGTGCACATTTTTTTGATGCAAACTAAAAGAGGAATTACTAGGTCGTAGAGTAGGCTGGTGTTCAGCTTTAAATGCAGGGTACACGTTTTGAAAAGTGTTTTTCTTTTTGTTTTGGTCTACTTTTAAATTGGCCTCCAAACCCTCGTACCAATTTGAACTCCAACTGTCCAGTGTTAGGAGAATGCCCTGCTTCACATCCCTACCAGCCGGGGCCAGGCATTCTCATTCTTCTGAATCTCTGTCAGTCTGAGTGATGAAATGGTATTTGGGTGTTTGCATTGTGTTTGATGACCAGGTATGTTAAACAATTCTTGCTGTATTACCAGACATTCTTATTTCTTCTTTCATAAATTGCCCATACATGTCATTGCCCTCTTTGGTATTAGCTTCAGGATAAAGCAAAAAGGTGAAACATAATCCATATAGTCTGAACAAATTCACTGGCATTGTCAGAAGATTCATTGACATTTATGATGAGAACAAATTTACATTCTTTGCATAAGTTGACATCCTGCTCTATATATTTCGGAAGGCAGCTAACATTTACAGAGCACCTATTAAGGAGCACATTTACTCTTTAGAACAGCCCTATTCATTTAATTCTTACAGCTTCATTTAATATCAGTAGTAGAACTTAATTTTCACGAAAGCTGTAAAAGGCACTCACTATTCTGCCGATTTTTACAAATGCAGAAATCAAGGCGCGCAGTCACACAACCATTTAAGCTGTGGACCTGAGATTCAAACCCAGACACTCCAAGTCCAAAGAAAATTTTCTTTCCTCTGCTCTCTAGATACCATTGCCTAGGGCAGTGGCCCTCATTTTTTTTTTTTTTTTTCACTTTACAAACCCTAAGAGGGCTGCTGAATTCTAGACCCCTATTAACTTCCTTCCATCCCCAATGCACATCTACCATTCTACCACCCAAATCCAAAGGAGTGTCAGGATCACTGTGCTGTGGAGGAAAGACTGATAATACAGAAGAGTCCATTTCATTCATTTCACCCATTTTGTACATTTTTCTTTTATTTTTGTGTGTATATGTGTGTATTTTAAAATCTGAGTAATTCAGAGTTGGAGTGAATAGAAGCAGAGGTGGATTGGGGGTTCATCTCTTCCTCAATAAATTATTGCTTTTGGGATCTGAAGCTTATATAATTTAGGAGGTTTTTTAAAAAATAAAAAAAGACAAGATTATCAATACAAATTTAAGTTCAAGATGAGTGTTTATTTAGAATGAGAAAAGAAATTGCTATAAATTACACATTTAAAAATATTTAAATGCTACAAACATCACAAAATCCAAAAAAATCACAATATTTTTGTTACTTGACTGTCTGATAACCTTGTATAATTTTTCATTTTTTTTTCTTTTTTACTCCATACTCTTGGATTACTTTTTCATATGGCAAAGGTTTTGTAATATTTTCTATGTGGAGAGTGTAACGATAAATCAGTCTTTCCTGTGGCATAGTTGATCAAATTTGTTTTTTATTAAGAATTTGAAAAGTTCCTGTGAGCTTCTCAACTCGTTATTGGTCTCATCACCAAAATGTTTAGGAGTGTAGCCAATTTTGGGAAACTTTTTTGTCATGTGTGAGTCATAAGATTTCAGAGCCTGTTGTTTGTTTTTGTTGTTTTGTGTCTAATGTTTTAAACATGTTTTGAATTGATGGTGCTCACTGGTAGCTACTGTGGGGGTCTGGCCTTGGCCACACCAAGATATGTCTCTTTGGCATGAGGATTATTGGGCTGATTGCTTTTGATAAACTGGGACAGGGAAGGAGGCTCTGAGGAGTGGAACTTGCTTGCCTTTTGTTAAGAGACATTTACATTGTAAAGGAAATCTCCATCTGTAAAGATCCCTCCCTCTCTGTACCAGGAAGAAAAGGGGGATGACTTTATCTCTAGAAACTCTTAATCAATACCAAAGGTAAGGACTTAAATCTGCATAATAATCTTATTCCTGTTTCTGGTAACCTCCTGTAACTGACTCCCCCCACCCCCACCATTCTCCTTTGTCGTTAGCTGGATATGATATTTAAGGTGGGGGCTTCAGCCATTTTGGCGAGTTGCTCAGCTTGCCTGACCTCTCCCATGTATACATATTATAAAGCTTTGTTTAATTTTCTCCTGCTATTCTGTCTCATGTGAATTTAATTTGTTCTCCAGCCAGACGAACCCAGAGAGGGTAGAGGAACTGTCTTCCTCCCCTACACTGCTTTGTTGCCAATATCCTCATTGTAGTGGTGTATTCTGAGTTACATTATCTTTGTCAGTATGAATATTCCTATCACATCAAAAAGAAATTTAAATATTTTTCAAATATGTTCATATAACTCACTCTTCTTCATTAATTGGATCATTAAATAATCTAAGAGCCTATTTATTATTTCTATTAGAAATTTATCTCCTCCTCAATGATTTACTACTTTTGGAATGATCTATTTTTTTTGTTATAGTTCACTTGTAGATGTCAGAATAATTTCTGGCTTCAAATCCATATATATGAAAAATAATTTTATTATAAGGCACAAAAATACAAAAGTATACACTGCATTTCATGCGTATTCTCAATAGGAGAGAACTTAATTTTGACTGGGTGTCAATGAAAACTGAATCTTTTGTTTACAGTTGATTGGAAAGGATTTTCCATAGACTAGCTGGCTCCGTTTCAAATCTTTCTTTTCCTCCACTAAAGTCATAGAACACATTTGTATTGTGATACAGCATTTAGATCTGCCACTTTATGTTTATGTTACGACACCAGATGAGTTTCCACAGTGGGCTGCAGGAATACATATGACAAGTGAGTGCAATGCTAGGGTTCCTGCTAGCAAACTGAGGGGCACCAAAGCTTAACCTTCATCAGCTTCACAATAGATCCACCTCTGGAGTTTGAGGAGGGGATTTGCAGTGTTGATATTTGGAGAACAAGATAAGGACAGGTCTGTGGAGAGTGAAGGTACAATGTGGTTCTGCTACTCGATTCAAATACATCTGTGATTCTCTGTCCTTAGGACGTCAGAGTCTCCCAACTCTGTGACATGGATCTAGCATGAGAATTCAATCAGGGACTGCCCTTGACTAAATGAAGTAAGAAAAAAATTGTCTTTCCCATCTTTTGTCCATTGCTTTATCCCTTTGGCTTCTGCATAGTCCACTTGTCCTTTCTCTCTTTCAGCCATACAGTGCCCTCTAAAGGTTTTCTTCTCTCTATAAAAGTTTACTTTTGGTAAAGACTCAGCTATCTATCATTCATTCACTTATTTATTCACAAATGTTTGTCTTGCATGCACCATGGACTAGGCACCATTTCAGTTATGAGGGATAAAACAGTGAACAAGACAAAAATATTCCTGGCCTCACAAAGCTTCTATTCTAGAGCTAGTGGGGCACAAAATAAACTAATGCCCACTTTAGAGCAGCCAGCTTTTTAGTAAAATTAGTGCTCACGTGGAAATTGTCATGTGAGGTCTTTTATCTCTTTTTGTTAAGGCACTGTCTTTATTCCTGAGTTAACATAAATTTCAAACACCAGGAATGTGGGGGAGGTGTTTCAGATGAGGAGAGAACATTTTTCCAATTCCTTAAAGCCTTTCATTTTTCTTCCAATTCCTTGAAGCCTTCCTTTTTTGTTTATGCACAAAACTGGCCTTGGCTTCCACAAATTTGGTTGACCCTCCTCCAGCGCATGCCTCTCTGCTAGGAACTGTGCTATTATTGTCAGGGCTTCTAGAACAGTCTCTACTCTCTTGACCAGGGCATCTTGAGGACCATTTTAAACTGTCCACTAGGTTGTGTCTACTTCATTCTCTTTAACAGGGCCTATGCTAAGGTTGAGCATCTGTTTCCAAGACTTTAGATTATTTTCCCTGGTCATACTCAAACTTTCCTGAGTGATGACAATGCTTTAGGTTCAGTGCTAAATTGTTTCATAAGTTAATCTTTTCCACTGTAGAGGAAGCCATCTTTGTTATATTACAATGCGGTTTCTCTGCTTTTTATCCATTAGTCAACATTACATTCTTTCTTTATATAAGCAAATGCTTTGTCTTTTGTCATTAGTACTATTTAGATGTTTTCAGTTTTTAACAGCTTGTATTAGTAAAGATTCCTTTATCTGTAAGCAACAGAAAATTCCAACTGGCTTATAAAATAAATAACGTATAGCTCACAAAACTAAAGCCCAGAGGTACTGGAGGCTTCGAGGTCGATGGGGCCCGTGGCTCTGGCTCTGTTTCTCTGTCGTTCTCCTAGCTTCACCTCTTCCCACTCACAGCCTCATCCTCAGCCTGCAGCAAGACAGCTGTAGCAGCTGGCTTCATCTCCAGAAATAGCAATGTCCAGAGAGACCCTTCCCATACAGTCACTGGAGGACAGGGATGTTTTCCCCAGAGGCTCCCAGAAAACCTCTCTTTTTGCCTTCTTGTTTCAAATGATCACCCAATCATTTCTGAATCAACCACTGGCAAGGGGTTGAGATTCCCCCTGGCCAGATCAGGCCCTCCTCTGGAGCCAGTGGAGGGGGGAAGCTGGGTTTGGATCTGCTTCCCTGGGGGCACATGGGCCAGGAAAGGGGGAAATGCCAGACAGAGCCAGGCTTCCAATAGGCAGGAGGAAACTGCAACAGATGCTGGGTAGCAAAGGGCAATAGCGCCCGTCTACTTTGAAGTCACTCTAGTTGCCCCAGTAATGTTTTGTTGATTTCTGAACTTATTTCTCCAGTATCCAGATAATAAGACCAGGCTCATACATCCCAGTTGAGGACCATAAAAAAGAAGTTAAAATGTTCCATATCTTTTGTCTAAGAAAATGAGGCTGGATGTAGTACATACATGACTAAGATAAAAACTTTTTTTTTAGCTAAAGGAATTAACTTTTAGCTTTTGAAAATAGTCCACAGGTCTTAATTGCCAAAGTTTCCATGGAAAGTTTGGAGAAGATTTTACTGAGTATGTTTGCCACCTAGAAAGAAGCTTCCCCAACCCCGCCCCGAGGTGTACCTAATGGGGTCACTGGTTGCTTGGTTCCACCTGCATCTTGGAGTGTCTTGAGTCGCTGAGGGGCTCGTCATACTCTCTGGTTCTCTGCCTTCTGCCTTCAGAGACATTTTCTTTCTTGAATCAAACCTCAGGTGGCTCCTAACATTTCAAGGAGATTTGCCATGCTCCCTCTCTCGTCAAGAGGAGGGACAGATATGGGATCTTCAGAAATCCTTAATTTTATGTAAATGACCCACCGCTCCTTCTTTCTCTTGGGTATTATAAAAATTAGTGTTCTAAAAATATTTTTACAAAATGTTCCCTTGAGATGCAAAGAAAAGTGCCATCAGCCCAGCAGGTTCTTTACAGAAGCTTTTAAGTGGAAGGAGGAAGGAAGGAAAAGTCATACACATGCCTCTGGCATTTTTAAGATTTTCAGGAATCAAAAAATATTTATATATATATCATTATAGAAATTATTTTGGCTTTTTACCAACTAGGTCACAGACGGGGCCTGCATTCTCTTTCCCACTTGGCTGGCTGTTGACTTAAATGGTGCATCTCCTTGGGAAAGGTTAGCACATCAGAGTGGTGTTTGTTGAAACTGACAAAGTGATAAACTAGGTTTGTATTTACTCTGTTATTACCAAGGATACTTTTAACATCCTTTTGATGTGCTAATAGTTCTTCCTGAGGAAAATTATGCAAACAAACAGACTATTAATTAAATCAAGAGCAGCAGCCCCCACAGAACTGCACATGCGCATTTGCTGATCTGGATGGACTTGAGCCAGGCAGCGGCCTTTGGCTGCACGGATGCTCTTAGGGGCCAGCTCTCTGCGCATCCATACACCTCCAGAAGGGACTACAGGAGCCTTGTTTGTGTCCACTCGCCCCTCAGGGATCTCAGGGGGCCCTTCCTCGGGGGCTCTGGACACACTGTTCCAAC
Source organism: Equus przewalskii (assembly GCF_037783145.1). NCBI lineage: Eukaryota > Metazoa > Chordata > Mammalia > Perissodactyla > Equidae > Equus > Equus przewalskii. Next base: position 3,929,921 of record NW_027228750.1, read on the forward strand.
TCAGCTGGGATGATCGACTACATATCCAAATGACCGAACACGGGGACTCAGAAGGCAATACAGAATTTTCCAGAGACCCTATGAATTCCTAAATTGTCATTATAATTACTGTATGGTTTACGACTCTCTGTGGAGCTGGAAGACGTTGTATTACATTAAAACCAAAAGCCAAAAAAAGGACAGTGTGGTGTGCCGGAACTGGAATCTCGATTAGCCAAGTGCATTACATCCAATGACTACTCGTGGTCCTAGGAGGTACCATACAGAAATATGGCATAACCATTACTATTACTGGGCTATTAACATTAATTCTGGCCCAAGTTGGGCCTGACGACACGTGTGCTGAGGCAGGGCACGTGCAGAGAGGGACTGTGCCGTTTCTTGGTCCCAGATGTACTCCTGTTTTATCCACGGCCCAAACCAGCCCTGGCTCTCCTTGATGCTGCGTTGCACTGGCAGTTTCCACCTCGCTGGCTGCCCACTCTTCCTGTTGGGCGACTTTCAAGAGCGCAGCTGCCCACAGACGCTGTGTCACACGTGATTTTTCTCTCTATCTCTAGGTTTTTTTTCTCCCTCCCCAGGGTAATCCCTGTTTGCCTTTTTTTCTGCCCTAGCTTTTAATTATCAGGTCCATCTTTTTCTCCCTTTCCTCCCTAAAATGTCACTCAGTGTTGTGTTTCACGCTTTACAATGATAACTTTGGGAAGTGCTCTCCCGTGCAAAACCTCATGACTCCCAAGTCTTGAGCTGGACCCCTGTGCAAAGTTCTGCACCCTTGTGTCTACTCCAGCCCCACCACCGTCCAGCTATAGAAGTCAATGGAAAGGGCTCCTTCCTCTTCCCATGGAGTGTGGTGACAAAAATGCCATGGAGGCTTCCCCCAGCCCCCAGCTGTCTTACTAGCTTGGGGAAGCCTAAAATGCCGCTACTGGAGACGTATTCCCTTTGCCTAATTAAGGCATCTTTCCTAGTTAAAATGAGTCTTTCAAAGAGGAGTCACTTCAGCGTAAAGGAATCAGCTAGCCCTTCTAAGGAGAGGGTTCCGCAGGGGTAAAGGACGTCTGGAGAACATTATGGTGTAAGTTCCAGAGTGGGGCTGGGTGGAAATAAGGGGAAGTGGATGGCAAAGGCAGGAAGAATATGTTCTCAATTCATGAGCCTCATCTGCCTCTCACCTCTGCTGAGGGCTGGTCCCTCCTCGGTGCATTGGCTTCCAGGAGGAAGCAGGGCACTGAGACTCAGGACGGGGCTCACCCACCCTGGGCCCTAATTGACCTCAAGACACTTAGCCTCACTAGGATTACTGGATTCTGCGAAATAATCAGTTAACCCAACAAAAAATACAGGGCTCTCTGGTTTGGGGCTTATTTATTTTAGTTCTCTTTGTTACACTGACTAGTTGTTCATGGAACAGACCAAGTGTGTCACTGTGCAGCCTGGCTGCTTTGCTGAAGAATCACAAATGAATGACATGACTCTTTCGTTCTTGTGTAACCACAGCCTTGAAAAACCAGACTATCTTAATGTACAAGCAAGGCCTCTGGGAATATGGCCTAGTAGCTAGGAATGCAGATGTGGGGTCACAGAGGCCTGGGTCAATTCCTGCAGCCACCCTTTGTTAGCTGTGGGACCACTCAGGTCCTAATCTTTTCATCTGTAAATGGGGATAATAGTAACACCTTCCTTGTAGAGTTCTTTGTGGATGAATGACGCTGCACATGGAGGGCTCACACAGTGCCTGGCGAATACTAAGCATTCAGTAAGTGCCAGCTGCTGTTTTTAATATTAGTATAAGGCCAGCAGACCAGTTATTTAATGACTAGTGTCTTGACAATCAGGAAGACTTACAGCATCTTCCCAAAGAGCCTAATTCATCCCCAGAGAGTGGTAACCACGGAAGAAGACTCAGCTGCAGCCTCTCTTACCCAGCTGTGTATAAGGGAGGGGGCAGGAGGAAAAAGGTCCCTCTCCCCAATGTCCTGCAAACCACCACTGCACAGGTAGGAAGCATCCCACACTGAGGGTGGCCTTCTTGGGGGAAGGAGCAAGGATTGGGGAATTTGGAGAACTCTGAGCCTGATTGATTCCCAGTCCCCTATTCTCAGGAAAATGATTTGTGTCCACAGTACACATATGTGTATGGCCTCAGCACATGTACACGCACACGCAAACACGCAGGCTGCACACACCCCCCCCCCCCCACTCCAAGTCAGAGCCACCATTGCACCGAATGCATTTTTTCTTGTCTTCCTGCTCATCTCTAGCATCCTTCGCAGTCCATTTGGGCATAATTATTATTGCTTTGCTGGCTCGGTTCTGCTGCTCTCTAGAGTGGAGCAGATGTCAACAGCGCTGAAAGATCCCATGCTATTACACAGCAGAACAAATGAGGATGTCAAAAAAGGCTCTTCAGTCTAACAAGAAAACAGAGGAAAGAGACAAAAAGAATAAAGCCTTTGGAGACCAGGAGGCTCGCTCTGATTAGATCTTATGCTAACATGATGCCCACTCTGCGTACTAACCGTGATTTAATATGTTTAAACGATACAGGGGAAATACGTCTTGGGGAAAAAAAAAAAGAAAAGAGAATTTCTTCCCTGGCAGGCATGATTAAGATGGTGTGGGCTTCCTAGGAAAATGCGACTGCAGCATGAGACTGCTGAGAGCAGGCCCAAGCGTATTTACCTTCAGTGCCTGACGTCGCCTCATTACACTGGGCAACGACTGCCTTCTCCACCAGAGGGTGGGGGATAGGAGCCGTTCCGATGGATGAGCTGGCTGCATGCATGACAGGATGTCGGTTTCATGGCCAGGCCAGTGTTTCTTCTCTTAATATGGGAGGCTATACTTTAAAAACATTTTATATATGGGGCCACGACTCCACAAATCCTAATTATCCAGAAGATAAAAAAAATACTCTAGATTTTTGGAAGGAAGGGAGGGGAAATTCTCTAAGCAATCAAATGGATGTGCCAAAGTTCATCTTTAAAGATCATATAAAGTAATTTCCTGATTGAATATGTCTTCACTTCCTTGCTCTGAACCTCTGTACTCATCTTCTACTTATAATTCTAACTATTAATGTAATACTTCTCTCTTTCACCAGACCACAGCAGAACAGAGGAAATAATTTAGAAAGACTAACTTTGGGATAGGGAAGATGGAGTGAAAGGGTTTAGATATACATAAAATCCTGACAGTATCAAAAAGTGGTATCTGATAAGTTGACAGTCAGTAAGAGGACAAAATACTGCAACGAAGTGGAGAGCATTATATATGTTTGTTTCCTTATTTGTTCTTAAGTCTTTCCACAATGGATCTGAGGCAGCTGCCTAGGAGCTTTTGTTATCTGGGTGAAGAGTAGCACATGCTTCAAAAATCCCCGAGGAATAAAAAGGAAAAAATAAAGCAACTCCCTGGAGGGGAGCAGGTTATCAATGTTCATTGTTGAAATGCAATAAACTGAGAACCCCAGGACCTTCCCCTGTGCCTAAAAATGCCCAGACTCTACAGTCCAGATGTTAGGACCTGTCTAGAAACCCAGAACCCCTCAGCGAGATGAGAACTCAAAAGTTACCTGGTCCGGTGTCGTTTCCTGACAAGTGATCCGTCTGCCTCTGCTCGACGTCATCCAGTGACCCTCCCTCATGAAATGCCAGCACATTGTCAGAAGGCTGTAATTATTAGAACGTCCACACTTGCTTGAATCTAGATATGCCTCTCTGTATCCTCACCCCAGTGGCCACGGCTCTGCCCTCCAGGACCCCAGGGAGGAACAGTCTAAGCCTGTTACACATGTGAGGACAGGGATCATGACACCCGCCCTCTCCGCCGCATCCCTTCCCATGGCCCAGCCCCCAATCTTCTCTGATCCATATGTGACATGATTTCAAGGCCTCAACTCCTTTAGCTGATAAATGCTCATTTTTATAAGGTGGACTGATATCTGAAACCCAATACAATTCTCTCAGTATGTGCTGAAGGGCCCAGAGGCAGCCTGCAGTGGTGGTTTAGCACACTGGGTGGGGTCAGAACCTGTGTCCATGTCCTGACTCTATATGTGATTTTGGATAAGTTACTTAGTATCTCTGAGCTTCAGTCTCTTTGTAAAACGGGGTAATACTAGCCCCTCAAAGGCTAGTGAGAATAAATGAGAGAATCTGTATGAAGAAGTTCGCCACATAGAAAGCACACTGCAAATATAAGCCATCATTTTGGTGTGAGAAAGGGTATTGCCTCCCATCTATTCTACCCACACTTCCATTACAATCCAAGCTCACAGTGCACTGGTGATTCATTTTGAGCTTATAATCAATTGAAACATCTTTCTCATTTTCACACAGGCTACTGTCAAAGCACTTCTCTCCCATCTGCTGCTTATTCCATTTTATTTGCTTGTTTATTTTAACCAAGTGTAGGACTTTACATTTATCCCCATTAAACATAATTTTATTAGATCTGGTCCATTGTTTCAGTCTGTCAAATCTTTTCTGCATTGCAAGTCTGCTGTCCAATGTATTAGCTATCTCTTCCAGCTTTGTGTCATCCACAAATTTTATCACCAGGCCATCAATGTCTTCATCCAAGTCATTAATAAAAATACTTAACAAGGCAAGACGGAGGCCAGAAACCTGTGGTGTAGAAGATCCTTTCTCTAGATCAACATCAATCCATTAATTAATATTCTGCATCCAATCAGCGACTCAGCTATCTGACCCGGCTCCTATCAGTCCGTGCCCAGAGGTGCATCTCATCTTCCACGATGAAGACTTCGTCTGTCAAATGCATTGCTGCAACCCAAAGGTAGTCTGTTTACAAGATACCTGGAAAACCAGTCCAGCAACTCTCAGAAAGAATGTGGTAAGTCTGGGAAAAAGCACTGACTCCTTGCCTCTCACCTGGGAACAGTGTCCAGCTCACCAGACAAAAGGTCACCCAAACTGCCTGCCCTTTATTTAAAAGATCAAAATTTTTCCATGGCTGACTTCTAGTACCTTTCCTCAAAGCCTCAGCCCCTTGAAGCAGACAGCAAGTCTCCTAGAATATAATTTGTCTGGCCAGGCCCCTGGACCCCTGGAGCTCCTTTAGAAACTTCTCTCTTGCCTTGGGCTTCCATTTTCTGTCACTAATATCTGTGGGAAGCTTACCTTTTCTAACTTGAAGTCACTTCACTGGGAGAGAATACGGAAGGAACATAAATGCTGGAAGGATCTGCTTTCTTTCTGTCATCTGTTCATAGTGTGCTAATAACAATATTGATCTCAAGCAACGAACGCATTTTCTGTCCTTTGCCAAACATAACTAAAAACTCTTTTTGTTTTCCTTGTCTCAAAAGTCTGGGTGCCCCTTAGAAGCCCTGAAAACAGGATCAACAGAAAGCTAGATGGATCAACACAAGCCAGCTTGCAGTGGCAGTGGCTTACCAAGGGGAATCTGTCCCGGTCACCCAGGCCCTGACTGTCTCCCAACCCCATCTCCCACCTCGGATCCTGGTCTAAAACTCCCCACCGCCATGAGAGAGAAACAATGGTTAAGATCTTGGAATTCAAAGTCCATCAAATGCCACCACATGGTATGTATGAGGCTTTGGGCCAGTCTGTAGGGAGGGACAGTACTAATTACCTCATAGACTGGTTGTGAAGATCACATGCTATAATGGCTTTAAAAGTTCCACACACAGTGCCTGGTGCGTGGTCTGGGTTGAAGAGTGGTGGTCCTCTATTGCCTTTTGGTTTCTGCCTTGATCTTGTCCCCATTTGGTTCTGCTCTTATCACCAGTCCCTTGTCTATCCCCTCTCAGTCCATGTTAGCTCTGCCCAAGCTTAGTTTTCTGCTTCCCTTCAGAGACTGGCTTCCCACCTGCCACCGCCCTTACTGGCTTTTGACAATACTTTGTATACATTGAAAATCCCTTGCTGGGGCCAGCCCATTGGCACAGCGATTAAGTGTGCACATTCCACTTCCGTGGCCCAGGGTTCACCAGTTCGGATCCAGGGTTCAGACCTATGCACCGCTTATCAAGCCATGCTGTGACAGGCGTCCCACATATAAAATAGAGGAAGATGAGCATGGATGTTAGCTCAGGGCCAATGTTCCTCAAAAAAAAAAAAAAAGAAAAAAGAAAATCCCTTGCTGACTGTACTTCTGGAAATACAGACCAACTATGTGTGCAAAATCCTATCCCTTATCTGGATGGCCCAGGTCCTCATTTATGACAAGTCCCAGTAAATAGAGATAACAGTCCTCAGAATTTTTTCACAAATCTCAAAAGCCGTAGTGTTGAGCAAATCCTGGCTTTTTCACCTTTTAACTGTATGATCTTGGGTAATTCAGTTAACTGCTCTTAAGTTTCAGTATCTGCATCAGTAAGCTGGGCGTAATAATATAAGGTTGTTGGGAGCAGAAGCTGTTTAGCATCACGCCTCTACACACTAAATGCTCAATAAGTGTTAGCTGTTATTATTAATATCAACATCATTATCATCATCCTTCCCTACTTTCCATAGTATCCATTTTCGTAATAGATTCTTATAACTTCTTTATATTTGCCCTTGGTCATGCAACCCTCTTTCCTTCTTTTGTTTATGGCCATCAAATTTCTGAACTTAATGGTGAGTTCTCTGGAAACCACATGGATCACTCTATATCATGCCTTCCTCTCTGTGAGAAAAGGCATATAAACCATAAAGCACAGTGAAAATGGTAGTTACTATATCAGTAGAAATTGAGAAATTTCAAACATATTGTTCAGATTCCACTTTTAGATTTCACACCAATCCTTCTGGCTTCCAAGAGTACTTTAAAAACTGTATGGAGCCATGTGTTTACGTATTACACCATGAGTTACTTCAGACTAAGTCTGTGTTTCATTCATAACCCTCCTTTTTTTTCAGTCTTCAGCATTCATTAGTAAGCTAATTCTTATAGTTATTGAGTTTCTGTTGTATGACAAATACTGCCATATAGAAACAGAAAGGCGTATTTCCTGCCTTCAAGAAGTCGTGTTAGTAGGGGGAGAGCTCTGTTTCTTAGCGTGTGAAAGATTGCAGTAGATATTCATTCCCAGAGTAACACCAATAAAAACGAGGATAACATCGAAATCATACAGAGTATATTTTCTGGCCACATTGGAATTTAATTATAAATCGATAACAAAAAGGTATCTTGAAAACATTAAAATATTTAGAAATTAAGCAATACTTTTCTAAAGAAAAAAATCTCAAGGGAAAAATCAGGTAATATTTTTAACTGAATGACAATAAAAGCACACAATATCTAAATTTCTGGGATGCAAATAAAATGATGTTAAGAGTAAAATTTAGAATTTTAAATGATTGTATTAGAAAACAAGAAAGGGCTAAAATCAATGATCCAAGGTTCCTCCTTAAGAAGTTAGTAAAAGAACAGCAAAGTAAATTCAAAGTAAATGCAAAGGAGGAAATAAGAAAGAGCAGAAATCATAGAAATAGAAAACAGACAGACAATAGAGAAAATAAAGAGCCAAAAAATGATCTTTTGAAAAGGTCAATAAAATTGATAAACTGCTAGTTGGACTGAACAAGGAAAAAATAAAGCGAAAATACAAATGACCAATTTGAAGAATGAAAGGAAGGCTGCTTCCACAAATCCTACAGACATTAAACGAATACAGGCTTATTATAAACAACTTTATGCCAACAAGTTTGAAAATGAAATTGAAATGGATAATTCCCTTGAAAAACAGAATGGTTTAAAACTGACACAAGAAGAAATAAATGACCTGAATATCTGTTAAAGAAATTCAATTTACAATTAAATTTTTTTCACAAAGAACACTTATGGCCCAGATAGTACTAATGGAGAATTCTAATACAGAACTCTATCAAACCTTAAGGAAGAAATAATACCAATCCCAAATAAGCTCCTACAGAAACAGAAGAGGAAGGACCACCTCTCGCCATTTTCTCGGAGGCTGACATACTCATAGTACAGACCCTGGCAAACACACTACAAGAAAAGAAAATTACAAACCAAGATTCTTCATGAATAGAGAAGCAAAAATCCTTAACAGAACATTAGCAAATCAAATCCACCAATGCAAAAAAGGATAGTATATCATGGCCAGGTGGAGTTTATCACAAATAAATGAAGACTTGGTTAAAATATGAGAAAAATCAATCAATATAATTCCTTCCATTAACCAATTAAAGGAGAAAAATCATATGAACATCTCAGTAGATTCAGGAAAAGAATCTACTTGACAAACTTTAACATCATTTCATGATAAAACCTCTAGGCAAACTAGGAATAGAACAGAACTTCCTCAATCTGATAAAAGACGTCTATAAAAACTCTACGCTAAATGTCATAATTAACGATATAATATGGAACATTTTCCCCTCTAAGTTCAGAAACAGATAAAGATGTCTACTTTCACTTTGTTCTATTCATCATTGTATGTGAGGTCTTTTCATTAGGCAGAAAAAGAAATAAAAGTCATAAAGACTGGGATAGAAGAAGTAGAATTATATTTATTTATGATAACATGATTTTGCATATAGAAAATTCAAAGGAATCTACCCTCCAAATCCTACTAAATCTAATACGTAAATTCAGCAAGGGTTACTGACGTAAGTTCAATATAGAAAATTTGATTATATTTCTATATACTATAAACGAACAATCAGAAAAGGAAATTAAAAGTCAATACTATTTACAAGAGAGTCAATAACATGGAATATCTACAAATATTCTTTTAAAGATGTATAAGACCTCTACGTGTAAAACTAAAATATTGTTGAGAGAAATTAAGGAAGACCTAATAATTGGAGAGAGATATACCATACTTATGGGATCAGAGAATCAATATTGTAATATTGTAAAATATTGTAAAGATGTTGATTCTTACAAAATTGATCTAGAGATTAAATGCAATTTCAATCAAATTCCCAGCAAGTTTTCTGTAGAAATCGACCAGCTGATAAAAATAAAATAGTTGGAAGACTTACACAACCTGATTTTAAGTCTCACTATAACACTTTATGTCATCTTTTCTTAGAGACTGCTTTGGTCTTTTGCATCTCCAGATAAATGTTAGTATTAACTTGTCAATTTCTAAGACAGGATGTTATCTGTGTAAAGATAGACAAATAGATCAATAGAACAGAAAAAAAACCCATGATTACAATCTAATGATCTTTGTCAAAGGTGCCAAGGCAAATCAATGGAGAAGGAACAGGCTCTTCAACAAATGGTGCTGGAATCTACTCAGCAGCAGAAAGAAATATAGTCTAGATGCTTGAACCAACATTGATGAATCTCTCAGACATCATGTAGTAGACTGAAAGAAGCCAAACATAAAGGAATACATAGCTAAAAATTAAATTAATATGAAGTCCAAGAACAGGCAAAACTAGTCTGTGGGGACAGAAATCAGAAGAGTGGTTGCCTCAGGATGGAGGGTGGTGATGCCTAGGAAGGGGCACAAAGGAATT